>NC_084839.1:5877500-6226250 GCF_033115175.1 Lepus europaeus
GTCCTGGCTCTGCTTTCAATTCCAGCTTCCTAGTAATGGGCACGCTGGGGGGAGGCAGCTGGCCAGTGCAGGAACCTGGGCCCCTGCTACTCAGCGGACGACCCGGGGTGAGTCCCAGGCTCCCGGCTTTGGTGGGCTGTGGTAGGCATTTGGAGAGTGGGTCAGCAGATGGAAGTGCTTTCTCTCTATCTCTGTCTCTGTGACTTCCAAAACCAAGTAGCTAACTAAATAAGAAATATGCTTACTCCTGAGGATTTTGTTAAACAAAACAAAGAAAAAGCTCAAATCCATCTGACGGCATCCTTAATGAAGTGATTACTGTAGAAACACTTAGTAACTGTATGCATAGGGAAAAAGCCTATACAAATAAACCTTGAAAACATTTGGGAAGTGAGTCATCAATCAAAGACTCGCATCTTACCAGGAAGAAAGGGAAGTGCAGAGGATTGAGGACTTTTCCTGGGGAGTCATGCCAGTGATGGTCGTTTGGCACCACACACATTTGAACCCCATCCAGCAGCAAGTCCTGGGCGAGGTGCTGGGCATGCAAAGGTGAGAAGACCCATTGCCGTGCTCTTCAGGGTTCCCAGCCCAGGCAGAACAGCTCCGTGTGCAGACAAAGGCAGCGTGAGGCGGGTCTGGAGTGATGGGAGCTGGGCCCCCTTCCACTACACCATGTGGCCTCCATCGCACGACTACTGGGCTCACAGAATCGCATCTCATCCAATCTGCTGCCACATATTTATTTTCACTAATAAATATGTATTCACTGCTACTGGGAACAAGAAGCTGAACTGTGGGATACAGAGAGTAGCAAAGTAAGGAATCCATAGAACCTCTCATGCAAGAATTTGTAATCCAGCCATCAGAGGAGGGTTACTGAATGATAAGTGGAAGGCAGAGGTGAGGTGGCAAGAAGGTTCTAGACAGCATCTGTCACTCGCTGTAGGGCTCTAAAAGGACAAAAGCTTTAGATTTGCCTGGAGAATCAGGAATCTCTTCAGTGTTTGAAAAGCATCTTGGCAGGGGAGAAAGAACACAGAAAGTCCATGGTTTGTAGCACAGGAAGGAGGCATCTGGTGGTCAGGACCGTAAGTAAAGCGCAGGAGTAGACAACTCCCAGGTGTTCTGGGGGCACCAGGTTCACTCCCTGGAACCAAGGAAGACAGAAATGGAGGCTGAAGCCATGCACCCTCTGCTGCCGTTGGACGGAAAGGCGGGCACGAATTGTAAGGCTCATTTTAGAGGATTACATGACCGTTTTTAACATTGGCAATTTGATATTCCTGGCTCTGTGGTTTAGGAAATCTGGCAGGACAGTAGCAAAAGATTGCATTGTACTGAGATTAAGTATGCGAATCTGAGCTCTGGCCTTTTTGTTGTGGTCCCTAATCTCATTGTCTGCATCAGTCATGCATTGCTGCCCCCATCTTTGCTTCAATCATCCATTCTGGGTATCCAAGGCTTGCAGCTTCGTGTGGATCCCCAGGCTTTCTGATGAAGCCTCAGAACTCCAAGGCAAAGTTTGGTAAGATGTGTAGTATCTCTTCCCATACCTGTAAGGTTAAGGCTTCCAACCCACTTCACTCTGAGAACAGTGCTAGGGTTCCTTGGCCTCTTTCTCCCCTGTTCTGCCCACACAGTGGGCATGGGAAGGCTGCTCCCATTGCCTTTATTGGGAAAAAAAAATCTATGTCTTGGCTCTGTTTGGAAACGTGGGTCTGCTGCACACCCCATGCAGGTTTACACCATTCACTGAGTTGCTGGTTGCCCCTATTGAAGTCTCTGGCATTTGTGATCCTTCCCAGCTTCCGTGTATCGCAGAATATCCAGTGTCCAAGTGCAGTGAGTTCCATGGGCTGGCTTCAAGATCCCAGTAACCTCTGGGACCTCTCATTTGTCCTGCTCTCCAGGGGTGGCCATAGACTGCAGGAGGTTTTCTTTGCATCACCAGGCCACTAGGAAAACTACAGCTGTCCGGGGTCACTGCCTCTCAGAAGGCGTCCGTGAAGACTGGGGAAGGCACCATGCAGACCCACAGACACTCTGTACAGCACCTGCCCCTCAAACAAATCTCAAAGCAAACAGTAGACACCTACATCAACTAGACACCTACATCAACTAGACACCTATGTAAACTAGACATCTACATAAACTAGACACCTACATCAACTTCCAGCTGCTTTTGGCCAGAAACAAACCTGGTAGAACAACAAACACTATGGAATGTAACATTCATGTGTCAATGAGAAATGTTAAACTGGTCTCTGTGGTCTCTCACATCTATCTAACTAGATAGATGTGAGAATCAAAGAGAGGATAGACTTCTTGTTTTTGTTTGTTTTAATTATTTGAGAGAGAGAGAGAGAGAGAGAGAGAGAGAGAGAGAGAAATAGGGAGAGATCCCATCTACTGATTCATTCTCCAAATATCTGCAATAAGCCAGGAGCCAAGAACTCAATCCAGGTCTCCCACATGGATGGCAGGGACCTACTACTTGTGCTATTATCACTGCCTCCCAGAGTTTGCATTAGCAGGAAGCTGGAATTGGGAGCTACAGCTGGTACTAGAAGCTGGACACTGTCAGTATGGGACCCTGGTATCTTAACCTCCAGCTCAAATGCCTGTCCAAAGAGGCTTCTTTTAAAGGCACCTGTGACTAATGCCCAGACCCTGCTCCTGGACACTGGCCTTAATTGCTACTCCATCCCCTGTGCTCTGTGTATTTCCGAGTCTTGGCAGCCAAGTCAGTGAGTCAGTGAGAGGTGAGTTCAGTTGTAAATGAAGGAAGGGTCCCCACTCATTAAGAAGGTTGGTAGGGGTAGGGTACAAGAAGCTTCAACCTCTGAGCCTAAAGCAAGATTCTACTCACCCGGATCTCAGGTCATTACATTTGAGGTTGAAAAACATATACCTTGAGCAGTTGACTGTATAGCAAGACATGTCACCGCCCCTCTGCCTTTGTCCAATGTGTCACTGCATGACTGTGAAGGTTCGCACTGAGGTGAAGATGGGAATTCAGCCCAACTTTGGGGAAACACAAAGGGAAACACACAGAGGTATTGTAATCCCAGATATGCACCAGCCATTGCATCTGTGCTTAGGCAGTCTAGTTGGAGGTGTGCAGTCAAGCTTATCTCTACTCTCAGATACCAGGCAGGCATCATATTAAGAATACATTATTTCAAATGCCTTTACTGCAGAAAAAAAAAGCAAGAACGAGAAACTCTGTGCAAAAGCAACATCTTGCTGCCAGGACTTTTCTGAGAAGCGAAGAGTGGGCAACGAGTGTGTATTTTTAACTGCATATAGTAGTTATTAAAAAGCACGCAACTGATGTGCAGCATGAGTTTTTCCCTAGCTTGGAGAAGTGCATGTCGATGCCAAGACAAGTCATCAGTGCACGCCTCGGTGCCTCCCAGGAGCACATGACCTCACTGGCGTGGCACGGAGGGAGGGGCTTGGGCGGCCTGTGGTACCAGTCGGTGAGGAATGTGGCACTCCGGGAATGCTTTGTGGGTAACTTAACTTGAGCCATATTCCTTTGGAATACATCCATTGTGTTTCTGTTTCAATGATTTGTAATTTATTACAGTGACAATATGAGTTGTCATATTTTTGCTTTCAGTAATTGAAAACAAAAGACTCACATAGAATCGAAATTCTCCAGAATTGGGACTTTATCATCTGTGCCCTCATTCAGTCAGATTTCCTGGAAAATATAAGGGTTGAAAGATGCATATTTTATAATTAATTAATTAATTTGAAAGAGAGATAGATCTTCCACTGCTGGCTTCCTCCCCAGATGCTCACAGCACTGGGTCTGGGCCAAGCCTAAGACAGAAACCAGGTCTCCCACATTGGAGGGACCTACAGGGACCCAACAACTCGCTTCCCCCCAGGGTGCATTACAGTAGGAGTCCCATGACAAGTTGTACCCTTTATGCCTTTGCTTTCATTACATTTCCTGTTTGCTTCTCGCCCTGCACCCAGGGACTTTGATCCAGTAGTAAGTCGTTATTTATACTTCAAGACTCATTGTCCCTTCTATCTTCCTGTGACAGATTGTGCCCGCTTAGTCTGTCAGCCGTCTTTCTGAAGCAAGGGGTGTATATGGAGGTTAAAGGACCTACTGGCACCCGACAGATCTGTGTCAGGTCTGTCTTGCTTGTGCCGAGTAGGTGATCCTAGAAATTGATTTACCCTGTCCTCATGTAGTTTCCTCAGCTACAAAGAGGTAAACAAGTTGGACATTCCAGATTCTAGTTCGATGCATTTTAAAGCTTTGGAATATGTGTGTATGCAAAAGATTCCTTGGGGGTGGGCCCCAAGTCTAAAAGTGAAATTCTCATGTGACTCGCATATGCCCTTTACACATAAGCTGAAGATAATTGTATGTAATATTTTTGATAATTTTGTTTAGAATTTTCCACTTGGGGCATCATATGGATGCTCACGATCTTTGGGGCTGGGGGGCAGTTTGGATTTTGAATGATGGATTAAGGATGCACAAGCTGTGATAACTCTGAGAACTCACTGATGTGCTACATGCAAAACACTCAGTTCATGCCTGGCACTAATTTCCTAACAAACAGAAGTCAGCATTGCTCCTAATGTGTAGGATTACAGCTTAATGCCGTATTATTGTGTCTGTTTCACAAGTCTCTGGCCGTGTTCATCAGTGTATTTCCTAAAGGAGGGGATGGGCTTGTTTCCATCTCTGTCTCAATCTTGGTGGCAGGGGCTAATGATGAAGGTGGTGGCAGGGATACAATGAAGTGCAGGGTGCCTGCTCAGTCTGAATTTCACGTCAACAGAGAGGAATGTTTTCAGTATAAGGACATTCAGAATAGCACATGAGATGCGTTCACTACAATACATGTTTTATATATCTGAAATCTGCTAAATTTAGCCACCCTAATTAGTGTCCAACATCTAAATTGCATCCAGTGTCATTTTATTTTATTTTTTTTAAGATTAGGATTTAGAAAGACTCCCTGGGAGATGTGAAGTGTCTTTATTTCCTTTCTGACCCTCCCTAGGGTTGCCAATGTCTCAGTGGAAAACTCATCACCATGAAACTAACCCGAATTAGAAAACCAGAAACCAGTATTTGCCATTGCAACCACTTCCTCTTCCCTTCAGCAGGCGCGAAGCAGAAGGCGCAGTAGTGTTTTCCTTGAAGATCAGAATTCACAAGTCACCCAGTGATGGTCTCTGGCCTCTCTTTGGAAGGGAGTAGATGGTCAGAGTGTGAGAATCAAGCCACCCCGATCCATCACAGTAGTAGCCGCAGCAGCAGCCTCACAACATCTGAGCTGCTCCCCGCTCTGTCTCCAGAAACCCCATCCCCTCAAACCTGAAGGAAGGGGGACCCCAGGCAAGAGGATCACTGGCCAGGGAGGCTGATGGGATTCTGTGGCTAAGCAGTGTCAGTGACTGGCTTTGGTTGGAGAAAGAAGCCTGAGGGTCCTCTCATCTCAGCCGGAGAGCTTGCTGAGTGTGGGGGCCCAGTGAAGGAGGACGATGGGGCATGCTTGAAGACTTCCCTAAATAAGGAGAGCTTTGCAGTTGCTGCTGCCAGTGCAGAAGACAACCACAGGCCACTCCTAGATGGAGAAGCAATCGTGATCAACAGAGAGGGGAACAGAGACTGATCTTGGTTTTGCAGGCAGGTTGGGGGGGCAGTGGCAGTCACTGGGGGCTGGGGGAGGAGGTGGGGAGGGCGGGACTCTCAGGGAACAGATGACTGGCCAGCAGCTCCTTTGGCACAGCCAGAACGGCAAACTGACCTGGGGACAGGGGACCCTCGGAGAGCACAACCAGTGTCACCATGGAAGCAGAGGAGGAGGCGCCTGGCTGCACACTGTGGGGCTGCATTTCTCATTCCTGCTCACTGCAGTAGCAACGGTCATAAAGCACTGTGGGGTCAGCAGCAGCGACAGGCTGTTCCTCCTGGTGCAGAGGACACCCCCAGGAAGCTCCTCCAGCCTTGGTAGGCACGGATGCTCCGACCAGCCTTCCACTCCACTTGTCTATCTGTCTCTCTCTCTCTCGCAAACCAGCTCAAGAACTAAACCTGGCAGGCAGTACTGGGTTGAGAGCCTTCTAGGAACACACAGAGGCGCATTTGCGTTCTGTTCCCACCACACACGATTGCCACAGGACAGGTTTTCAGGTGACTTCTGTCCTTGGACCAGGATCCCATGTGTGGCTCCTCCCGAATTGCATGTGGCAGAGGGAAACCGACAGCAAATGCATTCTACCCATGAGCCCTTAGCGTGAGAGGCATCAGCTGACAGCTTCCCAGGGAAGTGTCTTCCAAGAGCCTGGTCTCTTGGGGGGCTGCCTCAGGCAGAGGGGTGGGCATTGTTTTCCCACCTAGGTAGCACATCCTCATCAGAGCACGTGGCCATGGCCTTGGGGAAGACCAAGAGGACTCACGGAGGGCCTGGGATAACGATCCCAGCAGAGTGATTGGAATTCTAGGCTAGAACCTGCCTCTAGATGGTGAGCTCTAGAAATGGTCTTGACCGCGACGCGTGTCTCGTATCACTGCTGGGACCTGAACACTGCAGTGAGTTACCCAGTGTGGAATGTGTTCGGAAGGATACCTGGCCTACTGTGCGCCCAGCACACACTCGTCCTCTTACTCTTCAGTGTTCAGAGACCTGGGTGGATTGTGTTCCCTTTCTCTTCCTGCTTGCAAAGCGCCACACACTCAGTGGCTTGAAATAACACTCATGTATAAGCTCACAGTTCCAAGGCCACGGGCCCAGTGGGGCGAGGCTGGGGCTCAGGCTGTCACAGGAAGGAACTTAGGGGTCTCTGCAGCTGGGCGCCCATTTGGATGTCTTGGGGCAAGGTCATTCTGGTTGGCAGTTCAGTGTCTTTCAGATACTGGGGAGGGGTCTCTGCTGTTTGGCTGGATGTCTGCTCAAGTTCATTCCCAGTTCCTAGAAGCCACCTGCATGCCTGGCCTTTGGACCCTGTCCATCTCCAGGCCAGCAGCATGTATCAGAACTCTTTTCTGATACTTGTCTTTCTTCCACACTCTTCCTTGCAGTGTTTTTTTTAAATCCTTTTTTATTTATTATCTTTTTTTTTTAAAAAATTGAGTTTGTAATTCGTTTCTAACAGATTTAATATGATTTGTAGATACAGTTCCATTGCATTGCAAACACATTTACAGATCTGTCATTTTCCCTGGAATTCTGAAATGGACGACAGTAGGCAGGTTGATGAACTGAACCCCACTGCTTCCATTGTTTAGAGTGGAGCGTGTTATGTCATGTGCTCAGTAGACAGGAAAGGAGTATGCAGCGTCTTCTGAATGGTGCTTTGAGTACCCAGGTCTCCTGTTCTGGAATCAGGCAGAAGAAGCTCTTTTCCTATAGTGAACTCACGGGCTTAGTTCAAACTCACCGCACTCACTCCATCTTAAGGTCCTCGGCGCCATGCCCGGTAACCTCATCGTGGAAGCAAGAGTCCACCCTGCTCCCAGTCTGTGGTTTCGCAGCATGGTGGGAAAAATGGGCTCTCTGCCAAGTGCCGTTGGTGTTAAGTCCCTGGTACTCCCTCGCTCTGGGGACTTGACCTAAAGTGCTCTCTGAGCCCCAGCTGCCCTGCTTTCTGCCACTCACACCTTTGAAGTGGTGCAAGGAGGGTGGGAAGAGCAGTGAACCTCGAAGGCCATCGGGAGTTCCAAGTAGGAGAGAGCAAGTAGAACGCTTTGCTGCTGCAAAGTGCCTTTTCTTAGCCACGTGTTTCTCTTTGCATCTCATTTTTAAAATTCTTCCGCATGGCAAGCAACGTTTATGTATCTTTCATTTCCTCTGGAATCGTTGCTGGCAGATCAGCCCCGCTATTCCCCTTATCTGAAATTACCAGATTAAGGCAAGTACTTAGGAAATATGAGAAGAACAGACAACACATTTTATCTGTGATTTTTAAAAAAATTTCACAAGGACTCAATGTAATATATGGATGTACTAAGAAATGTAAATAGACACCAAATTCTTTCCTTGAAGTACAGAAATAAAGTGTGTATTAGTCACAAGCAGTGTTTTTTGTTTTACCCAGTACTTTAGCAAAAATCCCACCAGCTAGCATTTCTCTGGCAACAGTTAGTGGACACGATACACGTACAGGCACACGTGACTTACAGACAAGGATAGATTCTGAAAAGTGTGTCCCTAGGCAGTTTTGTCATTTTGCACAAATCGTAGAGTGCCCTACGTAAACTAAGATGGCTGTGATGTCAGTAGGTGACGTGGCCTGTGGGACGCCCATCAGATTCATGGAAAATCCTTGGACAGAAGGGCATCATGCACATACAGTGTTCTCCTCTAGCAATGAATTTGCATTCAAAATCCTGCTTTTCTGCCCCCTTAATTCTTACAGTTTCTCACACACTGATGATATCAAATGTGAACTTAAATAATTTATGAATACCATGATTTTAAATGAATTACTGCAGAAGACATCACTTGGCTTCAAATTCTCACCTTTGTCTTTCAAGAATTTAGGGCAAGTAGGCACTGGCATTGTGGCACAGCTGGCTACACTTCTGCCTGCGATGCCAGCATCCCATATGAGAGCCAGTGCAAGTCCTGGTTGATCCTCTTCCAATCCAGCTCCCTGCTAATGCACCTGGGAACACTGTGGAAGATGCCCAAGTGCTTGGGCCCCTGCCACTCATGTGGGAGATTGGGATCAAGTTCCATGCTTCCAGCTTTGGCCCAGCCCAGCCCTGCCCATCGTGGCAATTTGGGGAGTAAACCATCAGATAGAAAATCAATTTCTCTCTGTGTGTGTCTCTTTTATCTCTCTCTACAACTCTGTCTTTCAAATAAATAAATCTTTACAAAACAAAGGACTTTATAGTAAGGGTAAATCAAAAATTCAGAAACTCAGCAACATGTAATAAAACCAAATGTAGATTTTTGGCTCCAGACTGAGCTGATTTTGGATCCTGTCCCTTTCACTTGGAAGTGACATTTCTTAGTCTGTTTCTTCACATGAGAAAGATGGCCCCTAACACTTGTCCCCAGTCCTGTTGTGTGAAGTAGATATGGTGTCACAAGCTTAGAGGTGTTAGGTGAAAATTGAGATTTATTTTATTTATTTATTTTTGACAGGCAGAGTAGACAGTGAGAGAGAGAGACAGAAAGGTCTTCCTTTTCCGTTGGTTCACCCCCCAATGGCCGCTGCAGCTGGGCCCAAGCACGTGGGCCATCCTCCACTGCCTTCCGGGGCCACAGCAGAGAGCTGGACTGGAAGAGGAGCAACTGGGACAGAATCCGGTGCCCAGACTGGGACTAGAACCTGGTGTGCTGGCGCCGCAGGCAGAGGATTAGCCTATTGAGCTGCAGCGCCGGCCTGAGATGTTTTTGATAAATAATAGCTGAGGTAAGAGACATTTAGCCCAAAGATTAAGATACCCATGTGCCATATTGGAGAGCCTGATTTGAGTCCCAGCTCTGGCTCCTGACTCCAGCTAATGCTGACCCTAAGAGGAGCAGTGATGGCTCCAGTAATTAGATTCTGATTCCAGACCTCATTGAGGAGGGGGGACTGGGCCCCTTGCCCTGTGCTAGTCCTGGCCATTCCCAGCCACTGGGATCCTCTGGGAAGTAAACCAACAGATGTCTGCCTGTCACTCTCCCTCCGTCTCTCTGCCTCCTAAATAAATAAGAAATTGTTTTTAAAAGCATGTATAAACTCTAAAGACAACAATACTTTTAAACAGGATAAAGTCTAGGTCTGTTTTGGTTTAGCATATTCCAATGCATGATGGGAGGAAAACTACTAATCTTCAAATGCAGATCCATTTGCCACCACTGAGTTCTCCACCAAGAGTCCAATTGAGGCTTAAGGAGACAGAGTGACTGGCTCAAAGCCGCAGATAAGCAATCCATCTGCACTTAAAAGCAGAGGAGTTTGTGCCAAGCCTGCTAGGGGCAACTGGGTCCCCATGGAGGGCTAGGGCAGTCCAGAAAACCTGCTCGGCTCTCTCCATTCCTTGTGAAGCCATCATCCCTGCAGACATCAACTTTTTTACAAGTTTAAAAATGTACTTTGGAAAACTAGAACATAGAATCTTTTAAAAAGATCTTTATTTTCCCCCTCCAGCGTCTTCCCGAAACAGCCAGCTAGAAGAGACACATCCCCTACACAAAACCCACACAAGAATATCAAAATCTGTTTGATAATGAATTTAAATTAAAAAAAAAACCCATACGCTAAAATCATTTTTATTTTTAATTTTCCCTCTTTTTTCAAATTCATGGACATAATGTTTCTTATTGCAACTCAGAAACATCTCAAAATAGCTGCCAGCATTTTACAAATAAACATAAAACCAAGGCTTGTGCAGTACAGAAATAGTGCTCACTTCTGCTCGAAAGGTTGGTTGCCCTTCTAAATCTTCATCAGGATGGGCCTGCATCGGTAGCCCAGGCACACAGCCACGTCTAAATCGGACCGATTTTCTATCTGGAACTGTGCACACATAGAGGAGTTTGTATCTTCAATCTCAAATACGTATGTGAATTTTTTAAAAAAGAGAAGCAGAAGATGACTAGAAAGTTGAAAAATATGGGTGATTGAGTCAATTGCAGTGGAAGTCATGCAGGGTTTTGTCACCATGTAAATTATTGCCCCCAAAGATGACTGTGATAAGTATTATTTTTAAAAGTGCCAAAATCAAGAATAGTTATGCTTTTATTTAAATTGCTTCCATCTTTAAGTAGGGGCAGGGTAGGGTGGGGTGGGCAATTTAACTTCTTCATCACCACTTGTGGCCAAGGCTGGTAGACACAGTTCCTCCCTCACAGCCTCTTTCCTTCTTAAATAAAAAGGCAGGCGATCCCATCAGCATGTCACTGAACTCAACTCCTGGAATGGCTATTTTTTTTTTAAATTTTTGCTCTACCATTATTTTTGTCATGTAGTAAGTAGAAGAGGGACAAGCACTTTGACCCCAGGTTAAGTGGCCATTTGTGATGCCAGCATCCCATTTCTGAGCACCTGTTGCCCGCTTCCAGTTCAGGGTTCTGCTAGTGTGCCTGGGGAAGCAGCAGAAAGGTGCCGAGTGCTTGGCTCCCTGACACCCGTGTGGACGAGCAAGACAGAGTCCCTGGCTTCTGACTTCAGCCTGGCCAAGACTTAGTGTTTGAATCCTTTGGGGAGTGAAGCAGCAGATGAAGATCGATCGATCTCTCTCTCTCTTTCTCCCCCTCCCTCCCCTCCCTCCCTGTGTGTGTGTCTCCATCTCTCTTTTACTCTGTTACTTTGCCTTTCAAATAGATAAATTAATTAATCTTTAAAACTGGGTAGAATGCCCTAGTTTTGACTTGAGTAGAATGAATAAAACATGAGTTCAACCTATGGTTTTGTTAATGGCATTTTGCATGTCAGAATAAATCCTTGTTGCAGTTCCTACACCTCCTGAAACAAACAGAACAAAAATCAGATCATGTGTGTTCTTTGTGATTAACCGTAGGGCCTTAGAAGATATTTAAGGACATGGTCCCTGCCTCATTTTCCTATCCACTTCCCATTTAAGTCTAGAAAAAAAGTGGCTTCTTTCTAACATTGGAAGCTTGTTAATTATTAGTTTGTCAATTTTAGCTTGTCAATTTTAGCCTCCAAATGTTTGTATTTACTGTGCCTCCTGACAGAAAGCTTGGTGGGGGACAACTCTGTGAGTCCTGTGTATTTCTGCATAGTCTGTGAATGAGACATTGACTCTCATTTCAGACCATTAATTCAAGGGTTTTTGAATAGCCAATGGCCTCGGGAGACAGCGTGGTATCTCTGGACAGAGAGAAGGCACCGTTTCTGCCTGTTATAAAAGATTCGGCTTCCCTAAGCTCCCAAGACCTCTTCAGTAATGCGAGCTGCGCTACTGGGAGGTCCCGTGCTGCTGGGAGGTCTCATGCGTTGATTCATGAGAACCGGGGCCTCTGCTGAAGCTGTGGGGTAACTGCTGGGTGGAACTGCCCTTCCTTCTGCACCAGGAACATTATGTTCCCTTACAGGATCGATGAAACTATAAAGCACACATGCTGCTCAGCAGGTGGGGGAGAATCTCAGCTCCTTCATGGACCTCGATGGTGTTGCTACGGGAGCGGGATGCTGACACAAGGATGACTTTATGGGAGAGGAAGGGCAGCCCAACAGGCCTTGCTGGTCACTGAAGGACACAGCAGTGGCCCTAGCCCAGGGTCACTGTAGAACAGCAGCTCCTGCCTGTGGGAAGCCTTATTCCCCACGCTCATACGGAAGGCTCCAGGCTGGTCCTGTACTCTGGGGAGAATGGGATGGGCCACATTGGTTTTTGTTGCCCAGTAAAAGCAGCAGTCCCAGCCCCTGAGGCAGAAACATCTGAACTCTAAGAGGAATGAGGAGAGAAGGGAATCAGTGACTTGTGGCATTCGTACTTGGCCTTGGAAACTTCCTGCCACCTTAAACGCCTAGATTCAGTTTTCCCAACTGTTGCCTGTGCTTTTAACTTAAATGACTCTGACTATGTTTGGGTAGCCATTTCCCTCAAGCTTTCCTGAGAACTCTATCAGAAACCACAGACCCCTGCACCTCCCAGGAATCATCTGTAAACAGTTTCTGAACATCTCCCTATAAACCAGTATTACTCTCAGTGGCCAAGCTGAACTGGTCCATCCCAGGGGGATGATGAGGAGGACATTCTGGGGTCACTTTTATCCTTGATGAAGGTCCACGTGGGCTTTCTAACAGTTTTATCTAACAGATAAGCTACCTTATCTCCAGGGTCGCCATATGCACTCCTGGGTTACACCTGTGTGGGATTCACTGTTAACTTGCCTCCCTCATGGGAATGATGTCATAGCTTCGGCTGGTCATGACATCCAGGTGCTTACGGAAGCCCTGCCATAGGTTAGTATTCCTCAGATGACTCCAGGAACTACTAGAGACGTAGCTGCCCCACCGTGTAAGTACAACCTGCAGATGGTCATTCTGTGCAGGGAACATTCAATCAAAACAACATAAAAATGTATTCCGCACTTAGCTTGAAGTGGCCAGTGACATTACTGGATCCCTGGAAGACATTCAGATTGGCCTCAACCCCCCTGAGTATTGTTAGATAAAACAAAATGCCCATGCCTTTCTTTTGTTGTAGACCAGGACAAAGCCTGATAATGCATTCTGCTCTATGTTCTTGCCTCAGGTCCAAGATAAGGCTCAGTACAGAAGAGTCACCTGGGGGACTGACATTGCATGTCTCTGACATGGCCTCCCATATTAGAGTGCCCGCAGAGTCCTGGCTACACTGCTTCCAATTTAGTTTCCTGCTAATGTGCCTAGGAAAGAGGCAGATGATGGCCCAAGTACTTGGGTCTCTTCCACCATGCAGGAGGCCCGATAGAGCTCCTGGATCCTGGCATTGGCCTGGAAGAGCCCTGGCCATTGTAGTCATTAGTGGAATGAGCTAGCACATGGATGATATTCTCTCTCTCTCTCTCTCTCTCTTTCTCTCTTTCTCTCTTTCTCTCTCTCTCCCACATCACTCTATCAAATAAATACATAAAACATTAAAAAGGAAATTAAAAAAAATTGGATTTTTAAGAGGAAGCTTAACAGTTTATAGATTTCTTTCTTTTTAATTGGCAGTGGGTGGAAGTTTGATTCAAGGCTGTAAGATTCTGAATTCTTATTCCAGGTTTGCCTCATTGCCCTACCGGAAGTTCTGTTGATGTAAACCTTAAGTATATGATATATAAGACAGGTTGAATGGACTTGGTCCCAGACTCTGCCAGGCAGGTGTGTCAGGATGGCTGGAAGAGTGTCAAACCATGAGAAAACTGGCCATAATTCAAAACTGTGTGGAATGAAGGGTGATGGAGGAACTCTGGGACATTGTCCCAGAATATGCTCTCAAGCATATCTGCCTAGTGAACACTTGGAGAGTACAGATCGGAGGGTCAGGCAGGTTCACTGCCTACTATAAACGACTCAGGTTCTCCAAGCCTGGTGTCTGTCCTCCTCCAAGCCTGGTGTCTGTCCTCCTCCAAGTCTGGTGTCTGTCCTCCGATGCAACCTGGTGCTGACTGATAGGCCATGTAGCCTTCCTTGCATCACCTTGTGTGAACTGTGGCTTGCAAAACTGCCTCAAACAATGTTGGTGTTCTGATATTGCTGCTACTGTGATTAACAAACTGTCCTGCATCTCTGCCCTTGTGTCTGTGCCTCCTTCTAGCCCAGTAAAATTGTGGTAAGCAAGTGAGTTTTTTTCCAGACTTCAACAGTAGCTCTTCACCTTTCAATCCTCTACCTAAATGTTGCCTCCTGAGAAAAGAAATAGTAACTTCCTGCAGCTACCCTCTAGATGATGAATGTCTCTTCTGGTCTTTGTAGCCTTTTCATTTTCCTATATTAGTACTTAGTTATGCATTTATTTTTCAACTTCCTTCAAAGAAGTAATGCATTGAGAGACCAATGATTATGAAATCAATCTGTCCATTTTGTTTCCAGTGCCTGTGATAGAGTCTGGCATTAAGCAGACATCCAATAAATATTTGTTGAAGTTGCTGAGCTTTCTTTAGAGAATCATAGGAATTTAAAAGACAAAGATTATGAATACTCTCCCTTTTTGTATGACTGAATCATACAAGAAGTATATCAGACAGATAAACATCTTCTGCTGCAGCTATTTCCATATTTGTATTCAGTAACATTTAACTTGCTACAGAAGGAGCTGGTTTTATTAAAGAAAGCTTAGCTGAAATATGGAGCATTTTTATACCATTAAAGTTTTAAACAGTTGCATCCAACTCATTCACTGAAGGAAGGATCATTTCATAACCATCCTCAATCCTACAAATCTACACGGATACCCAAGAGCAACATAGCTTTTCTATTATAATTATTTTTTACTAGGAAAAATGTATAAATTTTCATTGAAGTAAAAATCCCTTATTGACAAAATAACTTTGCGTGCTACAATTACATAATTTAATAAGAAGCGGAGTTTTGGATCATTTCAGTGGAAGGAGTGGAAAGAGTCGGGGATCAAAGCATAACATCAAAAAGCAACAAAACAAAATATTTGATCAAAATCAGTTTTATAGTAAGGCACGTGCAGTATTCCAGTCAATAGTATGATTGAATCCAAGAGACAGAGATGTAGATAGGGCGTGGATGAAAACAGTTCTTACTTGACTGGCTCTGTATTTAATTGTTTTTATGCCATTTTGACATTCATAACAATCATGGTAGAGTTGTACTTGGAAGAAACAAAAAGGCACTGTACAAACAACAGAGATCATAATTAATCAATGCCAAAGATTTTAAGAAAGATAAGCCTTGTGTTATTACACTTTCCTAACAAGTGAGGATGACAGAGGCCACCTCGCCAGCCCACACACTGCAAGCAGCACTTTGAAAAACCTCAAGCAAAGAAGGGTTAGTTCTGGTTAATAGTTCCTCAAGTCACTCCCCTGGTTTTGTTTGCTAGGTTTTGGTTTCCATTCATAGGCATTATCTCCTACTTGGGGTTCAGAGGAATAGAGTGCTCACACACTCCCTCTCCTTCCCCGATCACCATCTCCTCATCATTAACTTCTTGATTGGCGTGTTACATTGATTGCCCTTGATGAACCAACAGAAGCACATTAAAGCCCATGGTTTATGGCAGAGTTCCCTCTCTGTGTTATGGATTCTGTGTCTGGCAAATTGCGTGTTGTGGTATATTCATCAGCACGGCAGCACACGGCATGTCTCACAGTACCACACCTGTGCTGCAGTCCATCTCCTCCTCCTCAACTGCTAGTGTCGGCTGATCTGCTCTTACTGGTTCTAGCTTGCCTTTCCACGTCCTTCATTCGGAACCATGCAATATTTCACACTGACTGCTTTCATTTAGGGATGCATATATAAGGTCTCTGATGCCTTTTCACAGCTTTACTGCCACAATAGTCTTAGCTTCTCTCATAAAATCATTTGCTGCACAAAAGCTTTTTATTTTTTGCGATATCCAAGTTATCTGTATTTTCTTTTGTTGGTCACGCTTCTGGTGTTCTATCTAAGAATTCATTATGAAATCCAATGTCATGAATATTTACCCTACATTTTCCTCTAAGAGTTTTATGGTTTTAGCTCCTTTATTAGATCACCAATCCATTTTGAGTTAATTTTGCACATGATGTGAGTTGTTCCAGTTGTTCCAGCATTATTTGCTGAAAGAACTATTCTTTCCTATTGAATAGACTTGGCTTCCTTATCAAAAATTAATTGGCTACAGATGTGTGGCTTTATTTATGGACTCTCAATTCTATTTTGTTTGTCTGTATGTCTATCATTATGCCAGTATTAGGTTTTGATTGTTACATCTACATAGTATGTTTTGAAATCAAGAAGTATGTGTCCAGTGACATTGCTTTTCTTCTCAAAGACTTCTTGACTATGGGTGTTCTCTTGAGATTCCATACAACTTTGAGGATTAGTCTTCCTACTTCTATGAAGCAGGCTCAGGATTTCGGTAGGAATTATTTTGCCTCTTAGGTTATGTTGAGTAGTATTGACATCATGATATTAAGTCTTCCAGTCCATGAGCATAAGTGTATTTCCATTTCTTTAAAACTCATTTAATTTTATTCAGCAATGTTTTATAGTTTTCAATGGATAATTTTTTCATCTCCTTGGTTAAAGTTTTTTTAGGTATTTTATTCCATCATATGCAATTATAAATCAAATTTTTTTCTTAATTTCCTTCTCAAATTGTTACTCGATAACACATGTTTATCTTGTGTAATGAAAATTTGTTGTACACATTAATGAACTGTAGCTGCTTTCTTCTCAAGTCTTCAGAGTTTTCTAAATTTATACTCATACAGATAGTTTTACTTCTTTTCTAATTCGCATTCCTTTAATTATTGCTCTGATTGAAATTCCCAGTGTCATCTTGAATAGTTATGCTGAAAGCCCATATCCCTGTCCTATTCCTTTTAGGGAGAAGTTGTCAGTCACTCATTATCAACTGTGATATTATCTGTGCTTACTTTACCAATGTCTCTTGCAATTGTATAGACGTTCCCTTTTGTTCCTGGTTTTCTGAGTTTTTTATTATGAAAAGATATTAGATTTTGTCAGATTTTATAAAAGATAGTAGATGTTTGTGTGTCACTTGATGTGTTTGTGCTTCTTTTCTATTATTTTTGTTCTAATGTGATAGATTCATTGATTTTCTTCTGTGCAACCATCCTTGCATTACTGAGGTAAAACTCTCCTGACCATTTTCCGTGATCCTTTCCATGTGCTGTTTGATTTGCTTGGCGATTCCTTTGCTTATCATTTTTATAACTAGAGTCATAATGGAATATTGGTCTGCAACTTTCTTTGCTTGTGGTATCTTTACTTGGCTGTGGTATCAGAATAATGCTCTTTTTATAGAGTGCGATTGAAAGCATTCATTCTGCTGTATTTTGGAAGAATGTGAGAAGGATTGGTATTCATTCTATTTTAGATGTTTGGAAGGAAATACCGGAGAAACCATCTGGACTTTGCTTTGCTGGGATGATTTTGTTGCTGATTCAGCCTCTTTACCTGTTGCAAGTCTGAGAGTTCTCATTCTTCTTGAATCACTTTTAGTTGATTTGAGTATTTATTTGAGCTTTCCTATTTCATCTAGATTACTGAGTTTATTGACATACAGTTATTTATAGGATTCCCTTAAATTATTTTTATTCATGTAAAGTCACTAGTGAGGTCCCACATTATTCTTCAGTTTTAGTTATTTGTGGCCCTTTTTGTCCTTTCTCAGTCCAGTTAGAGTTTTTCCTTTTTGTTTCATTTTCAAGGATCCAATATTTGCTTTGCTGATTCATGCAGAGTCCTTGGGACTTTATGGGACCTAGGGCAGAGCCTCCCTGTGTTCCAGTGCCCCAGACCCACTGCGCCATTGAGAACTCCTCTGTGCAACCTGTATTCACACTGTGAGCCTCGCCAGGTCCCCTCAGCATCTCCCAGTGCTGGGACTTGGCTTTCTGGGCTGTGAGCCCAAGCTTTAGTCACTTCCACACAGCACAACCAGAGCAAGGGTTTACTCATACCATGCAGTCTGAGAACCATGGCTATTGGTACCACAAGCCCCAGCAAGTCTCAGATGTACCTCTCCCTGCCCCCGTGTCCCACAGCATCAGAAACATGGCTACAGCTATCAGAACCCTGGTGTGACGCATATCCAGTTCTCTGGAGACAAAAGATGCTCACCTTGGGAAGTGTGTGTCCTCTTCAGAGTTGTGCTGCTCCACACAGCACAATAACACCGGAAACCACTGAGAGGATACCTGGGCTCACCTAGAACCAAGGCCAAAGCAACAAACCAAGTGACACCCCACACTCCATCCAAACACAGCAGTTGTCCCAACCTCTGGTGTTTTCTGTTCTCTATGTCATGGATCTGCACTCTAATCCTTATTATTTAATCTCTTCTGCTATTTGCCAGTATGCTTTGGTCTTTCCTGTCAAGTTCCTTAACGTGGTAGTTTACTGGTTTGAGATCTTTCTTCTTTTCTAATGTAGGTATTTCTGTTTTCATTTGTCTCAATATTTTCCAATTTCTCTTGTGATTTCTTCTTTAAGCCATTAGTTGCTTAATGATGTTCTATTTAACTGCCATATATGTTGATTTTTTGTTTTCTTCCCATCACTAATTTCTAGCTTTATTTAATTATGGTCACAGGAGATCTATTATATCATGTCAATATTCATAATTGTATTGGTATTTGCTTCATATCCTAACATATAGTCTACCCTGGAGAATGTTCCATGTACTCCTTTTTTAAAAAAAAATTATTTATTTTAATTGCAAGTCAGAGTTACAGAGAGAGAGAGAGAGAGAGAGAGAGAGAGAGAGAGAGAGAGGTTTTTGTTTTTTTTGACAGGCAGAGTGGATAGTGAGAGAGAGAGAGACAGAGAGAAAGATCTTCCTTTTTGCCGTTGGTTCACCCTCCAATGGCTGCTGCGGCCGGCGTTTCGTGCTGATCCGAAGCCAGGAGCCAGGTGCTTCTCCTGGTCTCCCATGGGGTGCAGGGCCCAAGCACTTGGGCCATCCTCCACTGCCTTCCCGGGCCATAGCAGAGAGCTGGCCTGGAAGAGGGGCAACCAGGATAGAATCCGGCTCCCCAACCTGGACTAGAACCCGGTGTGCTGGTGCCACAAGGCGGAGGATTAGCATGTTAAGCCACAGCACCGGCCAGAGAGAGAGGTCTTCCATCTCATGGTTTACTCTCCAGTTGGCCACAATGGCCAGTGCTGTGCAGATCCAAAGCCAGGAGCCAGGAGCTTCTTCTGGGTCTTCCACGTGGTTGCAGGGGCCCAAGGACTTGGTCCATCTTCTACTGCTTTCCTAGACCACAGCAGAGAACTGGATTGGAAGTGGAGCATCTGGGTCTCGAACCAGCATCTACATGGGATGCCAGTGCTTCATTCCAGGGTATTAACCCATTGTGCCACAGCCCTGGCCTCTCATGTACTCTTGAGAAGAATGTGTGTATTGTTGAAGTTGGGTGTTGTGTTCTGTGTTCTACATGTGTTCTACATTGCTTTGTGACGTTGCTCAATCCATCTGTCTCTTTATTGATCTGTTTAGACATCCTGTCCATTATCCAAGGTGGTGGATTGAAGTCTCCAACTATTGTTTTAGAACTTACGTAGGTTAGCATAGCATTTGACAACAACTGCAGCAATCTGCTTCAGAGGAAACATTTGGCATTTGTGTTGCATCTAAACTGCTGTATGATAAACTGAGAGGGAAGCACATAGTGACTGAGAGCAAAACAATATAGTCAGCAGTTCAGAAACTAAGTTCCATAGGACCATGAAGCGCTTTTTGGTGGTCACGGTGTTCTTTTATGCCTCCCCCTCAATGCACTTGCTTCTTCCTGCAGAAATCCATGAGGTAGAAAATGAGTGATCACTTGAGAATGGGAAGGATGTCAGCACCATTGAGAGGATCCACAAAACTGATAGATTTATTGACTGGTTAATGAAGTGGTAAGGCAGGAGAAGAAGTGACCAATGTCAGAAGCAAAATGGACCACTACTAGTGTTAGAGACATGGAAAGAAAGATTGGAGTTTATAATGGATGATAATCTTACCTATGAGTATTAAGATTTATTTATTTGAAATACAGAGTCATAGAAATGGAGAAAGAAAGAAGGAGGGAGGAGGGGAGGGAAGGGAGAGAGAGGGAGAGAGAGAGTGAAGGAGAGAGGGAGAGAGAGAGCGAGCACACGCTTCTATCCATGGATTCATCCCCCAGTCCCCACAACAACTTGGGTTAGGCCAGGTTGCAGTCAAGAACCAGGATCTACATCCCACATGGGTGGCCAGAAGTTGATTTCTTGGGCCATTGTCCCTGTTTCCCAGGTGTATTAGCAGGAAGCTGGATCAGAAGCCAAGTACCAAAATTAAAACGAGGCATTTCAATCCAGGGTGCACGTGTCCCAGGCAGCACCTTGATCCATTGTGACACAATGTCTGCCCACTACTGCCTGTGAACTTGAACATTAGATGAAATTGAAAACCATCTAACACACACACACACACTTTCCCAACACAGAATACATTACCTATATAGTTCTATAGTTAGTAAATAACCTAACTATGAATTAAAAACACCTCCATAAAAAAATTCCAGGCCACAAAGCTTCATCAGTAACTCCTTCCCAAAGGGAAAAATTACTCTTACACAAAATATTACAGAGAACAGAAAAATCATGGAAACTTTTCCTATTTGCTCATAAAATCTGGAAAAAATGTATTTTAAGAAAAAAAAATTGCAAGCCAGGCTCTCTGATAAAATAGGTGCAAGATACTCCCTCAGACTGCAAACTAAGTGTGGGTTTATTATAGTGACAAAGCTGGCTTCACATTTGAAAATAAATCAATTGTGTGTGGGGATATCTGTCCTCAGAGGTGGAAATTTGGAGGAAGATTCTGGAAAAGTGAATAAAAGAAGGATCTGCAGATTAGAAAGAGCGGGAATGCGAGGAAGACAGTCACAGAAGTGAGCCCTGATGGACATAGACGCTGATGGCCACTTGGATAACAGGAAGGAAAAAAGCACCACCCAGCTGAAGAGAATGCAGAGGCTGGAGATAGGTTCTTGAAAGTTGTGCTGGGGCTGGCGCTGTGGCGCAGTGGGTTAATGCCCTGGCCTGAAGTGCCGGCATCCCATATGGGCGCCAGTTCGAGACCCGGATGCTCCACTTCCTGTACAGCTCTCTGCTATGGCCTGGGAAAGCAGCAGAAGATGGCCCAAGTCCTTGGGCCCCTGCACCCGCATGGGAGACCGGGAAGAAGCTCTTGGCTCCTGGCTTCAGATCGGCACAGCTTTCCTACCATTGTGCCATCTAGGGAGTGAACCATC
The DNA here is from genome assembly GCF_033115175.1 of Lepus europaeus. NCBI lineage: Eukaryota > Metazoa > Chordata > Mammalia > Lagomorpha > Leporidae > Lepus > Lepus europaeus. Next base: position 5,898,914 of record NC_084839.1, read on the forward strand.
AGTTGGAAGACCTCTCTCTCTCTGCCTCTGCCTTTCCTCTCTCTGTATAACTCTTTCAAATAAATAAATAAACCTTTTAAAAAAAAAAGTTGTGCTTGTCTCACCCCTGGTGACTTTTGATAAAGCACCTTCATGTTCCACAATATCAGAACTTAATGGGAGGGGAGGACTTGGAGATGTGAAAGCAGAGAGGATCAGCTATAGTAGGAGTGTGGTCCCTGAGTTTCCTGGACCATGTTGTAGAGAGATGGGAAGGCACCTGTACGCAGTGAGAATGACATAGCACAAGAGTGAAGGCCGATAGTAGAGGCCTCGGGGGCAGGAAGTAAGCAGCAGAACAGACAGCTGCACAGGAGAGGGCTGGCTGTGACTGGGCAAAGGACAGCTTTAGGAGACAGAAGTCAAGGAAGACACAGAGAATAAAGAAGCAAAGGTTTGTAAACTTGTGAGAAGACAGGTGTGCAGACTTGCCATTGATGTGATGTGAAGACTGAGAGGTGGGGGAGACAACCGTGGTTCTCTGATTCTCTCCATGGTAAAGGGCAGACCATGTTTTATAGTAACATGCTGAGTTGAGCTTTACATGCCTTTGTGCTTTTTTTTATAGAAAGCTTTTATTTAATAAATATAAAATTTCATTAGTACAACTTTTGGATTATAGCAGTTCATTCCCCAACACCCGTCCTCCCACCCCCAAACCGTCCCACCTCCTACTCCTTCTCCCATCCTATTCTTCATTAAGATTCATTTTTAATGATCTTTATGTACAGAAAATAACTCTATACTAAGTAAAGATTCCAAGAGTTTGCACCCACACAGACACACAAAGTATAATGTACTGTTTGAAGACTAATTTTACCGTTAATTCACATAGTACAACACTTTAAGGACAGAATCCTACCTGGGGAGCAAGTGCACAGTGATTCCTGTTGTTGATTTAACAATTGACACTCTTATTTATGACTTCAGTGATCACCCGAGGCTCTTGTCATGAGCTGGCAAGGCCATGGAAGCCTTTGGAGTCCATGAACTCCAGCATTATTTATAAAGGGCCATAATCAAAGTGGAAGTTCTCTCCTCCCTTCAGAGAAAGGTACCTCCTTCCCTGATGGCCCGTTCTTTCCACTGAGATCTCAATGACAGAGATCTTTCATTTAGGTCATTTTTTGCCATAGTGTCTTGGCTTTCCATGCCTTAAATGCTCTCATGGGCTTTTTAGCCAGATCTGAATGCCTTAAGGGCTGCTTCTGAGGCCAGAGTGCTGTTTAGGACATCTGCCATTCTATGATTCTGCTCTTTATCCCACTTCTCATATTGGGTCGTTCTCTCCTTCTTAATTCTATCAGTCGTTATTAGCAGACACTTGGTCTTATTTATGTGATCTCTTTGACTCTTAATCCCATCTTTATGATCAGTTATGAACTTACACTGATCACTTTAACTAGTAAGATGGCATTGGTACCTGCCAACGTAATGGGATTTGGAGTCCCATGGCAAGTTTTTAGCTCTACCCTTAGGGATAAGTCCAAGGGAACATGTGGTGAACTGTACATCTCCTCCCTCACTTATTCAAACTTTTATTTTTAACAGGGATCAATTTTCAATTGGATTTAAACACCTAAGAATAATTCTGTGTTAAGTAAAGAGTTCAACCAATGGTATTAAGTAGAAAAAGAAAAGTAGAAGAATAAAATAGTAAGTTGTTCCTCGACAGTCAGGACAAGGGCTGATCGAGTCATTGCTTTTCATGGTGTCCGTTTCACTTCAGCAGGTTTCCTTTCAGGTGCTCAGTTAGTTGCACAGATCAGGGAGAACGTATGATATTTGTGCCTTTGGGACTGACTTTTTACTTTTTTTATCTTTTACAGATTATGCTTTTGGTGTGATATCTAGGAACACTATGTTCTCCTGTGGAACTGTGGTCTTTCTACTTTTTACTTGTTGTATATTATGGTTAGTGGTTCATTAGGCCTGTGATTCTAGAGTGGATTGAAATTATGTAAAAACATAATGCTCAGCTCTCTGCTGAGCCGCCCACCTGCCTGCCCAGGTATATTCCCTCCATTCAACCATGTAACTTGCTTTCCCCAAGTCTGAGCGACTGGGCCATCTCTCTCTATCCCTTCCATTCTGACAGATATCCTGTCTCCAATAAAACCTTATTACTCTTCAAAAAATTATGTTTTTTGCAAAAATTAAGGGAAGAAAAGGAAGGAAGGAAGCGAGGGGATAGAGGGAGTGAGACAGGGAATGAGGGAGCTATGGTTATCTGCTTAAAATTGTACCTATGAAACGCATGAAACCTGTTCTCTTTATGTTAATAAAAGTAAAGGGAAAAAAGAGAAGAAAACGTTTCTCCCATTATTTCTTAATGTGTTATGTGTTTCAGGCTTACATTTCAATGTATAATTCATCTAGAGTTAAGTTTTTATATGTTGAGTCATATGTTTCTTGTGTTGTAAGTTTAGGTAGGTAGATAGATAAATCAAATTGTATTCTGTTGGTTTTGTTTTGTATGTAGACCTAAGATTCCTATAGCATCAGGGATATATATTTGTTTTGGCTGTCTGTTTCTTTGACTTTTCATTGTTTTCTGTTTGTGAAAGCCTACTACATTTTTACTGAACACTAGACATTGTGTATTTTTAAAAAAATTGTAGGAACTCCTGATGATACATCTTCCTATCCTGAAGATTCAAATATTTTTTCATTGGCTAATAAAGTAGGAGCTGATCCTTTTAATGCAAGTAGGGTCTAACGTTGGTTTCCAATATGGTAAAGATCTGTTCATTGCCAGTTTGTGCCTGCTATTAATGCAAAATCCTGCAGAATTTCTGTTGAGATCCTTGGTGTGGACCTGACACTACTGGGTCCTGTGCTATAATCCCACCCTCTCAGCACGCAGGAACTTAGCAGTCAGGGTTCTAGCTTAAGGGTTCAGCTTCCCACCCCATGGAGCTTCCCACACCAAGTGACTGTCTTCACCTGAGACTGCGTGTTTTCCCTGCAACTCACTTTCTTTTCATTAGGATGTTTCCCTCTCAGGCCTTAGTTTTGCTCTGTAGTGTCACAAGATCACTACATCCTCTAAGCCCTGAGCAGCCGTGGTCATCTGCCTGGACCGAGCCCAGATTCTCTGTTCCCGATCTGTGTCCAGAATCAGCAAACAGATGTTCCCTGAAGGAAGCTGCCCTGGAATGTCATGTGCCTCTTTGGGCTTCTCTCTGGAAATTCTCTCTCTTCCCAAGTCCTTTCGGCTTCTCTGGGCCTTCAATACCTTTCAATAGTTTGAATTAAAAACACTTAGATTTCTTTAGTAGTTCTTATGAAGATTATTGATCCCCCAGGTTCTATATACAATCGACAAGCCTAAGCTTGTGTGGAACAGCCCCTCCCCTTGTCTTTGTAGAGGAACCCTAACATTTTATTCTATTTTTCTTTCTGTTGTAGTTTTACTTATATTTCAGCTATATCACCTTCCACTGACATTGAACCGTGTACGTGTGTGTGTGTGTGTGCGATTTCTCTGCTTGATTGACGTGTAAATAGCATCCACTTCAGATTCGTGGGCACAGTGCGATTTCTCAGGGAACTGATGGATTCCGTTCTCCTTGAGAATGTTTCTGCCCCTGTGCTCCTGCCCTGCAGCACCCCTGCTTCTCAGCTTTCTGTTTTCTGTCTTCAGCTAAAGATTATCCTGTCTCAGGAACAAGGGAGGATTCAGCAGGTGAATTTACAGTGCGAGCTTGCACACAGATACCTTTGTTTTATTTTAAGTCAGCCCTGACGTTTCAGCATCTTCCTTTTTTCATGGTAAGGAAACTTCTCCATTGCAGCAGCAGCAGCCTCAGTAACCAGCACACAAACCTACACAGAGGGTTGGGGAAGGGAGAGGAAAACAGTGGGAACACAGTTATCAGCCGCCTCCTGGCACTGTCCGACACACATCACAGACTGGTCTCCAAGGTGTTACCGCAGGAGACCATCCACGGGCTTGAGAGGTCTTTGCTGTGCCCCACACTTCCCAGGAATCTGCCTAACAGGAGTTCACGGAAAGCGTGCTTTGTCCTGCTGGGATTTGGGAAAACATGCAGCTGGTGGAGAAGCTGCCAACAGGGCGTTTGGCTGAAGACTATGTGACTGACATCCAAAGTCAGGGAGAAGCAGCTGACTTGGACATGCTCTTCCAGGCTAGGTTTGTGGTGAAGCTGCCACCAGTGATGCCAGCACCCCATGTGAGTGCCGGCTGCTCCACTTCTGATCCAGCTCCCCACTAATGTGTCTGAGAAAGCATCAGAAGATAGCCTGAGTGCTTGGGGCCCTGCCACCCACAGAGGACACCCAGATGGACTTCCGGGCTCCTGGCTTCTGCCTGGCCCAACCCTGACCGTTGGCACCATTTGAGGAGTGAACCAGGAGATGGAAGAGCTCGCTCTCTCTCTCTCTCTCTTTCTCTCTCTCTCTCTCTTTCTCTAACTCTGACTTTCACATAAATAAATAAATGTTAATAAAAATAAAAAAAAGTGTTCTCCATGAAGACATGGACTTTGTCCACTTAATGAGGCATCTTAAAATTTTCAAGTGAATGAGAAATTAAAAAGTTAGCAAAAATAGATGTAGGCCGGACGTGGAGGTCAGTTCTGTGCACCGGGGATGAGCCACGGTGAGTCCCTGTGTCTCCTCTTCCTTCGGAGCTCTTCAATCAGCACAATGTGTTCCTGAACTGCGCTTTGGGTCTGGTCAAGGTGTTGTCAAGCTGCTACTAATACAAAAAGGGAGTGAGACAAGGACAGGGGCATGCCAGTGCTTAATTTTGCATTAGTACTTCAGGTTAGTCGAGCTCCTTAATTGTGTGACTTTATTTACTGACTATTAGAGTGAAAAGGCAATCAAAATCAGATTGCATAGCTTGCACCTGCATAGGCCTGGGAGTGATTTATGGCATCTCTGCTGTAAGGATGTGCCCTGTGCTCTGGCAGTCATCACCCGAGCTGGGCTTCATCAGGTAGCCAGCAGGTGTATCAGACCGGGGCTGCCAAGAGCAGCCTTGCCACATGTGGGCCTGCTTCTGCCCAGAGCTGAGTTGGATGCTTCCTGGTCCCAGTTACAGCGATTCTGAAGTTGTTGTTTCTTTAGACTAAGATTGTGGTCCTTATCTATATCACATGTCAGGTTTACTTCAGTTTGTATCTAAAAAGCAAGTGCATTGTTCCAGGGAAATTTATTCTTACCCTGTGTTGTCTTGGCTTCAGTGCCAGTTTAAGTTCCAAGTGGAGGTCCAGGCATGTCTGAATGTTTTTGGTTGTTCACAGAAATGCCAGTATCCGCCATTGTTGTCGTCATCGTCGTCATCACCATTATCATCGTCTTTTTTTTATTTGAAAGGCAGAGTTATACCGAGAGATGGGGGAGTGGGAAGACAGAGAGAGAATCTTCCATCTGCTGGTTCACTCCCCAAATGTCTGCAAAGGCTGGGGCTTTGCCAGGCTGAAGCCAGGAGCCTGGAATTTCTTCCAGGTCTCCCACATGGGCAGAGGGGCCCAAGGCCTTGGTCTGTCCTCCACTGCTCTCCCAGGCACATTAGCAGGGAGCTGAATCTGAAGTGGAGCAGCCGAGTTTCAAACCTGCACCCATATGGGATGTTGACATTGCATATACGGTGTAACCCACCATGCCACAATGCTGGCCCGGTCCTAATATTTCTCAGTGAAAATGCCCAACAAGTATTATATCCTTTATGAAAGATACAGAGTTAAGCATTTCGCATCTATTTTTCAGTATACAAATGTATTTATTGGGTGTGTATAAAATGTAGTTATATGTAAGAATGCCCCTACTATCTTGAAGCTTTTATTCCAGTGAAGCAGACCAAACTCACAGAATCTCTGTGAAATAAGCAACTTACTAGGATATTTCTGGGAAAAATAGAAAGCTCAGTGAGAGAAAGCACTACTGCTTTAGGAAGAAGTGAAACTTTTGAGCTGATGCCTAAGTAATCAGAGATTTTAAGGAAAGAGCTTCTAGACAGAGACCATAGCAAGAGTAATGGGCCGAGAGGGTCAGGGTGGAGAAGTGGCTGAGCAAGGCCAGTATGGCCCGGGTATGGCCAAAAAGAAAAAGGAGCACATGGAACCCACAGTAGAGATGCAGTCAGACCCCACAGAGACGTGTCTACACGCACACACCGATATGGATGAGAACGCGTGTGACAGGAGGTCGCTTTGAGCTAATTCATCTTTTTTCAAAGCTAATGTGCTGTTGAGGATGTGGAGAACTGGAGCCTTTGCATACTGCTGCCGGGGATGTAAAATGGTGCAGCTGCTGTGAAAAACAGGACAGCAGTTCCTCAAACGCTCAAAGTAGAATCAGCACGAGATGCAGCCATCCAGGGTGCATGAGCGTGCAGGAAAGAGTAGAAAGCAGGGTCTCAGAGAGACCCATGCACACCCATGCGCATAGCAGCAAACTTCACAATGGACAGAAGATGGACACAAGCCCGGAGGCCATGCATAGATTGATGGGTAAACAGGATACCGTGTGAGGTTCATGTTAAAATACGATGAAATGGTAAGTTTATTTTTTACCCTGTACACATTTTCCATGAACTCCTTGGAGAGCCCGTGCATACACAGGCAGTGGAGTGATATCCAGCCTTCCAGGGAGGGAAATTCTGATACATGCTAGGGCAGGGATGGAACTTGAGGACTAACTGTGAAAAGAGGCCCAGAAGGCAGCTGTGTTTGCCTTTAAATGAGATGTTGAGAGGAGTCAAGGTCACAGAGGCAGAAATGGACAGGGACTTGTGGGAGGGGCAACGGGCAGCTTTCGTTTCTTGAGGACAGGGTGTCCTGCTGGGATGGTGACACTGCCCTGCAGGTGGATGGTGGCGACGGTTGCACAGCCACGAAAATATCCTGTAGGCCACTGAACTGCACAGTTGAAACTGGGTAACTTGATCAAGTTTATGTCAGGTATATTTTTGCAAGTAAAAATGTTAAGAAAGGAAGAATCATTTGCTGGTCTTTAGAGCATGGTCTTGAAGAAGATAAGCAAAAAGCTGACAAAGCCCAGGAAGTGCTCGCCTGCCCGCAGCCTAGATATGATGGTGGCTTGGATAAGCGTGTCCCTAGGAGCCTTGATTAGAATGGCTTCCAAACAGATGGCAAATGCAGGGAGTGGGGGTTGGAGTCAGCCCCGCCCAGGAGCCTCACTGTCAGGGCAAGCACAGAATTGCTTGCAGCAACATTTTAGCAAAGGAAAAAGAATGTGTGTGTGTGCTCACGCACATACATCCTTAGCGCTTAGGATGTTGAGAATCTCCATGAGAGAGGGGAATACTGATGAAGAAGAGAAGGGGGTATTGATTGAAGAAGAAAGGGCAATGAGTAGGAGGTGAGGTCTTGCATCTTTGGATCAGAGCCAGTGGACTTGGAGGGCAAGGAAAGGCCACTCTGGGTGAAATGCATGGTGAGAGTGGAGGAGGGGAGGGCACTGAAGCCCAGAGAATCTTAGCTTGCGTGTCAGAAGATGGAGTAGTTCTCGCCGCTGGTTTCTGCCTCCCCAGTGAACTAGAAGCTGGGGCTTTCACTTGGGAGTACAGAAGAGGACAAGTTATTGTTGGAGGTTAGAGCAGAGGATGGAACAGTGAAACTGTGGGCCTGACGAGTGAGGAAGCCAGCGCCTTAGGAAATTCAGCAGGATGGAATGGGGGACTGAGAATTCATTGGGGATTTCCAAGAAATGTGCACACTCTCATTTACGTCTCATAAACCTCCGGTGGGACAGGCGTTATTTCACCGGGGTTGCCAGGTGTGAACCTTGGGGCTGAGAGGGCAAGGCAAGTCAAAGGCTCCATTCGTTCCCTCTCAGCAAGGATGCGCCTCAACATGTGTCACTGTCAACAGACGGGGCCCAGTGGCAGTGGACTGGAGCATGACCACCCCAGTGCAGGGACCAAGGCCCAGTGGTGATGGACTGGAGCATGACCACCCCAGTGCAGGGACCAAGGCCCAGTGGTGATGGACTGGAGCATGACCACCCCAGTGCAGGGACCAAGGCCCAGTGGCAATGGACTAGAGCATGACCACCCCAGTGCAGGGACCAAGGCCGGACTTGTTGGAATGGATGTGTTCCCTTGAGAACTGGTCATTGTTCAAGAGTGACCCTGTCCTCTCCCCAGCCTCCTGCGTTCTCTCTTTCCCATGACCATTTTTTCTCTCATGCACTTCTGCCATCTGATGTTGTTGTTAAAAACCAAGGCTGACACCACGTTCCTGGGTCTCCAGAACTGTGAGCTAAAAAACCTCTTTATTTTTTAAGATTTATTTACTTATTTATTTATTTGAAAGGCAGAGTTATAGAGAGGCAGAGAGAGAGAGATCTTCCATCTGCTGGTTCACTCCCCAAATGTCTGCAACAGCTGCAGCTGGGCCAACCCAAAGCCAGGAGCCAGGAGCTTCCGCCGAGTCTCCCACACAGGTGCAGGGGCCCAAGCACTTGGGCCATCTTCCACTGCTTTCTCAGGCCATAGCAGAGAACTGGATCGGAATTGGAACTGCTGGGACTCGAACTGGCATGCATATGGGATGCCGGCACAGCAGGCAGTGACTTCACCCACTGTGCCACAGCACCAGCCCCCAGTCCTCTTTTCTTTAGAAAGAATGCAGCTTCAGGTATTTTGCTCTGGCCACACAAAGTGAACTAATTCAAACACAGTGTTTTAGCTTCAGATAAAAGAGAGGTGCAAAGAAAACTTCCAAGGTCACAAGGGGCAGAAGTAGGGTTCACTCATTCTGGTACCCAGCCCACATCTCTGCTAACCCATGCCCCCTAGCAGAGCAAGGTCTTGTGTCAGGGCAGAAATAGCAGAGGGACCCAAGGCCAGCTGTCCTCATTCTGAAGTCACCAGAAAGCACCATGTGAGTGCTTGAGATTATATGAAGTGTAAATTTTGGCAGTCTCCCAGATTAAGATCCCAAGTTTCTTTAGGTTTTACCTCTTTGTTGAAAAATACACAACCTGAGAATCAAGGAAAAAGAAAATAGTAACTGCTCCAGGGTTTCCAAACTTCTGGTTCATACTCTCCTTGAAGGTGTAGGAGAAAGCAATCTAGTCAATAAATCTCATTTTTTTTTAAATGTCAATTTTAATATGCCCAGATCTCACATTTTCCTAGGCAAAAGGTCAAGTGCCCATGTATGGTTCATGGTCAGCAGTTTTGGAGTAACTGCTTCCTTCTTGTGCAGGCTGGTATCCAAGAGTAACCTGCGAGAGTAAACCTGTTCAGGCTGGTTCCCATCCCCACTTCACCTTTGCGCGTGTGCCCTCAAATCAGCACACCTTATCACAACCTGACACGTGTAAATAGTGAGAGATTGCATCTCAAAATAAGACATCCCCTAAGTCTTCCCTGCTGTAACTTTTGGTATCACTGAATCTAGAATGAAATTGATTTGGCAGTTGTAAGGATAATGCAGAGTGATAGAACTGACTATATATTTTTAAATCCATCTGTATGTCAAAAATAGCATAAACAAGGTTAAATAGCAAGCCGTGAAGAAAATTGTAATGTGCACATCAAGAAGTCCAAAATATATGATGGGAAACAGAAATACAATATTGCAAATGGAGACAGAGCATATAAAAATATCTACATTGAGAAATATGAATGTCCAACAGATTAAAAATACTGTTCAACTTAAAAGCATAAAGCGTGTAGTGAATAGAATCACTAGCTGTCTAATTAGGAAACCATTTTAAATAATTCTCATTAAATTTTCAAAGTACTAATGGTTTGTGAGTATTTAGAAAAAAATCTATACATTTTCCGTGGGTAAAATTCTTCTGGAAGACAATTTCCACTGACATGAAAACCTTACAGGTGTTCATACCATTCGGATGCCAGTTTCACTTCCAGAAGCATGCAGCAAGATAATAATGATCTGAATGGGCAAGCCTGTGTGTGAGAGGAGAGGCCCCCGCCCTCCCCAACACGACAGACCATTGGGAATCCCCATATAGAACACGTGGGTGCCGTGAGACCTGACAAAGGGGTAACCATTTCTGTATATCACTAAGCAACTCAATGCAGCTTCCTTAGGCTGCTATCTAGTCCAGATTTTTTTTTGGTGGTTATGCAATGTGAAAGTACAAGAGCTGATAGAGGGGCTAGTTCATTCATGGCTCAACCTTCAAAATGCCTCTGAGTTAAGTTCGATAAGGTCCCTAACTCCTATGAAAAGTGTATGGAGACAGAAATTCCGAACTCACAATTCTTTAAATGAAGGGAGCCATGTGGAGCAAGTGAGGGGGGCACATGTAAAGTTGCTAGTGTGGTGCTGGGACATGGTAGCTGCCCTCGGCACGTGGCAGTTTGCATAATGAAATTATCCTAGTGACATTGTTATTGTCCAAAGTTCATTGCCTTTGGAAATGGCCCTTCCTTTCTTCTCCCCTTCCCTCCATTTTCCTTTGTTGTCCCTTCTCTCTTTCACCCCTGTCTTTCTCTTTCCCAAAGGATTTGAGCATCTAATATGAGTCATGAATTTCCTTAGGCACAGGACAAGAAGCAAACACGGTATTGTGCCATGAAGGGTCAATGACATCACTGATGCCTTGACGGAAGCACTGTGACACACCAGAAACGGCTTCTGAAGTGGGCTGTGAGTAATTCTACTGCAGGAATTTCTTTATGACTTTGTTGAAGCTGAATTTTGAAGACTGAGTAGTAACCCATCAGGCAAAGTTAGCACCTTATCCTTTTCATGCCTGTGACATAATTGTGCCCTTAAAGAATATGGAGACCACAGAGATGGGAGAAATATGGGAAAAAAACAAAGAGGAAAAAAATACATCAGAATAAGTTTGGGGAACACATTAAGTAGTTTACCCTTGACCCTAAATGGACAAGTTAAAAAAAAAAAAAAAGGCAGCAGTCTAGTGAAAGCTGTATCTTGTAAGGCTGACGTGGGCAGAGATAGAATCGGTTACAAGTTCTTGATTGAACATATAGATGCATTGGTAGCATTTCCCATGGGCAGAACATGCCTGTGTTAGTCAGTGTCAGAGTGGCAGACTTCCCAAAGCAGACACTGACATGCGGTCTAGCTCCTTCATCCTTTATGCAGCAAACAAAGTATCATGCCAACTCGAGCTGCAAGGGAGAGGCAGGAGGCTGATAAGGGTATGGTTGCTTCTCTCAAACAGGTTGTGAGCTAATAGGACAGGAAATGGTTGACGTGCCCAGCAATGGGGAGTGACCAACACTGCAACAGACTTAGAGGGGTACTGACTGATCTTGGAAGAAAGTTTTCCCTGGCGGGGGAGCTGCACCTCAGGGGGGTTTGAGGGAATTGGAGGTGGGCAGGTGTTTGTGACACTGATTTTCTTCCCCTGGAGCTGCGCACCGTCTGGGCAGGAAGGAGGGTGGCTGCCTCCTCCAGGCTCCCATTGCAAGGCCCTGCTGCTGCTGTTCTGGGCGGTCCCCTGCTAGGCTTGGTCCTGGTTCTTGTTTCCAGGTGGGGAAGAATTCAAGGAAGAGACATAGAGAAAGATGAGCAAGGAAGCAAGATTTATTTAAAACAAGTATGCTCTCAGGAAGGAGTGAGATCAAATTCAGGAGAGAACAGCAGGCAATGAGGCTTGGGGACTTCTCTACACATCGCTGGCAGGCATGGGGGTCGGTGCAGGGCTGCTGCAGGCCAGGGCTGTGGGCAGTGCTGTAAGCCTTGGCTCCTCTTGCTCTTGCTACCTTCCTGCCCACAGCCATTTGTGATTTATCTAGGCGCCTGGCACTGCAGCTGAACTTCAGGTATGCAATCCTGTTACATCAATAGACTAGCTCTTTGAACTGAGTGAATTATTCTTAATTTTATAAACAAGGATAGAAAATTCCAGGAAATTAAAGTGAAGTGTTATCACAACAGCAGTTGTCGTGGGAGAAATGATACTCTGGTCATTCTGACATCAAAGCATCTGTCAGACTTTGTGCTTGTAGTTCCTGTATGACTGAAGGTTAATCATGGTCTGGAACTCCAGCCTTGTGCTCCCATCTGAGCACAGGAGCCCTGCCTGTCTCTATGCTGTGTCCCGTCTGTACACAGGAGCTCTGCCTGTCTGGGCTGTGTCCCATCTGTACACGGGAGCTCTGCTGTCTGGGCTGTGTCCCGTCTGAGCACAGGAGCTCTGCCTGTCTGGGCTGTGTCCTGTCTGAGCACAGGAGCTCTGCCTGTCTGGGCTGTGTCCTGTCTGGGCTGTGTCCCGTCTGAGCGCAGGAGCTCTGCCTGTCTATGCTGTGTCCTGTGTGTACACAGGAGCTCTGCCTGTCTGGGCTGTGTCCCATCTGTACACAGGAGCTCTGCCTGTCTATGCTGTGTCCCATCTGTACACAGGAGCTCTGCCTGTCTATGCTGTGTCCCGTGTGTACACAGGAATTCTGCCTATCTGTGCTGTGTCCTGTGTGTACACAGGAGCTCTGCCTGTCTGTGCTGTGTCCTGTGTGTACACAGGAGCTCTGCCTGTGCTGTGTCCCATCTGAGCACAGGAGCTCTGCCTGTCTATGCTGTGTCCCGTGTGTACACAGCAGCTCTGCCTGTCTGGGCTGTGTCCTGTGTGTACACAGGAGCTCTGCCTGTCTGTGCTGTGTCCTGTGTGTACACAGGAGCTCTGCCTGTGCTGTGTCCCATCTGAGCACAGGAGCTCTGCCTGTCTGGGTTGTGTCCTATGTGTGCACAGGAGCTCTGCCTGTCTGTGCTGTGTCCCGTCTGTACACAGGAGCTCTGCCTGTCTGTGCTGTGTCCTGTGTGTACACAGGAACTCTGCCTGTCTGTGCTGTGTCCCGTCTGTACACAGGAGCTCTGCCTGTCTGGGCTGTGTCCCATCTGTACACAGGAGCTCTGCCTGTCTATGCTGTGTCCCGTGTGTACACAGGAATTCTGCCTATCTGTGCTGTGTCCTGTGTGTACACAGGAGCTCTGCCTGTCTGTGCTGTGTCCTGTGTGTACACAGGAGCTCTGCCTGTGCTGTGTCCCATCTGAGCACAGGAGCTCTGCCTGTCTGTGCTGTGTCCCGTCTGTACACAGGAGCTCTGCCTGTCTATGCTGTGTCCCATCTGAGCACAGGAGCTCTGCCTGTCTGTGCTGTGTCCCATCTGAGCACAGGAGCTCTGCCTGTCTATGCTGTGTCCCGTGTGTACACAGGAATTCTGCCTATCTGTGCTGTGTCCTGTGTGTACACAGGAGCTCTGCCTGTCTGTGCTGTGTCCTGTGTGTACACAGGAGCTCTGCCTGTGCTGTGTCCCATCTGAGCACAGGAGCTCTGCCTGTCTGTGCTGTGTCCTGTGTGTACACAGGAGCTCTGCCTGTGCTGTGTCCCATCTGAGCACAGGAGCTCTGCCTGTCTATGCTGTGTCCTGTGTGTACACAGGAGCTCTGCCTGTCTGGGCTGTGTCCCATCTGTACACAGGAGCTCTGCCTGTCTGGGCTGTGTCCCATCTGTACACAGGAGCTCTGCCTGTCTATGCTGTGTCCCGTGTGTACACAGGAATTCTGCCTATCTGTGCTGTGTCCTGTGTGTACACAGGAGCTCTGCCTGTCTGTGCTGTGTCCTGTGTGTACACAGGAGCTCTGCCTGTGCTGTGTCCCATCTGAGCACAGGAGCTCTGCCTGTCTATGCTGTGTCCCGTGTGTACACAGGAATTCTGCCTATCTGTGCTGTGTCCTGTGTGTACACAGGAGCTCTGCCTGTCTGTGCTGTGTCCTGTGTGTACACAGGAGCTCTGCCTGTGCTGTGTCCCATCTGAGCACAGGAGCTCTGCCTGTCTGTGCTGTGTCCTGTGTGTGCACAGGAGCTCTGACTGTGCTGTGTCCTGTGTGTACACAGGAGCTCTGCCTGTCTATGCTGTGTCCCATCTGAGCACAGGAGCTCTGCCTGTCTATGCTGTGTCCTGTGTGTACACAGGAGCTCTGCCTGTCTATGCTGTGTCCCGTCTGAGCACAGGAGCTCTGCCTGTCTATGCTGTGTCCCGTCTGTACACAGCAGCTCTGCCTGTCTGGGCTGTGTCCTGTGTGTACACAGGAGCTCTGCCTGTCTGTGCTGTGTCCTGTGTGTACACAGGAGCTCTGCCTGTGCTGTGTCCCATCTGAGCACAGGAGCTCTGTCTGTCTGGGTTGTGTCCTATGTGTGCACAGGAGCTCTGCCTGTCTGTGCTGTGTCCCGTCTGTACACAGCAGCTCTGCCTGTCTGGGCTGTGTCCTGTGTGTACACAGGAACTCTGCCTGTCTGTGCTGTGTCCCGTCTGTACACAGGAGCTCTGCCTGTCTGGGCTGTGTCCCATCTGTACACAGGAGCTCTGCCTGTCTATGCTGTGTCCCGTCTGAGCACAGGAGCTCTGCCTGTCTGTGCTGTGTCCCGTCTGTACACAGGAGCTCTGCCTGTCTATGCTGTGTCCCGTGTGTACACAGGAGCTCTGCCTGTCTATGCTGTGTCCCGTCTGTACACAGCAGCTCTGCCTGTCTGGGCTGTGTCCTGTGTGTACACAGGAGCTCTGCCTGTCTATGCTGTGTCCTGTGTGTACACAGGAGCTCTGCCTGTCTATGCTGTGTCCCGTGTGTACACAGGAGCTCTGCCTGTCTGGGCTGTGTCCCATCTGTACACAGGAGCTCTGCCTGTCTATGCTGTGTCCCGTGTGTACACAGGAGCTAGCTCTGCCTGTCTATGCTGTGTCCCGTCTGTACACAGCAGCTCTGCCTGTCTGTGCTGTGTCCTGTGTGTACACAGGAGCTCTGCCTGTCTGTGCTGTGTCCTGTGTGTACACAGGAGCTCTGCCTGTGCTGTGTCCCATCTGAGCACAGGAGCTCTGCCTGTCTGTGCTGTGTCCTGTGTGTACACAGGAGCTCTGGCTGTCTGTGCTGTGTCCCGTCTGTACACAGGAGCTCTGCCTGTCTATGCTGTGTCCCTTCTGAGTGCAGGACCTTTGCCTGTTTATTAACACGTACATGGACCTAGGAAGGCTCCCAAAATATTTGAGGACAGAACAAGGGAATGAACTTTTAAAGTAAATTTCCCCATTTCTGTCTGTCTTCGCAGATTTGTATAACAGTGTCTAATCCCAATAGGGGACTCTTTGCCCTCCTCCTGTTCTGAGGGAGTGGAAGTCGGGGCTCCCATTTTTCCCAGGGCTGTCTCAGCTCTGGGGTTTTTGTTGGAATCCCTGTCCACCCCATAACCTCTGTTTTCCTTCTCTCCTCTCGGGAAGCTAATTTAAAACTCGCATTCTCTCCAGCACATGCTTGGATCCCAATCGGTTTTATTCTCATAAGAAGTGTTAGCAAATTATAATTAGGACGAAAAACCAGGGGGCAAGATGACAAGTCTAATCTATCCTTGGCACTGTCTGTCACTCTCGATCAAGTCAAGCTTCTGTCAGAAGAAAACATTGAAAATGTTTTGCCATGGCTGAAAACCCCATATTCCTGCTCATTCTGTTATCATTCTGCTATCAGTGTGTCTCTGGTGAAATTAAAGCGTCATTCCCCAAGAAGAAAGTTGCCTGATTTATTTGTTATTTGAAGTGTAAGGGGTGGTGGGGAGCTTCCATCCACAGCTTCCCTCCCCAAATGCCTGTGGCATCCAGTGCTGGGCCAGGCTGAAGCCAGGATGCTTGGAATTCCTTCCAGGTCTCCCATTTGAATAGCAGGGGGACTCTTGTACCTGAGCCATCACCTCCTGTTCCCCAAGTCTGCATTAGCAGGGAGCAGGGAGCAGCAGTAGAGCCTAGACTCCACGAAGGTGTCTCAAGCTATGTTTTAACTGCTGCAGCAGATTTCCTCCCCAGATTTGCCACTCGGTGATGCAGCTGTCAGGCTGCTGTGAATTGGCATTGGACTTGCCAGAGGCCCTCTTCCGGCCTGCTCATAGGATGGCAAGAGCTAGGCACGTCGCCCATGGCTTGTGTCCTGGACTCCATATTCCGATAACCAGCACTGCACGTACTGATTGAAATACCTCATGCTTGTGGGCAGACAGGACATAGAGACCGTGGGCACAAGTGAAATTAATCAGCAAAGACTTGTTGGTGAGCTAGTGGCCCGAAAGTCTAAGTTCTGTCACTTCCCAGTCCCTTATGACCTCCATGTCCAATGGCTAGTGAGTGACACCAAACCGTTGACGACATCCTCTGCCACTTTCTTACTGTCCTGCCTACTCCATCACTGTGAATCACTTCCTCGCGTGGCAGCATTTCAGGGCTTCTCCTCCGTCCATCCGTGCTTCCCCCTTCGTCCCCACACCACTGCTCTAATTCAGGGTCTCCTCAATGTCTTCCTGGAAAACCCCATGTGTGGTTTCTGTTCTTGCTAAGCCAGGCAAAGCAGGGAGGTTTGGAGACCTCAGTGACCTGGGATTTTCGTTAGCTGAAAACTAATGCTGCTTCTAAGATTATCTGTGAGATTTAATAGCACCTCAGACTTTGTAAGTACTGTTCTTGTCAAAAGGGCATTTGTTTATCCTCTGCTCTGGGGATTTCAGGAGCCCGTCTCCTTCTCCCCACGAGAAGAATCGTCTGTACTGTCCTGTTCACGTGGGCTCACGTGGCCTCAGATGGCAGGATGTGAGGCATCACACGGTTTGGTCATCGGCCCTCTGCCAAGGCACCGGCACACTCCAGAGAACCACTGCTCCTTCACCCTGCTCTTAGAAGGAGGAAACAGTGGGCAGGGTAGTAGCTAACCTCTGCCAGTGTGTAACATGGACACACACACATGGTTACCGCTTGATGTTTAAGCCACCGAGATGTGAGGATTATCCCATACTCCAGCACTACATAAGAACTTTATTAATACAGTAGCTGTTTCATTGTATTTGTTATTTGAATCCTTATAAATCAAGATTTTGTAGCAGCTGATATCACATGACATAGCATTTCATTGGATTTAAAAAATAGTGTCTGTGTCAGTTAGCATAAGCATCTATAATATCACAAACTGCGTGTCTCACACAAGAAATGTGTATTTGTCAGCACCCGGAGGCTGGAAATCAGAGCACAGGGTGTCTGCGTGGTTGAGCTCTGGTGAGGGCACTGCTCCCTGGCTTACAGAAGCCGCCGGCTGGCTGCGTCCTCACGCGACAGAGAAAAGGGCCGTTTCTGTTGCGTATCTTCCTATAAGATGCTGCTAACACTAGTGACCTGGCCACTCCGGAGACACCACCTTCTACCATCACCACCGTAGTGACCGCGGTTCCAGCCCAGGGCCTCTGGAGGGACACTGCTTCACGCTGGGGCTTCTCCAGTGGGGCGTCCGGAGACTGTGGAGTGAGGGACACCGTGTGTGCCTTGAGCACGAAGAGGACGGCTTGCTCCCCTGCCTGCACCTGCTCTTTCCTGACACGGCTTGGCTCTGTTTACTGCCAAGGCTCATTGTATTTTCCTGGAGGATTTCTGTTAAAAAGATGTCTACTGAAAAGCAGACATGTCTGCGGCACTGGGATCAAAATGCCGTGCTTTCTGGTGGCTCAGTAAACCGCTAACCATCACTCAGCGGCCAGCTTTGGTTCTGACTGTCGTCGTCCTATAATTCTGGCTTGGGAAGACGAGCTCATCAGCGGGAAATGCTTTTTAAGGCTCTGGTCCATGCTGGGCAGAAGAAGAGGGAAGATGTGTGCGTCAGAGATGCACGTGGCACACCTTGGCAGGGGCCGGCATTCCCTTGGGCAGATGGACCGTGGAGTGAGTGAGTTGTGTGGGTCACTGGAGGGCTGAGTTGAGAGCTAGACACAGCCCAGGCAGGGGTCCAGGCCAGGGGAGTCAACTCAGGTCCACGCGTCAATGTTGCCTGTTAGCAGGTGGAGGGGGCGCAACCACGATGCAGAAGGTGGAGCAGAGGGGAAGTCGGAAGGAAGAATTGCTGTCGGCCACACACCATGGGAGGTGGCTTTTCCTTTTCCTTCCTGATTTCATCTCTGCAGCTAGCCCCAGCAGCAGGCAGGATCATGCCTTTGTTTATAAAGACAAGGTAAAGGGGTTTGTCACTCACGCGGTGCCTTGCAGTGAGTAAACACCAGTGCTGTGGGTTCCTGTTCTGTCCTTGTCACTCAGCCCCTGGCTGTGGCAGCATCCAGTCCATCCGCCCTTGGCCTCTGCAGCCGTATTGCATGGATGTCCCTGTAACAGCACTTGAACAGCAGCTGCATTAGTATGAACCCCCGCCATGGGACCCCCAAATCCTCCATCCTTTATGTTTCTGCACATCCTAGTCCCTCTCTTAGAACACCCTCCAGCACGCTGGTACCCTGGCCCGGCCTAGTCCCTCTCTTAGAACACCCTCTGGCACATTGGTACCCTGGCCCGGCCTAGTCCCTCTCTTAGAACACCCTCCGGCACACCGGTACCCTGGCCCGGCCTAGTCCCTCTCTTAGAACACCCTCCGGCACACTGGTACCCTGACCCGGCCTAGTCTCATCCCCAAGCCTTCCCAAGCTGGGCTTTTCCACCCAATGCAATCCAGCGATACAGGCCCCTCCATGGGCCCCCACAGTTAGCTGCTGTGCCCCCCGTGTCTCTGCACTGGTGCTCTGGCCCTGACTTGCTTTCTGGCCAAATCATTGGTTTTGTATCCATATCCCTTATTTCTGCACTCAATTCCTTGAGGCCAAGCTTCCTGGGTGGAAGAACATTCTCTCCGTGGCCTTATTTGCATGCTGCTCATTAATAAGCACTGACTGAGGTGTGCCATGTGGAGTGCTTAGTGTTGGGGACACGCGAAATAAGGGGGCAGTGACCTCTGACCTTACTGAGCTCTCACTGTGATGGAGACGACAGGGCCTGGGCAGTTAGAACAGGGGTCGTTGCAAGGGTGGGGCATACATGAGGGTCTCTGAGGAACACAGGGGCTAAGAGACATCTGCAATAATCTCCCAAATTAGACATGATGTTAGCACATGAAGTCTGCCTACACTTCCAGTGTTGCGATCTGCCACCTCCGGGAGCCACAGAGCCCTTCCGGGCAGCCATCACAGAACGGGTTAACGCATATCTGTGTGTAACTCAGCCGTGCATGCTTTCGTAGACTTTGAGAAGACGGCCTGTCTTTCAAAAATAATCCTCTGTGTGTTCTGATTTACCATCTCCATCGCCTGTTTACCTTATCTCACTTTCAGAAATGTCCTTTCAAGGTGGAAATTACAGCTGACTGCGAAAGGTGCGTTTGTAACTGGATGACGGAGAAAGGAAAGTCAGGCAAACATGGTTGAATCAGTTTCTCGGGGTTTTGTTGTGTTCTCGGAGCCGCTTTTAATAAACTTCCCTGATACTCAGTAAAAGGATGTGGTTGCAATCAAAAGCACTTTTCGGTAACCAAACCAACAAGAGGAGAAAAATACACCTACACAGTCCCAGGTGCAGCCGAACCAGGGAGAAGGCTGAAGGGTGTGGGGTGTTGGCCTCTGCCCCCACCATCATGCAGAAGGCTCACTCAGACTGGCAGCTCAACCCTTCCATTGTGGGGGCACAGGTGAGTGACAGAGTTCAGCTCCCCAGCTTGGAACTGCAGGTTCTTCCCAGCCTGGAGCTCGGCCGACCCTGCCCCGTCCACATCCCCTAAGCATCTGTTAAGACTCAAGCATGCTGTGCAGCCCCAGCCTCCTGCCATGCGCCCTCCCTGAATGGCTGAGCATGGACGGTGCAGAGGCAGACGGGTGGGTTTGGGGAATGATGGATCGGCTCGGGGCGGTGGAGCAAAGCACACAAAACTGTTGCCCCATGATGGACAAAGCCCTCTTTGCTTGGGCCATTTCTAGCATTTTCTCTTTGAGGTTAAGACAAGGCGCACACCCTCCTGCTTAGAGAGTGCTGTGTTCAGGAAGTGGAAAGTGCATGGGAAAGACAGGGTTTGCCTCTTGTGACACCTCTGCTGGTTGCTGATAGCAAACGCCATGGCCTGAATTATCCATGTGACGCTCCACCTGCTATATTCAAGGGAACCTGATAGACCTCACAACGTGATGATGGTTTTCTCTTGCTTTATGTTCTTAGGCCTCAGTTTCTGTACCATGTAAGAGTTAAGATAATGTATGCTTTTAAAATTTATTTTAAGGAATAATGGAAAGCGGTGTGAAGGAAAATCTTCAGTTCTTGGCTCAGAGATTTAAAGCTGACAAGTTGGGGATCCTCCCTGCATCACCATCTCATAGCTCAGTGAAGTGCAAAAATAATAATAATAAAAAAACACAGCTGGCAGGTATGCTGTGCGTAGTAGTTTGTCTCAGTGTCGTGGTAGTAACAGGAAAGAAGCAGAGGTTAGGATCCTGCCCTAAGGTGAGCATCGGCTATGCCAAGCATAACGGTGCCCACAGGGGCTCCCCCAGGCAATGTATTGTCTCCTTTCAGACTCACAGCCCTCTGAAAATTAAGACTCGCTGTATTTTACAACATGATTCTTTCTCCACGAGAGAAAACTGGAACTCCGGGGGTTTAACTGTCTCTGCAAGAGACACATGAGCGTTGGTGTCATAGCCAGAGATGGAACCCAGACTTCTAAACCTGTCCATCAGGCCCTACAGTTCTCAAGTGACGAGAAACAGACCTGCCCACGTGAGGTAAACCACTACCAGTACGCTCTTCTCTTCACACACCAGCACAGCAAGTGGAACTCTGTCCTCCATATGCGTGATACTGATGTGCACTGGGCCTCACATTGTCTCTTCCACAAAGTCACTCTGCAAGGCAGCATTGCAGCCAGAGCTACAGAAGGGGGCGTGCAGAGAGGATCGGTCACTTCCCAGCATCGCCCAGCTTCTGTCCTCACACAGCCACTCAGAGGTGAGGCTTTCTGAGGTGTCACCAAAACACAGGGGCTTTTACAGCCTTCCCAGGCCACAGAGAGGCAGATATGTGCAAATGGTAACATAGCTCTGATTGACCAATGAGCCCAGCAGGCATAGGCCACACACCAGGCAGCCACACTGGCTTTGTTCTTACTGGAAATACGTGGGTGAATCTCTAGGATTGTGACTTTCCACTTAGTCATCAAAACCTGATCAATATTGCATGCAGACATTACTTGGTTCAGTATTTATGGTCACCCTCCACGTGGCCAGCGTGTAACCAAATGCAGAAACAAGGGCACTGCTGCTGAGGGCCCCACAGCTGGCAGAGTAGCCACGTCGAGTGCCGAGCAAGCACGTGACCAGCAATGCGTGCTGAGTGCTACTTGGAATGGGCACTGGCCCAGTGTCTCTAGTGGAGTAAGAAGAGCTCGCGCCCTGCCATTGGTGGGGTTCCCCTGGCAGAGAAGAGAGGAGCAGGATCAGGCAATGGCTCAGGGGTATGGGTGTCAGCGATGGGTCCTGTGCCCTGAGCAGGTAATAGGTGTTGTCCGTGTTCCTGAAGCACACTGGAGTTAGGTCACGAGGATCCTCGATGCTAGGCTAATGTGTGGCTTTGATTTCCGTGGAAACATACACCCCATTTCTTCTGTGTGCATGGACTCTGCACACAGCAGGGAGGGGCGGTGCAGGCATCAGAGCTGTGACCTGGTGTGTGGCAGCTGGGGTTGGGCTGGAACAAAGCTTTCTATTTGTCATAGCAACCAAGGTGAAACTTCACCTCTTATTTTTCAAAAACAGTGTTTGCCTTTCCTGTTTTATGAAATATCATACACATTTTGATAAGAGAACAGAGTAAAATAGTGACGAGCTGTGTAAAACACCCCACTTGATCCACATGCAAGCCAGGCCATATTCACTAGATGGCTTCCGTGGCCTGTGCGTCACATGGGGTCCATGTCCCTGTCTCTTCTTCAGCGTTCACCGCTTTCAGGCCCCTGGGGTGTTACTCCCAGGCAAGAGCTTTCAATGGTTGCTGTCTATCATGAGGAAGTCTAAAATATTTCCATGGTGGAAAACTTTTTTATGAATGGCCTGCACTACATTTCATGCATGTTCTCCACTGTTGACTCATGTGCTGCTACTTTGTGGGGACCCCGACTAGAATTTGCTCACGATTATTGAGTCGTGTGTGGAAGGACATGGTGTATTTTGGGGAGGAGGGGGATTGGCAAGGAAAAGCCAGTTGCTTGGGGAGTGATGGCAAAATTAGTGAACTAGCAACTGAAAGCTGCCTGCTGTAAGGTTAGCAACCAAGGCCTTAGCTGACATCAGCGTCATCTCCCATGGGTTGTCACCGCTATCCTGCGATCTGTTGCTTAAACTTCTCTCTGTAAAGATCTCCCAAGTGGTTAAATACCCACAGAGGCCAGAAAGCAGGGTTTGCAGTGAGGAGTTTTGCAGCATTTCCATTAGAATTCCACATTCCGCCATGGTCTGAGGCTTACCCACTGTTTGTCCCTTCCTTGGGGGAACGTGTGACTTAGTTTCTGTGACTGTACCCCAGAACGTCTCACAGGGATTTCAGCCTGCGCCATGTTTCAGAACTGCCCTCAAAGGCAAATGCTTCCTTCTGCCCTTGATGGTGAACTGAGGGTGCAAAACAGTCTGTTATTTCCCATCTTCCTGCCTTCTCTGCCTTGGTTTATTTTAGGCTGTTTTGAAGGAACCTGACATAAACTTCGCTATTTTACTTGGAGGTGCCGGGGTGTATTTATTGATTGAGCAAGCACCTCTGTGCAGTTCCTTGGAACTGTTGCATAGCAGACATCAGATACACAATTTTCTCTTCTCTCCTCTCCCTCTCATGATTTGAGGCAGGCAAATCCTTTTCCATTTGCGGCTGAGAGAAGAGATGCAAGTGATGAAATAGTTTGTTCAAGGTCACACAGGTAGAGCAATGTAAAACAAATGCAGTTACATGAATATAATAAACACTTGGTGAGCATGAGCAAATATTTTGGGGCAAACATTTAGCGTAGCATTTAAGACACTTAAGTCTCACATTGGAATACCAACGTCGATTCCTGGCTTCAGCTTCCGGCCACTGAGGACCTTGGGAGGCAGGTGGTGGGTCAAGTAACTGGGTTCCTGCTGCTACAATGGGAGATCCTGGGTGAGGTTTCCAGCTCCCAGCATTGGGTCTGGCACACTCCTGGCCACTGGGTACATTTGCTGTGTGAACCTGTGGATGAGAGCTCCATCTATCTGTGTTTCTCTCTCTTGCCATCAGTTTCTCTGCCTCCTCTCAAATAAATAAAATTACCTTTGCAGCTCAAGAAACAACATTTTATTGAAATGAAGACGAACTTCTTTTCATGGAAGATCATCTCGATGTGTTCTGTGCTCTGCAGCCTGTCCTGGCACACTTCACAGTGAGGTGGGGTTGGAGGGCAGCCCTGTGAGCACGCTTCTCCAAACACACTCAGTGCACCTTGAACTTTACATGCATATTCCATGCAGCAAAGCATCTGATTTTTCTAAATCATTTAAAAAGCCACCAACAGATCGGTGTAATGTGCAGGTTCTATGATGACAAGAAAGGCCCTGTGTCAGCCACAGTGGTTTGCAAACCTAAATAAGTGCCCGAAGCCCAGGTGCCTTCTCTGCACATCTGGCATGGTAGCTGGCTCAGCCCTCAGCATCTTGGGTTTCAGTAGTGGGCTCCAGAGTGAAGCAGTGCTGGAGGCGGGGGGCTCTGAAGGGCAGGTAGCCTTTGGTTAGTGAATCAGATTATCTTGACACACATGGCTTCTACCCAGGATTCTCCATTAGAGGAGTCTTCAATTAGCATGGCAGCAAGGGGGAGTGTGTGTGCAATTACAATATTTTGGCTCTTGCTGCTTTTGGGGAGATGTCAGTTAATAGCCTTCAAAAATTCATTTGTAATCCAGTTAGTTGCTAAAATGTGAAACTACTCATAAGGGAGCTGAATAATTGGATAAACTTACATTGTGTTTGTCACAAAAAGAATCTTTGAGGGTGAACATCATAGATTCTATGAAGTGGCTTACATAGCCAGAGGGGTAGCCCCTGTGGACTTGGGAAGACTGGAGCTGTGACTCCAAGAAGTCCAAGCACAGTGAGAAAAGGTTCTTCTCATGGCTTCAGTGTCTGTGTCTGGAGCCCCAGCAGGTTTTGGAATTTGCAGCTGCAGAAGACAGACAATTCCTTTTCTCTGCTTTCCTTTTTTTCCTTCTCAAACAATGAGGCAAGTGATTGCAATGTGGCAGTAGACAAAACCTGTTTTCATTGGATGGCCATTTGCAGAGGCCTGGGAAACTCATGCTTCTGAGTCTGCAACACTAGGTCTTTGGCCCTAACACATTGCCCCAGGCTGGGGAGGAACAGTTTCCCAAATGGCCGTAGTTTGACATGCTAGGAAGCGTATGGTAAGCAGGGTCCACACGGTGTTCAGTGCTCCACCCAGAAAAAGGCGTCTGAGAGAAGAGTGTCGTCCACGAGCAGGGCGGGAGCTCCCTGGGTCCTGAGGGAGCCTGGGTCTCACCCACTCACCTGTACCCCCGGACAACTCCAATAGGAGTGTGTTCCTCAACAGTTCAGGGTCTGTAAGGACTGAGAAGTAGCCATGAGGGAGCCAAGAAGTGCACTTTGATTTCTCTTTCTCTGTTCACTCACCTCTCCTGTTAAATGGGGTTTGAAGGAAATGATTAGTTTTCTGCTGTTCTGAAAATTCCATGAGTTGACTGCTACTTTAACTTTACAGCGATGGACCTGGCTCCTGGTACAAACATGATAAAATTGAATGGCGATATGCTGAGTGATGAGTAAAAGTCATAGCATTATTACTGTAGCTCCTGGACATGCTGAAATAGTGTATCAAGGCAGGAATGTGTATTATATTAGCACTGTGGCACTGGGGTACATTAGGTGATTGGGAAAACTGTCGGTATAATATCTAATAACAAACAGGAGAATGTCATTAGATATGGATGATCAGTAGATTTTCCAGAGATGTTAGGCAGTGCACAGGAAGCAGTATTAAATAGAAACATAAAAGCAAGCATTTTCTAGGTAGACAAGGCTAAATAGAAGGGACCACCTAACCAGAAAGAATTGCTTACAGACACAATGACATGAGTCAGCAATAATACGCAGTTTATTCTTCACTGCCTGGAGGCCAGTTTTCATGTGTTATTGAAATTACTTATTACAACAGCCAGTATCAAACAAGCACTATTAATACCTGCATTATATATGATAAAACTGAGGCTTTGAGTATATGTTCACATCAAACAGGTGAGAAGTAACAGATATGGGATTTAAGGTCCAGCTTCCTGTTTGTTGTGGAATAGGAGCTCTTAATATCATGTTACCAGGACAGGTTACCTGATCTGCAGGTGCCAGGTCAGGCCAGGAAGAGGTTCAGCATTAGGCACTTGAAACTCGGTTGCATCACACACAAAATCCATAAAGCATGTATCCCTTCAGACAGGGAGGTGAGTTAACCATATGCATGTTTTTGAAAGGTATCTGTTCAGCAGTTGTGCAGACAGATTGGTGGGGAGGACATTAAAGGGACAGAAATTGAGAGAAGAGGTTGGGATTCATAACCTATTGAGAGGTAATGAGGGCTGAACAGAGGCAACTGTGTACGGATGCTGTGTTGAGAACAGATTAGCAAAATATTTCAAAATTAAAGATCAGTGTGACTTAGGGAGAGGAAAGTGGCTTCAGAAATGTCCAAGTGTCTGGGAAGAGGATTTTGGGGAATTGTACCACAGATAGTCCAGATTATGTAATCGGAACAGAACAGCTAAGGTCAGCCAGGAATGATCAGCCACCTTCAGCACCAGTGAGCTGTCCTGAGTGCTGGATTGTGCTGGAAGGAACAACGAGTCTAACATCCAGGAGCTTCATGTGGGTCTCCCACGTGGGTGGCAGGGGCCCAGGCACTTGGGCCATCTTCCAGTGCTTCTCATAGGCCATTAGCAGTGAGCTGGATGGGAAATAGAGCAGCTAGGACCCCAGCTGGTGGCAATATGGGATGCCAGCATCACAGGCTGTGGTTGTACCCACTACACTGCAATGCTGGCCCCATGGGATCCAGTTCTTTAACCACAGCAGTGTAGTGGTTCTGATGTGAGTCATGGTGACCTGAGAGCCACTGACAGTTTCTTAGTAGGAAAGTGTATATAGAAAGAGTGGGCAGTCAGCCTTGAACTTCTCATCCAATGACCAGTAGATGCCAGGCTTTGAAATAAAAACGAAAATCCTTTTAGATATCCATTCAGAGCCTCCCAGCCCTTTGAAGCCTCTTCTATCCCCTTCTGATTTGTCTTTTCTGCTTCTCCCCACCTCCCATCTCTCAACTTCTCACATTCCCTATCCTCTTGTTCTGCCCTCTCACCTTCTGTACATCCTTTGCTGGCCCCTCCCTCTCTTGCTTCCTTTCCTAGTTCCCTTTTGCACTTGTTTCTCTTCTTTTACTATGCAGCACCCATCCAATGGGGAGATTTCTGCACCAACTCCCTTGTTGATTTTCATTGGTATTGGACTTTGTGAAAGATCCTTGCATCTATTGAACTGATATGCCTTTCTGATTATTGTGCTAATACAGCACATTAGAATGATTGATTTGGGGATGTTCAACCAACTTTGCATCTCCTTGAAGAATTCACTCTGTGTTGCCATGATGTACTTATGTTCTTGCATTGCTTAACAACAAGGACACAGTCTGAAAAGTTCTGTGATGGGTTTTCATTGCTGTGTGGTCATAAAGAGTCCTCATGCAAACCTAGATGGCTACAATGCACTGGGTGATGTATCCTTACAGGGCCACTGCCCCATGTGTGTTTCATCATGGACTTAAGCATCGTTATGAGCACGTAGCCATGAACTCAACTTGGCAATGCTTTTTTTTTTTTTTTTTTTGGACAGGCAGAGTGGATAGTGAGAGACAGAGAGAAAGGTATTCCTTTTTGCCGTTGGTTCACCCTGCAATGGCCGCTGTGGCCAGCGCATCGCGCTGATCTGAAGCCAGAAGCCAGGTGCTTCTCCTGGTCTCCAGTGAGGGTGCAGGGCCCAAGTACTTGGGCCATCCTCCACTGCCTTCCCGGGCCATAGCAGAGAGCTGGCCTGGAAGAGGGGCAACTGGGATAGAGTCCGGCGCCCCAACCGGGATAGAACCTGGTGAGCCGGCACCGCAAGGCGGAGGATTAGCCTATTGAGCCATGGCGCCAGCCGGCAATGGTTTCTAAAGTGTGTGATATCCACCCAAGAATTGGTCCACATGGCTTTTCAGCCCTTGCAATGTCTTGGTCTAGTTTTGATAGGGGGTAATTGTGACTTCACAACATTAGTTTGGAAGTATTCCTTCTTCCTCTATGTTATGGAATAGTTTCTGTTGCATAGCAATTATTTCTTCCATAAATGTTGGACAGCATTCAACAGTGATTCTATCTGGAACAGGAGTTTTTCTTTTTCAAAAGTCTTAAAATTATAGATACACTTTACTTAGTCACTGTAGGACTATTCATTTTCTCTGTTTTTCCTTATTTTTAATTAGTGTCTTTTTTAAGAAATTTACTTTATATATTTTTTAATGTATTGGCATAAAATTGCTCTCAGTATTTCCCTATTTTTTTAATTTCTGTGGAATCTTTGACAATGTTCCCTCTTTAATTCCAGATGTTAATAATTTATGTCATACTTAATTTCTTGATAGATTTAACTGAGAGATTACTCTAGATATCAGAGTGGTAAGTTGTACAAATTCTGATTTCAATTAGCATTTATTCCCCAAGGGTGTCATTTGTTTTGCTTTGGCAAGAAATTTATTTGTTTGATTTATGTTGAAAATTACATTTCTTAATATTTATCACATATTCCAATTAGACTTTTTTTTTTAAGAAAATTAAGCTGAATGCCTTCAGTGTCACAATAAACACTGTGGGCAAATGAAATTCGGGGACACTGGACTCCTCTCCTTCTAGGTTTCCCTTCTCGGATCTTCTCTTTCTTCTCCCTCTCGATTTGCATCTCATTTCCCCTACACTCATGGAAAAGCTGCTGTAAGATTCTCCCCCTAGATATGCACCACTCTTCCAAATAGGAGTCTTCTCTTAATGCTCAGTGCCTTCAGACTGTTGCCTTTTTCTTAAGCTCAATCATACATGTCACTTGCAGGAAGGCCTTGTTCTTGTTAATGTCCAAGGCTATGTGGATATTAACAAAAGAATATGTGGGCCATTCTGTGCCCTCATTTTTTGGAGAAATTTTTGCCGAAAAGTTTCTTTTTTCATTGGCTGTTAAAGATGTTGACCCATTGTCCATGGCCTTGCATTGCTTCTGACAAGAAGTCTGTAGTCATTCCCGTCTTTGTCTCTCCATGCAGTATGTGTCTGACTTCTCTTGTTCTTGTAAAATCTTCTGTGTCTCCAACTGTCCTGTAGCACTTTAAGATGTGGTGCTGTGAGAATTTTTTTGTGTTTATCATGCTTGGGTTTTCTTAGGTTTTGGTGTATATATAAAAGTGGTTTCAAGTGTTGATCCATTTTTGAAAATGAGTTCTCTGTTCTTTTATGTGGATGCTTTTAAAGATAGTTTTAGATAAATAGAAATTCAGATGCTACTTAAATTCTAACTGTATTTGGCAATTTCAATGATAATAACTCAGCTGAGAGGGTAACAAAACAAATCTAAACCTCTCCCCTGGGCTCAGTTCACAGTGCTCCAGAAGGAAACAGTCACAGCCCCTTTTTCTACTGGACCTAAAAAAGAGCCAATTGTTCTTTATAAATCAGTTTTGAGATCCATTCACATTGTGAAATATTAAAATAGGAGTCTTTCATTTCATGATTGAAGAAATTAATTATTATAATGGCAGGAAAAGTGAAAGTATAAAAATAATATATTTGTAAATATAAAGTAAGCCAAGTAAAATGGCAAATACTATAATAAGTTTTTACATGTTAGCTTTTTATTTCTTTTCAAGTTTGTTTTGGATGAACGCACTATTTGTATGATAAAAATGCTGTTTTAACAACTGATGATGGAAACTTCACATATTCATATGGGAAAAAACAAATATAAACCCTACCTTCTCTCATATACATAAAGTAATTTAAATTGGATAAATATTTGAGGGCTGCATCACCTCTAACTTCTGTTGATATCAAATCCTGAGTAAAGGTGGTTAAGGTGATTAAATTGTGTAATTCTTCATTTGGAAATAAATGAGTTCATCATAATTTGACTAGATGCCAAAGCATCAAATACAATACACTGCTTTGCCCACCACTGGAGGTGTCAGTCAGGTAGGATGGAGGTTTGTGCATTTTGAAGCTAGATCTGGGGAAGGCAGGGTGGATTGTGAGCCTGTGAAGGCATTAGCCCAGTGGATAGGGAAAAGAAGGCAGGCCAGGCACACGACGGGCAGGCGTGTGGAAACACAGTTTCCAGTGCTCTCTCAGTTCTGAAGCTTTGTTTTTGCTTATTCGGCCCATTACCGTGAGCTTGCTATGGCTTACCCCTGTGGAAATTCACTCAGACACTCCTGCCTCATCTCTTCTAAACCCAGAAGCCATGCTCAAGTCTAGGTTATCACCTTGAGGCCTCCTGTAAGAGGGCTTAGAAACTCCCAGAACTTCCTTATCACATTTCCCTTGGAAAATGTTGCAAGCTTTTTAATCTTATTATATAGTAACACATGCAACAATCTCGAGTCTTGCTTTATGTTGTGAATATGCAATTGCAACATAAGCCCTAGATTTCAGGGTTATTTCGGACTTCATTCCATTCATCACTTTAATATTTTGCTACATGACCCGGCCTTACATTACCAGCAATCAAATTTTAAAACAGCAAATGAGGCCACTCGGATCTTAATGTGATTAATGGGAGAGAAATGCTGAGGCAGAGAGCAAGTCTAGCGTGTGTTTGTGCCAAAGCAACAGAAGCTGTCCTGCCCCCAGCCATGCCTACCAGTCCCAGCCAGCACAGCCCACTGGAACAGCCCCACCCCATCCAGGTCTGTCCAAGGTCACACTTCAAGGTCATCTTGCCGGGCTCAGACCTGGCCTCATCCATAACCCCAAGTAGCTGCCACCACAACTCGCCCAGTGGAGGCGCCCCTGCGGTGTGATGCCGGGAAGCCTGCATGAGGTGCTGGCAAAGCGAGTGTTCACCTAGGTCGAGGTTCTGGCCTCACACTGGAGCCATCGCCAGGGACCATCTGTCTCCACTTGTCAATCCGATGATCTTCAGGGATCAGGGGAATGGGCTGGTTTCCTTCCACTGCCCGTGCCAACGAGCCTCCTGACATATGGAAGCTAAGACTTGACAAACATGCAGCCTGACGCTCAGAACGGAAAGCCCCTGCTGAAGGGGAGGGAAAATTTTATGTTCTGAATCCTTTAAATCCTTTATGACCCGCGACTTACAATTAGAAATACAGTTAAAAATTATTTTTAAACTTTGAATGTGGTGCTGGCACCATTATTCTCATTTATTTCTTATTTACTGCTTTGTTACCAATGGTACATAGATGTATCTTTAACATGACTATTTTATTATAACTTTTAAAAAAGATTTTCCCCACAATTTTGTTTCAAATTTTCAGAACAAGATTATAGGGAAAAAATGCCTGGACATTCAGTGCCATCCATACTAATTTTATAGCCTGTGATCTGTTTGTTGAGGGGTATTTTCATGTCCATAGTGCTTTTGTCACATTAAAAGATGTTCTCAATAATATCAGACAAGGACTGAGACAAGAAAATATCATTTCAGTCACTACAGGCACATATTTGATTATAATATTCAACTTAAAAAAACCACTGGCAGTAATTCTATGACTAGCTCTGTGCTAACAGGTAAAAAGCAAATATCTTCAAGAAAGTCTTGATTAATTGAGTAAATAATACAATACACAGTCCTCCTAGAGCAATTTATATAAAATATTGAAAATGTCTGTGAGATACATCAATTAATTTATATATCTGTCCCTGTTTTATCTAATTTGTTCCTTTCAGCCTTGCATCCATTATATTTTGTTTTGATGTTATAAACAAAGAAATTCAGCTTTAATCATTTTACTGCACGGCAACTGCCAGTTAGCAGGATGCCTGCTTAGTAAAGCTCAAAATCTGGGCTGACTTACCTGCTTCTGGTGTTTCGTAAATCTCCTAAACAGAGCCCCAAAAGTGAAGAGAGAAAGAGATGTAAGGAATGGAGGGAGAGGGATAGAGCGAGAAAAGGGGAGGTGGGAGAGAGGAAGAGAGATCATAGAGATGTAGACAGAGAGATAGAGCTAGAGAGAGATGATAGAGAGAGAGACAGTAATAGTTAGAGCAAGAAATGATAGAGGCAGAGACAAAATAGATAAAGAGATGCTCTGGACAGACAGGCAGAGAGACTTTATCTGATCCTGCTGCTATCAGAATACCTGAGCCTGGGTAATTGATACAGAACATGGATTTATTTCTCACAGTTTTGGAGGGTGGGAATTCCAAGACCAACACACACAGTTTCAGGTCTGACAAAACACAGCTCCTCATTGGTGCCACTTGCGCTAGCCTCTCACCTGGTGGAAGGAGTGAAGGCCATGACGGCTGGGGTCTCAGTGGATGGGAGAGAGTGATGAAGGTTCCTGACACATCGCTCCCTACATGTTATGAGGACACTAATGCCATCCACAGGGCCGTCTATACCACCCCATCGCTCCTACAGGCCCACCTTGTAATGCCATTACCTGTGGTTTAACGTCCAGCACGGAAATTTTGTAGGAATGCATACATTCAAACCATAGCTGAGAAAGGGAGAGAGAGGGGGAGAGGAAGGGAGGGAGAATGATGGGATACTCATGGAGGAGAAATTGGAGATGGAAGGGAGGAAGAGAGGAAAGGAGAAAGGGAGGGGGGACAAGGAAAGAGCAGACAGGAGGGATGGAGGGAGGGAGAGAGGGTGGGGAGGAGAGGCCGGAAGGCAGGGAGGGAGGGAGGCCAGGGGAGTGGAAGCGGTGCCCTGGAGTGACCAGGGCTGAAGAAGTTTCAAGCATCCACTGAATCTCAGCGTATTCATTTGTTGGTTTTTGTCTCCATCCTGAGATATAATGAGAGAAACAATAAGTGATTAATCTGTATAGTGTCCTAGGAATAAAGGCAGATCTCTCTGATGCTCTCCAGGCTATTCAATCCTCTGTATAATTTCCTCTTTCCAAAACTGCCTGATGTCGCCAAGTAACTCACTAATCAACTCCACATGAGGTGATAAATCTTTCCAGCAACAATCCACCATCACCACAGTCGTGAAAAGAAGACCAGAAACACCGCCCTTTCATCCTCCTCATGAGCTGACGGACGCAGCGAGCTCACTGCCAACAGAACCAGTGCAGGACTTCGGTGCCACTTCCCGAAAATGGAAGAGGGAGAGATGCCGCAGGGGGGATGGGCTGATCTTGGCTGCAGCCAATGCCTGTGATCCAGGCCATAAATGTGACCACAGACTCCTGATTCATCAGCGTGTGTGTGTGTGCACGTGCAACCTTTTAAAGAGATTAGGAACATATTCCAGTGTTAGGTGTCCATACTGGAGATTTTATTCCTGCTTTTCTGGGTAGGAAAATTGAGAGTTGTGCTCTTAGCTCGCATCATCAAAGTACAGAAACTTTCCTGTAGAAATAATCACTAGAATAATTAGTTTAATGCTTTTTTCTCTCCTTTCTCACTTCTACCTGTTTTTACCAAATATCAGATAGGCCTGGGATGAATTTTCCCTTCCAACAAATACCCATCAAATGCGTTTCCTCCAGCCGTCTCCTGTAGCAGTATCCATCCTTCAGCACACTTACTGAAAGCCATAGATAACCTGAGTAGTTATTCCATGATCTGTCAGCATTTTCAGTTTGTGATTGTAAACTGCTATCGGGGCAGGAAAGGACATGTAGTATCGAGAGATCCCGGCCGGGAATTAAAGAAGACTTTTCCAATGCACCAGACCAGAAAGGGAGTAACGGAGTGTGTGCTCTTTCATTACATGTGTTCAGACATCAAATTGTCACCATCTAGCAAGCTCAAAGGCATATATCTCTACCCTGAAGAATTCTAAACATGTATTTCTTGCTCACAATTTCTTCTGAACTTCAGAATCATGACCAATCACATATGCATATGTAAATTAACATGCACAGAACCTACTGATCTTGTTCCTCATTTCCTCCATTCTGGTCTTCTCAATATTTTTTAAGGTTTATTTATTTATTTGAAAGTTGGACTGACAGAGACAAGGAGAGACAGAGACAGAGAGATCTTTCAGCCATTGGTTCACTCCCCAGATGGCTGCAATGTCTGGGGCTGGATCAGGCTGAAGCCAGGAGCTTCATCTTGGTCTCCCATGTAGCTGACTGAGACCCAAGTACTTCAGCCATCTTACGCTGTTTTTTCCAGGCCATTAGCAGAGAGCTGGATCGAAAATAGAATAGCTGGGACATGAACCAGTGCCATATGGGGTGCTGGTGTTGCAGGCAGTGGCTTTACCCATTGTGCCACAAAGCCGGCCTGGTTTTCTCAATCTTGATAAACATTATTTCATTATCCAGTTCCTAGGCCAAGATAACATTGACACCTCTGCCACGCCCACAGCTGTGATACCCGCGTGGCAAGATGTTGCTGCGTCGGGGGTCTAAAGCTGCAGGGTTTTGGGGTGCGCACTCTGTCGGAGTTTAGCCCCAGGCGATTCCTGTGCAGTCCACGGTTGTAACGACCCTCGACTCACAGTAGGGGAGCCTAAGACTGTCCTTGC
The DNA here is from genome assembly GCF_033115175.1 of Lepus europaeus. Taxonomy (NCBI): domain Eukaryota; kingdom Metazoa; phylum Chordata; class Mammalia; order Lagomorpha; family Leporidae; genus Lepus; species Lepus europaeus. Next base: position 5,932,553 of record NC_084839.1, read on the forward strand.
TAAATTTTGGGGGACACCTGTCTCTGCTCTGCTAATGATCTCATTATGCATTATCTACCAGCTGTGTTTACACTTTACTGCTTACCCTCATAATTCTCAGAAACTAAAAAATCAAAAAAAAAAAGTTTCCCATAAGCCAGGAATGCAAGTCAAAACATATCATTAGGTTCCCATTGTAGTAACAGAAAAATGTTAAGGTTACTCGGAGGTTATCTCCAGGTACCTAGAGGGCAAGCAAAACCTTGGACAGTTATTCCCCTAAAACAGTTCAGTAAGTAAAACTAAGTCAAAGGTCAATTCTCATCCTCCGTAAATTGTCTAAAAACAATGTCCCCCACTATGTTCCTCATAAAACCACTCATATGACATCATTGTTTTAACTCATTTTGTCAACCTTTGTGATAAAAGTTTTTCATTTGCCTACAGCATTGTTCTTTACTATATAAACCCAAGCCTTACTACAATAAATCGCAGCAGTAACATACACATAACGTGTGTGTCTGTCTGTCATTTCCCCGCCGATTTCTAACTCTCCTGGCTCTTCGTTCCCTCGTTCTCCCTCGGTCTGAGACTCCGCGAGAGCCGGTCCGCGGCAGGTGGCGCCCGAACAGGGACCTGAAGGACAGGTAATCTTTCTCTTTCTTTCCTCAGAGTTAGAAACGGCTCTTACGAAGGATCTGCAGTCCTGCCGGCGAAAGTTTACCGGTTAAGCGTAAGTAATCTTGGGAACCATGGGGCATTCATTGTCAAAGAAGGAAAAGATACCCCCTACGTTAGTCTGTCCATGTTCATAATACAGCTCAGAATTTCGTGTCCCAGAAAGATGTTTATTGAGGTATGCTATCTCATGAAAGGTTCAGCTTAGCTAGACCATAGCAGTAACTGCTCACCAGTCGGAATTACGTTTTCAGGAGGCCAGCTTCCTTACCTTATAAAGAAAGTCAGGGTCAAAGGGTTTGAACTCAGTCCTGTGTGCCCAAATGACATCCAGGAGAGGGAAATGAGGAATATTTACCTTAGAATATTTGCTTGTCCCAGAACGTTTTGCATCTTCCCACTTCTACATTTCCTTTTAAAAACATCATTCAGGTGCAGAAATCTAACACACAGAACAGTGCAGTGCAACTGTAGAGGGCGGCTCTGCCGTGGAGAGTCCATGATTCAACAGGCCCCTAAGGCACCACGATTCCTTAATGCTGCTGGGACCACACACGCACAGATGAGGAAGAAGTCTCCTCAGCATCACAATAGAGACACTGTTAGTTCTTTTAGCCTCTATTTTCCTCTTGTAAGATAAGGTTTATTGAATACCACTTAAGCCCCAGCAGTTTACACTGTGGGAAAATTGGAATCCTAATTGGGGGTAGAAAGCAGAGGGATGGGGAAGTTTAGTTCTGTGTCTTACCAGCTCTGGTACTGAAATTTGTGTTAAATTGCCTACGTGGTGTTAGTGGATGGCTGAGGCCCATGGACAAGATGTTGGAGGAAGGCCTAGCTGAAATCAAGTGTAAGATATTTCTCCTGGTTGTTGGTAACCTCATTCCAATGTATTTTTCTAGTTTGGCATACAAGTGGAGTTTGCAAACAACTGGAGCTGACCTCTTGTTACCTGAATTTCTTTACCTATAAAGCAAGACGTTGGGATTAGGCACTCACTAAGGTGTGTGGGCGTGGTATGCCAATTCTGGGAAACACACACAGTAAGCCCTTCTTTCCTTTGGTGCCTCGATCACCATAAACAGGTGTGAGTGCCTATAAAATATCTGTGGGCCAAGAACCAGGTGCTCAAACACATGTTTAGATCCTGCAGACCAGAGGTCAGGTAACGAACCCCTTCATTAGCCATTCCTTTTTGCCATAGAAAGGCCCTGTATTTGTGACCCCTGCCTGCGTTGTGCTTGGCCACCGCTGGAGCTCAATGATAGCCTTCTAGCATGCAGGGCAGGCTTGGCTCTTGGGTGAACAATTCTTCCACTACCACTGCACCCTCTTCCTGCACTTGCTCCCTAAGTGACGTGCATGATCCACACGCAACCTGTTTTTAAGTCACATCACAGAAGCTTCCATCCCAAATCCTCGTGAGCACGGTCAAGCCTTTCCCCCACGTCATGCAGTAACGGACAACTCTTCTAACTCTGATCTCGCTCGCTTAAGAAGACTCACTGAAGTACAGATGCGGTACTTCTAGGAAGCGAGCTACTAAGTCATTCAAATGTTGTCCAGTTATAAAGAGAGCAGTGAGAGAAACAGCATGAGTGTGGGAGTTACAGGGTTTCTACCACTTTTTTTTCACTGTTTCGTTCATTTGGTTTTGAATTCTGTGAGTGCAGGGCCATTCCTAATTTGTTCACAATGTTACAACCAGTCTCCACCTCAAGACCAGTGAGTAAATGTTTCTTACCTAAATACATTCGTGTTGTTTTCCTGATCTTGGAAAACAGATGTAGTCAGGTCCTCCATGGTAAATAGGCGCCAGCTCCAACTCCGTAATGCTAAATGACTTTTTGATCAAGTCTGGTCAAAGTGGCAGCTGGATGCGTATGCCACCACAGGGTCACACCGTGGGCAGTTGGCAAGATAAACGGGATATAGCGCAAAGCCCTACAGTGATCCACGCTCACATCTGCTTGCTGGGCCAAGTTGTTCCTACTTTTTCATCCTAGTCTGAAAGAAGTGCCAGATTTTGGCCGGTGCCACAGCTCACTAGGCTAATCCTCTGCCTGCGGCGCCGGCACCCCGGGTTCTAGTCCTGGTCGGGGCACTGGATTCTATCCCAGTTGCCCTCTTCCAGGCCAGCTCTCTGCTGTGGCCCGGGAGTGCAGTGGAGGATGGCCCAGGTGCTTGGGCCCTGCACCCGCATGGGAGACCAGGAGAAGCACCTGGCTCCTGGCTTCGGGTTGGCAAGGTACGCTGGCCACAGCTCACCAGCCATAGCGGCCATTTGGAGGTGGGGTGGTAAACCAATGGAAGGAAGACCTTTCTCTTTGTCTCTCTCTCTCTCACTGTCTACCTCTGCCTGTCAAAAAAAAAAAAAAAGTGCCAGATCTCTTTTGCCTACAGCTAAGACGCTATCAAAATTTCACATCTGTAGGCAGATGTGAGCTGAGAGCACCAGAGAGTTCTGGTTCCCTCCAGCTGCCTGCTGTGGTGGCCTGGCATGGGACAGATGTCCACACCTGGAACCTCATTGCCGCAAAACCAGGGAGAACCTTCCATGGACAGAGGTGGGAGATTATATACCTGTAGAGCTAACGTTTTGCTTACATGAGATTTCTTTTTATTGACATCAAATGACATCATTTGAGGATTGGTAAATTTCACTTAACCTTGGATTTCCAAGTCCTCTTGAAGAATAAAGATTTTTTCAGTTCAGTTTATTTCAGGAGTTAAGTTGCAGTCACCGTATTGTAGTCCCTTCCCTGTCCCCCATATTTCCTGTCCCTTCCTATGATCCTGTTCTATGGGGCTCTCACTCAGGTTTGGGCTGTAGGCATTGGAGTTTGTGGTCTTCCCAGGAAGTTCTAGATAGAAAGCAGCATTAACTGTAAAGTCTTCCGTTGCTGACAGTTAGCAAATTACTACCTCCAGCTTGGGAGAGAAATGGACTTCAGAGGCTGAGCTGCAGCCTGTGAGGATACAGTCAGCAGATTCAGGACATTCACACAGCTGAACTTCAGAGTTTCTGGGATGTGGAGCTTAACACTCAGTTACCCTTGGTGCAACAGTTTTGAAATTCATGAATTGTTTTCATGCTATCTCCTTTCCGTGAACTTTTCTGAGGAAGCTTTGTCATTGGATGGCTTGTTTCTTAGTCCACCATGACCTGCAGGGTCTTGGGCAGTCTCTGCCTCATCATCACCGAGGAGTCGACTACTTATCCCTGGGGAAGCAGGGTCCCTCTAAGGGAGGTTATGAAAATGCTGGCAAGAACACGGTCTGCATGGATTTCTAGAATTTGTGCACCAAAAGAAATGTATCTTTTTCTTTCCCCATAAAGTTTTGAATCTCCCTTCCCTTCTATACTTCATAGATTTTTAAAAAAATTTTTTTCACACCCCACCTGGCTCTGGAAGACAGCGTAGTCTGACATGTTTTCTAAAAATGTGAACGGATGACCATTCTATCAGAATCAATTAGAAACGCATATTCCTGACCAGACCAGAGCAGCTGAGTAAGAACTGTGGACTCTTGAGCTCAGGAGCCCGTGTGTTCAACAAGCTTGCCCTTTGGAACTAGTACAGGCTGACAAGCCCCAACATGAAGCACTATTCCGGTGGAGCAGGACAGCCCGTCACTGGCCTCTGGGTGCCATCTCCCTCCCCTCCCCTTGCCCCGACATGTTCCTCATGAGTTTCTGTTGCTCCTCTTGCTCTTGCTTCTTCATGGAACCCACACCACCCTGACATGAGTCTTGTGTCTCTGGTGCAGCCAGCGACGTTTCCAGAGTGAAAACCTCATCACTTCGCTGGCTCAATTCAAACCATTTATGAGTGCTTTCACATCGGTTCCCAGTGCACCTCTGCCATGTTGTCTCCCATTCCCAAGGTCCAGCCTTCCCTAGCTCCACTTGCTGACTTGAAGCAGCCACAGCCTCCCTAAGGAGGCACTTCCTTTCACAGAATGTGGTACCTTCTACCCCATATACCGCCACAAAAGGAAACCAAAACCAAAGGGAAAGAAGTGAGAAAGGACCCAAAGACATTCCATCATTGTTGCTGGGGCTGAAGTCTCCCTTATGCATCCTAGTTGCGTGTTCTCCGCACATCTCACAAGTAGAGCACCTGTTAAATCAGACCCCTCCTTGGTGCACCTGAGCGACCCTTTCAGAGGTCTTATAACCCAGCCTTGAGCTTGGGCATTGCTTGTGAGTGTAGGACCGTGAAGACTGGGATTCTGTCAATTTTAGAATCTTCTCTCTGCACCAGGGCTGAAACGCTCCCGCAACACTAACGAGTGAGCCAGAACAGGAGCTGGCATTGACCAATGGGCCGTGAACAAGAGAAGCGGCAAAGAGTAGGAAAGCGATAAAGGAATAGACATTAGAGCAGTACAAAACAAGGGCACTCTCCAGCTGTTGGGCTGGCTTGGTTTTCAGGAAGGGCAAGATGAGGACACGATAAGTTTTGCCTGAAGCTACAACAGATGGCAGGACAGCAGTCAGGGCCACCCTGCACGGACGTACAAAAGGCAACCAGCCTCCATTTCAGAATCAAAGTAGCCTCCATTTTATCACATGCCAACTGAAATGATTACCTTTAGAAATATATATTTTTCATTTTAATGGGCACCTAACAACCAGTCATCTTTATGGGGTAAGGTGTGACATGTCAGCACACACATATGTTAGGGTGAGACTAGGGCAGTGGCATGTGTGTCACTTCAAGCTTTTATCCTTTCTCTGTGTTGTGAGTTTCCAGAGTCCTCTGTGACAGCCATGTTGAAATGCACAATCGCTGGTTGTCAATCATGGTTGCTTCCTGTGCTATAGAGCAGAAGTTCCTTCTATCAACTGCACCTTTGTGCCCTTTAACCACACCCTCCAATTCCTCCTCCTGTGTATGTCCTTTATCTTTATTTCAAGTGATAGATGTCATGGCTGATAGATCCTCTACAGAAGGGGGGGGGGTTCCTCAAACCGCAGGGAGCACAAAGCCCCCAGGGGCTATTGGAGAAATGCAGGCTGCTGGGCTCACCCCTGGAGTAGGTCCTCAGTTGCTATGGGTTATAGCTTGGGAATTTGCTTTTGTCACTAGTTCTCCCAGGAGCCTGAAGCTACTGAGGGAGATCCAAGTACAAGAACCTCCGCACCACAACACAAGTGAATGTTTATTCTCTCAGCAGTATTGAGAAAACCAATCAATGTCGAATTGGAGAAGAGGTAGGCAGAATTCTATGAGTAGCTCTGAGTGGACTTCCGTTTCCTGCGATGCTAAGTTTAAGCTCCAGGGCCCTCATGTTCATGGGCCACTGCCAAGATCGTCTATTTGATTTTGAGCTTATAAAATCGTATTCTTTTTTCTTGTAGAACTTCCCACCCCCACACACATGCACACATATAGATACACCATCTCTTAATCACAAAGATAGCTTCAGGCTCCATAAGCTGCTGAACTGCCTTTTCTCCAAAGCTTACATTTTTCTGTCTTTTTTTAAGCTAGCAGCCTAGAACTCAATCTTGGTCTTCCATGCAGGGGTGGCAGGGACCCAAATACCTTAGACACAGTGTGCGTTAGCAGGAAGCTGAGACAGAAACAGAGCCAGGACTTCAATGCCCGCATTTCAGTATGGGATGTGGGTGTCCCAAGCGCTGTCAAGGCTGTTGCACCAAATGCCCACCCCTAGAAATTGTGTTCCTAATTTTAACTCTGCAGAGCCTTGAGACTTTTTCAGTAGGCAAAGTCCACTCCTGCCTGTCCTCTCTTTGAAATGAGAATAAGTTCACAATACTGGAGAACTCCCTTCCTCTAGAGTACAGCCTGGCTCCCACTGTCTCCTCTCCGCCCGGTTCTCTCATCTCTCTTCTGGCCTTCAGTCTTGGGCAGGTTGTCTCGTCTGAATTTCTAATCCTCCTGTCTAAGAGACGTGGATTGTATTGTATCTCAGATCCCTTCTGTCGCATTGTCTATCAGTCTGCAGCTACACCTCTCAGAGCCCCCGGTAGCGATAGATTAAACAGTGCACAGAGTTCTGCGTATTTCATAGGTGAGTAGAGACCTTCCCAGAGTGGCGAGTGTCCCCTTCAGTGTGAACATTGACTTGGCTGCTATCCATGGGTTGTTGTTGATACATTAGATGTTGTCTCAATACACCGTGAGACAGGCCGGCGCCACGGCTCACTAGGCTAATCCTCTGCCTGCGGCGCCGGCATCCTGGGTTCTAGTCCTAATTGGGGCGCCGGATTCTGTCCCGGTTGCTCCTCTTCCAGTCCAGCTCTCTGCTGTGGCCTGGGAAGGCAGTGGGCTTGGGCCCTGCACCCGCATGGGAGACCAGGTGGAAGCACCTGGCTCCTGGCTTCGGATCAGTGCAGCGCGCCGGCCATAGCGGCCATTTGAGGGGTGAACCAACGGAAAAGGAAGACCTTTCTCTCTCTCTCTCTCTCTGTCTTTCTTTCTTTGTCTAACTCTGTCAAAAAAAAAAATAGAATACACTATGAGACAGAATCAGCACTAAATGGGAATGCTACGGTATACAGTGGAGCGAAAAGCAAAAGCATATTCAGAAAGGCTTAGAAACGATCTTCTACAGAGGAGTGTTTGGGAAGCAGTTGGAAGACCTGTGTCATTGTCTGAAAAATTCTGTGTGACAACTTGCCAAGGACAAAAGCACAGACTTGGGTCAGCTCAAAACTGCACTTACACAGTGTTAGCCAAACTCCAAACTTCTGACACAGTAGGAGCCCTGGTCACTTCAGGTGGCTTTACATTGTTGGAGGAGGAGACTTGAGGCAGGCAGCACTGTCCATGGAGCTGTGTGACGATGCCTTCCTACATCCAGGGTGCCAGGATTTTTAGGTACTTCTTTGTTAATTCCCATTTGTTCCCAATTTCTGCATCTGTACGAGGTAGATGGGCTCTGACACCAAACTTTATTTCTGATCAACTACAAAGAAGTTTCTAGCATCTGTTGGGCTGTGCTAGTAAGCACAATTTATAAAACAGTGAATGACTAACCCCTGTAACCATTTTAATGACCCTAAAATAAAGTGCTTAGAGCAACATCTGTCCCAGCAGCTGGGTTCTCTGCGTGAGTGGGCAGAGCGACACATTGGGACAAATTCTGTTCTCCCTTTTGACAGAAACAATTGCAGCAGATCATTTTTATCGTAATCAATTTAGGTACAGTTTCTTGGAAACCATCTGTGTAGTGTTCATAGATTGTGCTTAAGAATTTAAATGTGTATATTTTTGGTCGCTTGATGTAGCATCTGCTAATGGCCACATAAGTTTCACTTTTTATGCAGAAAGCTGTTTCCTTGTAAAGGGATTAGGAGAATTCGTACTCAGTTTTATCCCTTTAACTACCCAGTAAGCTTCTGCAGTTTGAGTGGCATCCGCCACCGAGTGTTAGCGCTACAATTAATTGCTGAAAAAATAAAAGCTGGAGTGGAAGTCATGAGATAAAGATTTGATGAAGCATTTTACAGTAGTTCTATCTCTACCTCATAATTTAAAATTAATATGTTTTTTATGGGCAATGGAAAATAAAGGAAAGCATAGCATTTGATAATAATTATTTTTCTTCCACTTTTTTCCCACTTTCTGTTGGGGGCTTTACAGCTTTGTGTTAAATAACACTATAAAGAAATCAAATGATCAAATGGCTCAAGCAGCCAACATTTACATTAGCTTTGAGAGTAATTTTAGAATCATATTAAAAGATAATTGGTCTTAAAATACTCGCTAATGAAACCTGAGCGGCTCTGCTGCAGACACGGATCTGCCTAACAAACACTGTCAGCTATGCTTTGGGGTGGACGCCTTCTGTTCTAGGAGGGCGTCTCGAAAGCACAGTTTGAACAGAGATTCCTCGGCTCACTGGAGAATCATTTTTGCATTCAATGAATATGACAGCACCTTGAAGATCTAAGAGAATACATTAAGATTTCCTTGGTTTGGAAAAAAAAATACATGCTATTTTACTTTTGACAACAGGTATATTTGGCCTTTTCTCTACTCAGAAGATCTGAGAAACCACAAGACTAACTAGGTACCCAACTAGCTAACTTAACTAAATAACAAACAGAATTATGTCAGGTTTCAAATTTTATGAGGTTATGCAGCCCTTAAAGTTCCTTGGTTTTAATTTTCATACAACATTAGGCAAAGCTTGGGAGGAGAGTAGTTTCTCTATTCTGTTAGAAGCATGTAGTGAGCACCAGTTGCAAATGTATGAAGTTCTGTGGTTACAGGGCACATGGGAAGACGTTCTTCCCAGGAAGTGTCTCAAGCTGGCAGCGGGAGGAGCGAGGCCTGTAACTGCCGGGGTTTCCTGTGTTCTCCATCACGATTGCAGACATACCTCAGTCTGGTACAAGCGTTAGGAGTTCGTGCAGTAATCAACCTGATCCTGTCCATCCATTTCCCTTTAACTCCACTGTGGCAAATGGTCTTGGTTTGAAAAAAAAAAAAAAAGATAAGAAAGTAGCATGCAGGTGATCCTAATACCCAGTTGTTGTTTATTAAGTAAGTTGTATGGCTTTGCATTAGTTAATTGAACCACTAATAGATTGTGAAATTAGAGCCACTAATATGAAATCTTCCATTGCTATTTTGTGTCCCTGAAGCCTGCAAATTGTGTACTCACAAAGGCATAAAAAGAGAAGAAGACGTGTAAGAAACATAGAGTTGAGTTCTAACCATCAGAATGGGGTGGTTGATCAAATTTTCCAATGAAATTTCTGCAGTAGATAATTCGAGTGCATTGCAGAGAGTGGGGAATGGAATTAAGAGACAAACTCACTTTGATGTTCAAAAAAATGAAACCATGCAATCAATGAGGAGGTCTTCAAAAAGTTCATGAATAATTTGTACTATGAAAAAGCTAAAGTTCATGAATAATTTGTACCATGAAAAAGCTATGCACGGATTTCAAAAATTCTCACAGCACAATAAACTTATCCTTTAAATCTATTTTCCCCAAACTTTTTGAACTACACTCGTACATCACCAGAAGTGATTTATAGCAAACTCTGAAAATGCCAGGAGGTGAGAGCACTTAAAACATGTGCCACTTTTGGCTCCCTGGTCTAGAGGAGCTCTTTCCACCCTATCAATCAGCTAAATTATCTTCAAACTTAATTAGATGAAAGAATTTGCTCCTGTGTTTCCAATGTGCTGGAAGGTGTCCAGACTATCAGAGACGTCATTTCAATAATACCCTTTTATGCCATCTGTAAGAATCACACCAAACAGACTTAATGCAGATGAACATAATACAAAACAGAACTTAGAGCCAAAGAGGGAAACAGGGTTCACACACACACTCACACACAGACACGCGCTGCACATGCTTCAAGCCTGATATAAATACAAAACGACTTATAGGCACCATAGAGAAAGTTAAACAGCAGTAGGCAGAAGGGAAACTTAAAGAAAGATTTCCTCCATTTTGAGATCCACATTCCTCAAAAATACTTCTGTACTTCGAGCTTCCAATTACTCTTTTCTCAGATTGTCTATCGAATGGGGTCCTTCGGAGAGTATTTTTTTTTTACTTAGATGTGTGTGCATGTGTGTGTGTGTGTTTCTGAGTGTGATGTCAATATTCAGTCACAGTTTATTGTGGTGTTTCTTTTTGCAGGCATATAAATTAAAGGTTGTTTGGAATTTTTGTAAAGGGCTTGTTCCCAGCCCAGATCTGGTTCCTCAGCACCAATCTAGAGGAGGGAACATAAACACTCAGACACCAAGACAGAAAGTACTGGCTCCCACGAGACATGCAGGCACCTGCTGTGGTCGTTCATCATGGAAGGATTCTCCCCAAATGGAAGATCTAGAACATCTTCCAGGGAGAGCGGTGCCATTGGGGACATCTTCCCTGGAAGGGGCTTTCTATTTGAGATGCACACGTTAGGTACGATTTGGGCTTGTGGGTGAAGGGAATGACCTAAACGGAAGCTAGCATGTGAGGTATGTTCTGGCTTTATTTTCGAGATAATGTGCAGTAGCCATCTGAGTAATTCTGAGCTGCCAGTGACTGACAACGCCAGATCCTGGGAAGGCTCAGCCCCCCTAGAGCTTCACCAGGGACAGACCCACCTGGCTGCCTGCTGAACAGGTCTTGTTTTCTGTTGAATTAAACATTGTATAAAGCAGTGGTTCTTGAAATGTAGTTGTTGGATGGACAGCATCAGCATCACCTGGGAACTTTTTACAAGAGTGAATTCTTGAACCCTACCAAACCCAAAGTGGAAACTCGAGGGACGGCGCTCAGCTCCGAGCTTTAACAAGTCCTCCGGGTATACCTGCTGCTCTCTAAACTTGGAGAATCATAGCATGAGATCATGATAATGACACTTTACTTCAGGGGCCAGGAATTGTTGATCCATACTCCTCTTCCCTATGAAGCCCAGTGGGGTCATCCAGTTTTTCTTGAGTCTGCGCAGAGGACTCATGACTGATTAGTTTTGGGGAGTTTTGATAGTTAATCTTACAGATCAGCTGTCTGCTGCTTTAATTGACACAACCACAAGACACAGTGATTCAGTAGGCGTGCACTGTGGAAATGATCATTGTTTAGCTGCTCAGCTGAGACCCTAAGATCTCCAAACTCAAAGTACCACAGTGTGAGGGAAGGGAGGAGCCAGCCAGCAGATGCCTAGGTGACTTTGGCACATGAGTTCGTTTCCGAATGGTTGGGTGTTTAAACTGTTTGCAGTCTTATTCCTTCGGGTCAACTACAAGTTCTGCATGTGGCTGTTGACTTCTTGGTGGGGTATAGTTGAGTCTTCATAAGACTGTTGGATTCTTGGTAGGATATGTTTAGTTATTCGTGAGGCTGTTGGCTTCCTGGCTGGGTATAGCTGGTTCTCTAGCAGGCTGATTTCTTAATGGGGAATAGTAGGGAGAGCTCTGTAGCTCCTTCAGTCATGCCAGAGAATAAAGAAGTTTGTTTGTTCTGAAACTTTGTGAACCAAAGCAAGTTTACATGAAGAGCTGGAGTTCCATGGCATGCTGTGGCTCACCTTCTGATTATTTGGTTCCCTCTACTTTGAGACTGGTCACATCTACTACTTACATGCAAAATACTGATGGAATCGAGCCACCTCCAGTCAGTCTAATAATCCCACTGTTTGAATCACTTTTGGTGCACCTTGCCTCCTCCTCCACATAGTTCATATTTCCATTCTAATGATCAGAAGAAGAGGGAAGCTGCCCAAGGTCATTTGTTGGGAATGGACCAGGGTTGGGGTGGGTCTATAGTCCAGGCCCCTCTCTCCATCATGCCATCACCTCCAACACAGTCTGTGCTAACAGTGAAGCGTGAGGAGCTTAGTTGGGTCCAGCAGCGTGTTGGTGACATCAGTGCCCAGAACACACTGGGATAGAGTAGGGGGAGGGTGGTCCATGAGGACAGCTGCCATTCAGGGCACAGCTCCGTCAACTGAGGCTGTGTGAAGACACTGGCACGGTGCTGGCACATCTTGCCTTGCTTTTCAGTGAAAACTCCTGAAAACTCCTGATTTTTAAACATTGCTGCAAATGAAAAATGGCTGCATGGGATAAACAAACATGTTGATAGGGCTGACAGGGGCCATGGGCCACTGGCTTTCAAACTGCACCATTTCCAGCAAAGTTGTGCCCCACACTGACTTTTCTCATTTTTCCCCCGTTCACTTGGTTTGAAGTCATCCCTTTTCCAGCCCTCCTGCCTAGAGCAACATCTGCTCTTATCTCTCTGACCTACTTTCATTCTACCATTCTTCCTGACTGCCTCGGAAAACACTGCTTCTGCATCCAGTCCGACTTCGATATCCTGCAAGATCCAGCTCGAGGCACACCACCCCCATGAAGACTTCCTCACCAGCCTGAGCCAGTGAGGGACGTGACATTCGTGACAAACAAGCACTTTCGGTGTTTAGTTAACCATCTATGGCAGGTGCTGGGTATGTTCGACTTTGATTGCCAGTTAGAGTTTAAGAGAGTTTAAGAAGACCTGAAGTTCGGGCCTACTCTCCATTACTTCTAATTAAAATGGCCTCAGATGGGACCTGTAGTTGTTTGTTTGTTTGTTGTTCTCCCAGAGTGGCTCTAAATTGGCAGAGTAGAAAAGAGTTGAGATGGCTAATGAGGGACAAGTAACTGAAGAAATCTGATGAAAAATCTGATGAATCAGATTAAGTGACCTAAAAAATTCTAAGAGCAAGGAAAAGGTTTTATACCTATATTACGGGGTCTTAGGTGTAATAGATGAGCCACTCCCTTGTGTGTCAGCCTTACGCTCCACACACAGCAGTGAGCGTGACTACTGCTTGAGTTATTAATCCTCTGTGACTTCCTGTTCTTGGGTTTCTCCCTGTGATAAGGCACAGCCCATGCAAAAAAAGGACTGGGGTTACCACGGCCAATGCTACTGATTCTTGTCATCTCTGTGTCCCACACCCTCCCTTGCCACCCTGGGCATAACAGCCGCCTCAGGGAGCAAAGGGGTCAGAGTGTTGTCCTGTGGCAATGGCGCTCTGGTTCTCTGTCAAGGCTCCTTAGAGGGTTTGTCTTCACGTTTGAGCTAGTAGTATTGGTTCAGGAATCAGTGCGAATTTATAGGAAATACTGAAGGACTCTGGATGCACGTCAGTATTCACTGCAAGTTTGCCAGTAATAACAAACATTTAAATGACCAAAATATAGAACTTTGGATGTGAAATATTATGCATGTGGCCATTAAAATATTTTTTAAATCACCACTGATCTAGCACACAGGTTAAGTTGATTTTAGAATTTAAAAATCCTTGTGAATTCTTTCATTTATCTATCTGGTCAATGAAACACATATTTATTGAAATCTACTATGTACAAGGTACCAAGATAGCATATTCATAGTATACATGTATATTCCTAAATATTGTAAAATATTGCTGCTGTTATGAAATTATTTTAATTTTTCATCATATTATCTGAATGGTTTTGAGGAAAGCCACTGGATTTCTGTTGTATTTTTGAACTGATTTGATAATTTCATGGTATTTAAAATAGTTTTTAAAAATTCTTTATTTAGGTAGGCTTGTTTTGGGGTGAATTCCTCTGCAAGAAGGGTTTTGCTTCTTGGATCGTAGAAGGTGATATTTATTACATCTATTTAACATAGTTTGCTGATGGCATACATAGAGTAGAGATGGGAGAAAGGCAGGAAGCAAATATCACAGCTAAGTGTGTGTCTTGAGTGACTAGCTATACAGTGAGGCCATTTACTAACAGGAGGACACCGTGCATGGGGGTAGCTGGGGACTGGAGTGTGGTGTCACAGGTTCTATGTCAAACATTTAAAAGTTGAGATATCTGTTAAACACTCAAGCTCAATTTTTTGTTTAAAGATGTGTTTATTTGATAGGCATAGTAAGAGAGAGACAGGGAGAGACAGAGAGAGGCTTCCATCTGCTAGTTTACCTCCAAATGGCTGCAATGGTCAAGGCTAGGCCAGGCTAAGCCCAAGAGCCAGAGACTCCATTCACGTTTCCCATGTGGGTATCAGTGTCCCAAGCACTTTGGCCCTCTTCTGCTGACTTCCCAGGTGCATGAGCAGGGAGCAGGAGAGGAAGCAGAGCAAGTAGGACTTGAACTCCCTTCCCGATATGGGATTTGTGCATCACCAACAGCAGCCTAACCCGCTGCTCCACAACGCCAGCCCTTCTAGCTGAGCTATTAAGGGAGGCATTGCTTCTGTGAGTACAGAGACAGAAACTACTCTTTGGAGCCGCCAGTCTCAACCTGGGCCTTGAAACTCAAAGACTATCTGTGATTACACCTGCAAAGAGAATGACAGAAGTGATTGGAAGGAGAGTTCTCAAGAATGCAAGGATTTAAAATGTGGAGAGAATGGAAGAAGTTATAAAATTTCATACACATGTATCTCCTTTTACATTATTCAGTTAGAGTAATATGTCCTATTATTTGGTACTTTTTTATTTTCACAGCTGTGTCTGTGCTAGAATGTTGCTCAGAGAGGGCCAGCACTGTGGGTTAGTAGGCTAAGCCTCCGCCTGTGGCTCCAGCACCCAGTTTGGGCTCCTAGCAGCTCCACTTCAAATCCAGTTCCCTGCTAATGGCCTGGGAAAGCAGCGGAGGATGGCCCAAGTGCTTGAGCCCCTGCACCCACGTGGAAGGACCCTGAAGACATTCCTGGCTCCTGGCTTCAGATTGGCCCAGCTCTGGCCATTTTGGCCATTTTGGGAGTAAACCAGTGGATGGAAGATCTCTTTCTCTCTGTCTCTTCCACTGTCTGTCTGTAACTCTACCTCTCAAAAAATAAACCATAAAAAGAAAAAAGAGAGAGAATGTCACTTGGCGCCAATCATTTCTCCCACCCACCTCTGCATCCACACTGTTTGTTTTATTAGGTGCTGAGTAATGGTTGGATGAATAAGTGACTTTATGAATGCAAGACAGGACTTACCATGAAAATGCCATAAAGAAAGGTTAGGAAGACACAGAATACTAGCAAATATCATACAGTACAAGGATCCAAGAAATACAGTTATTCAATATTAGAATGACTACCAGTGGACTTTATCATATTATAGCTGACATGATAAGGGCAGAAATGGAAAAACATCTGGAAGAATCTCATTTATTTACAGAAGCACTGAAAAATCTAAAAGTAGATGCAAATCACTTTACTATGGTGTATTACTGAAAATACAAATAAAATATTTCACATAGTGGCAGAATTTTAGAAGTATTTGTATTTAAATCAAATAGGTCCCTGGTGTGATCATTACCCTTCAGTCATCTTCTCCAATGAAATAAAACAAGGAAAGCAATAAAAGCTATTAGAACATAATTATAATTTTTAGATAAAATTATTTTCTACAAAGAAAATCCAAGGTAATCTTTAAACTACTAGAATTAAAAATGTTTACTGTCCTTTGACCTTTCAATTCTTTATTTTGAAAAACATGTTAAACATCTATCTACTTTTTGAGAAAATATAAAATGCTATCAAGAAAGACAACATAAGTAAATAGACGGCATGGTATACCAAGTTCATGGAAATAATAATGTGAAAACATATTAATTTTTCTCAACATTGCCTACAAACTCAATGTTTTGATAAATCACAGGCATTTTCATGGAAAAAATAATACACAGCCAATTCTAAAATCCCAAGAAGAGATTGAAGCTATAGATTAGTCAAAAAACATCTGAAAGTGAAAATCAAGGACTGATATGTCTATTAAACAATTACTCAGGCATTTTGTATTAAATTAAATAGCTTTATATTAGGAAGAGATGGACACACAGAGCAAAATGAATGAATGAAGATCCTGGAAACCTGTGTGTTAGGGGCCCAGTGGGAAGGAAGAATCAATCAGTGAGTTTTGGAAATGGGCTTTCCCACTGGTTAAAGATGCTAAAACTAGACTCCAGATTTATATAAACACACATACACACACACACACACAACCACAAACACAAACACACACACAGCATTCCAAATGGATTAGGTATGTAAACATATGAAGAGAAATTTTGTTCTGTTAGAGAAAGAAATATGAGAGACTTACTTTTGTGACTGTGACTATGGGGTTAACAAAACAGTATTAAACAAGATATAAAATGCCCCAGTCAACGAGGCTCTGAGCATGAAAATGTCTGCATACTAAAAAGAACCATAACATTATCTACAAAACACATAACAGCCAAAGACTCATAAACATTATTTGTACAAATGCCTATAAATCAATAATGAAAAAACTAATAAAATGGTAAAAAGAATAAATAAAAGAAATTAAATGTTCAATGAAAATATAATGTTCATTCTCTCTCATAATCTGGGAAATGGCAATTAAAGCAATAAAAAGGTACCATTTTAGAATCATTAGATTAGTCATAATTTACAAATCTGAAACTATCAATGTTGGCAAAGACACAAGGAAAGGAAAACCTCACCACACAGTGCTGACAGCGTACATTTGTACAACCACTTTCAAGAATAATTCTGTAATAATCAGTAGCACTTAAAACCTCATACCCGATGATCTAGTAACTCGATTTTAAACTCACACCTCAGAAAAACCTGGAAGTCCACCTACGCATCCCTCGATGATGGAATGAGAGTGTGCATTGTCTTACATGGAGACCTTCCGCGCCACTCTGTAGCCATTACAAGGATGACATAAAGTAATACTGGAAGATCTTGGAAATCCAAGTAGCAGAATGACGTGCGTATTGTGATTCTACATATGCAGAGTCTTAAAGCAAGCAGTGTTACTACTGTCCATGATGACAGAAACTATGGACCCTCTGCAGGCAGGAGCTTCAGAGCCAGGCACCAGCTCTGCTGCAGAGACGGTTTCTGGGGCGGTGGGGGTGAGGGGAGTGGGGTTTACTGTCTTGTTGGAAGTATGGAAGCAATCCGACTTTATCTGTATAATTGTTTCCAGTGAAAGTACTTAGCACTGAAAGTCAGCACTTACTATTATAGTGCTGAGTACATGCGTTGTTTTCAAACACACAGAAAGACGTGGGGGTGGGCTGGGGACTGTGGTGTGGCTGGCTCAGGGCGGACTGCAAGGCAGGAGCCAGGGCTGAGCCCTAGTGCACTCAGGGCT
This sequence comes from Lepus europaeus, assembly GCF_033115175.1. Lineage (NCBI taxonomy): Eukaryota > Metazoa > Chordata > Mammalia > Lagomorpha > Leporidae > Lepus > Lepus europaeus. The sequence continues at coordinate 5,949,819 of NC_084839.1, forward strand.
GAGCTGTGCCTCAGGGCAGGCTGCAGGTGCACCTCCCTGTTGAGGGCATTGTACTCCCTGTTAGGCCCCTCTGAGAGCATCAAGCCTGGCCCCACCGCAGACACTCAGGGCCCGCCTTGTCCTGGCTAAGAAGGGCCAGTCCACAGAACAGGGAGAGGTTTTGTGCTTCAAGATCATTAGTGATTCTTCCACTACTAAGCAGCCTCTCTGTTTCTCAGATGGCTACGACTGTCTCCTAAAGACGGGCAAATCAATTCTGTATCCTCCAAAAACACCCACCGGGAATATTTGAAGGGTGTCGGGAAGCTGTCTGTCGGTCCTGCTTTAGGGCTCAGAGTTAATAATCCGGTTCCTGGTAGTTGTTGGCACCTGGGCCTGTGCCAGGCTCCCAGGCGAGAACCACTCTTGAGAAGTTCTCACCAAGCAGAGGGTGAGCCCATTAGAAACCCGATTCCCCTCTAATGCCCCCCCGGGGGTAGAACGGTGGGTTCCCTGGCATGCTCTCACAGGTCTAGTAAGGTTGGGTTCTGATACCTGGGCCGGGAGGTTTCTACACAGTGGAGGGGGTGTAGCCAGGGCACTTTCCCCTCCAAAAGGCCCTGTCTTTCATTTGCCCTGAAACTTTGCACACCACCTCACAAGGGCATGAATGGGATAGCTCCACAGTTGGTTGAAATGTACTGAAGGTTTACTTCCTACCTGGCTTGATGGGAGGGAAGTAGCCAGGGCGTCAGATTTGCCCACAGAACTGGCAGCACCAGTAAATCCTCCACTTCCCGGAAAGCTCATTAACCCCTGCAGTGCTGGAGAGACGCTGTTGAGGACGTTGCTCCGTCGCGAGACTCCATTGCTCCACGGGAACATGCGTGTTTGAATGTTTTCAGTCGTGTGCCCGCGGATGTGTCGGAAGCAGCATTTTTGCCATGGCTGCTGCCATCCTGTGCAGACTGCTTCCTGTAGCAGCTAGAAGTCATCTCTAGGGCATGAGGCAGAGGTGGGGAGGCCAGCTTCACGGCCCGTCTGCGTTGCCTGTCCCTGAATCCGTTCCTTCAGCTGCTTCTGCCTCTGCTTGGTCAGCTGTCAGTTGGCACCACTGGAGTCTCTGCTCGCAGAGGGTACTGCTAAGGGTCAGTGAGTTCGGACGTGTGAAGTGCCTGGAACAGGGCCTGTCACCCAGAGATACTCATCGTCCTTAGACAGAGAGGAATAAATGTGGCAAATGTATGTCCTGCTTCAGGCTTGGCTGAGAGGCAGCGCCAAGAGAAACGACGGTGTGGGCCCCCTGGTCTGAACATCTGTGCGCCAGCCTCCTGTCCCCTCCGCGTTATCCACGCCTTTGCTTGTAGCCTCTGACTTGCTCTTACGTGTTTTAAAATCAATTCTCTCCAGTTCCCTCCAGTGTTCTGCAGGAAGGTCAGAAATGGAGAGAGGCTGTGTGTTTGTGTTTCCACGTCCTAGCAATGCCCAGAAACCAGTCCTGGGTCAGCAGCATCGCCCCTTGGCCTGGCGTCACAGAATGGCAAGGACAGGGCAGCCTGGCCTGGGAGGCAGGACCCCCGGCTGGGGTCTTCATGCAGGCCCACGGCAACCTTGCTTTGGGTGGAAAAGGCTGCGGAAAGTTGGAAAGCTGCAAGTTGGACCGTACGGTGAGGGAGCCTGGGTGAAGAATTGAAGGAGCTAAGAAGCATTATGGCTCTGGAAAGCCACATCAAGGTGGCATGGAATTCTCATGGGAAAGGCACCCAGTGGAACATGATGGCTTCAGGAGAAACGGTGTTTTGCCAAAACCTGAGGCTTGTGATCAGCCTCCTACACACAGCAGCACTCAGCCTTTCCAAGCACCCGTTCTCGAGAAATCCTAACGCCAGGGCTACCCTACCAAGGCGACGGCAGGGTGAGTCCAGGGTGTGGACGCGATTTCTCTACCCCAGAGTATTTGCCCACATGGGGCGTAGCGTGTCGTCAACATTTCCTGATTGCAGTTCCCCCAGGGTGACCCCGTATCACCCACAAGGACCCCCCAAACACAGGTGAAGCAGCCTTCCGCTCACTCCTTAGAGAAATGGAAACAGAGGGAAGAGAATGGAATGTCTGCTTTTGCTTACCATAGGCTCTGCCTGCAGCCAGCCCAGCTCAGGGTCATTAGCTTAATGAGCTATTGTATTTTTCTCTCTTTCTCTCTAGAAAGTCTGCTGAAACATCCTCCCAGGAGCCAAATGAGGAGGCGAAGACATAAACAGCAGCTGATGGCTGATGGCTGACAGAGCGCAGCCAGAGAGCCGTCAGCTCAGGACGCCTTTCCCGTGCACGTGTGTGCATGTGTGCACATGCGTGTGTGCATGTGTGTGGAGGGGTGGGGTGAGGCAGTGGGCCTGAGGGAGAAGAGGGCTGGGTCAGAGCAGGTCACACACAGTCCCCAGGCGCACCTGCTCTAGAGGAATTAAAGCAGGATGGAGTGTTGCTGAGACATCCTTGTCCCGAGCAAAGGGAGCAAGACTCCCGCTGCGCACTGCCCCGTGAGTGGACCTGGTTCCAAACACCATGTTGACCAGCCGCCGTGCCTGGGTCCTTGAGTTTCCTGGTGAGAGACACACAGGAGGTGTGCAGGTGATGCTGGCTGGAAGAGTAACCGAGTGCATTCCGTGGCTGACAGCCAGAAGAGGGAGGGGCCTGAGCAGAGGCCGCCCTGATCCATCCCCATCCCAGAGCAACCCTGCAGCTCCTGGCAAGTTCCTACCCCAGTTTTCTTCATAATGTTTTCTTAAGTGACTTATTAGTGTCACAAGCTTATTGTAGGAAATTTAAAAGTTGAGAAAAATGCAGAGAAGAAAAATGACATATAACCAAACAATCTCATGAGTGTGCTATTAGAAGGCTGGTGGGTGATCTGCACTGAGGGTTGTGACACAGTGGATTGAGTTCCACTGGGTGCCTTTCCCATGAGCCCCCAGGCCTGTGTCTCCACCTGCCAATGCCGGCATCCTATATCCGAGTGCTGGTTTGAGTCCTGGGGACCCTGCTTCCCATCCAGCTTCCTGCCAATGTACTTAGGGAGGCAGCAGATAATGTTCCAAGTGCTGGGGTCCCTGACACCCTTGTAGGAAACCAGGACGCACATCCTGGCCGCTGGCTTCCTCCTGGCCCAGACCTGCCTGTTGTGGCCATTTGGGGACTGGACAGATGAATTCTCTCTCTCTCTCTCTCTCTCTCTCTCTCTCTCTCTCTCTCTCTCCCCCCCCCCTCCTCCTCCTCCACCACCCCCCCTCTCTGTGATACTCTCTTTCAAATAAACATGTAAACCTTTCAAAATACCATAGTACATTTGTCTGAGACATACAACCTCAAGTGTTTTCTAGTTGGCATTTTGCTCCACACTGCATTTTAACAATGCATTGCTACCACATCCTTCTCGGTGGAGTGGAAATACTCGGCTGTTACACGTGTACAGCCTGCTTGCTCGCTCCTCCACTGCTGAACACAGAGGGTCCCCACTAGTGCCTCAAGCACCGTGGCACACACACCCTTGTTAGTGTTCTGGTTGGTACCTTGTCATCGCTGACTAGACGTGGGATGGTTGGGTAAAGTGCATCCTCCCACGTGCACAGACACACACGCTTCACCGCGTTCCAGAGAAATCACGCGGTGCTCATGTCTCGCCAGTGAGTGTGGAAGCGCCCCCTCGTCCCACCTTTCCAGGCCAGAGTCTTGAACTTTGCATGTGGGCTTTCCATCTGGAAGGGCACACAGTGGATTTCACTCCTTCCATGAGAAACTTTACTTCCACGGATAGGTCTGTGGCCCAGATGATGGACCAACAAGCGCTGGGAGAGAGTCTCCAAGGAGAAAAACCCCAGCTGGAGCCCCAGGGGCCCGCCTGCACCCGCATCTGCACCACACCCACTCTGGCCCAGCAGGAGGGCAGGGGGCGTCCTCCACTCCAGGATGCAACCACATGGGGAGCCCAGGAGTTTCTGCAGAGCCCTAGGTAGGGGCTGAGTGCTGAGCCTGAGGCCCACGGGGAGTCTGTGCAGGAAGAGCAGCACGTCATGGGCAGTAGGGCTCGTGTGGGTGTCCCCGTCTCCCCACATCCTGACCCAGGAGACAGGCAGCAAAGCAGAGGCTTGATTCAGAACTCCCACTTCCTACCGTCAGCTCTGTGTCCATGGCCCGGTGATGGTGCCCGCCATCCTCAGGATGTCATCAACCTGCAGGGTGACTGGATCTGATGTGGGCTCCCTTTCAAACGTCCCTGAATGCCTTAGGGGGAACTGTTCCTGCAGTTCCCGAGCACAGGGTTTGGCACGCGGTACGTGATGCACAACTGAGCAGAGCTGGGATGCAGAGCCCCTCCCAGACTGCACCTGCTGCAGCCCAGAGCTGCGCTGGCTACAGGCGGTGCAGGGCAGCCTGGTTCCCCGGGCAACGGCTCTCTCTTCCGGAAAGCATCCCTCATTTGCAGTTCTGGGGCTGCAACTTTTGCCATATGTCGGTTGTCTGTGCCTTCGTGATCCCAGCCGTATTAATGTTATAATTAGAGCCAGTATTTATACAGACTTTCTTCTGAGCAGCTTTGCGCGCTCTGCAGGAGTGATCTCCTTTCTCTTCCCTGCTTTGCTGGTTCAGGGACATTATTCCATTTTAGATCTGGGGACAGATTGGGAGAGAGAAGGGAAGGGAGGCAAAGGCCGGGGAGACAGAAAAGGAGAAGCAGAAATCAACCGGGGAGGAGTCCTCTGCTCAGGGAGAGCAGCCGGGCTCTGGCCCGCACGCTGCTGTTGCATGGCGGCGGCCTCGCCCCTCAGCTGTCACCCGAGACTTCTGGGCCTGCTCAGGGCTACTGAACACCCTTGACATCTGAAATGTCCTCGGGGGAGTCTCTGCTTTTACTTGCCTGCTTTACTGGTCAATATTAAGGGGAGGAGCTGAAAGATCTTAGCATGCTGTGGCTTGGTTATTTTTTGCTAGATTTTGCTCCAAAGCAAACAGCCCCCAGGTGTCTGTGACTTCTGACAACCCAGGCTTGTCGACTGTGCCAGTACCCTGCCCTGCTGCGTCCATGCCAGCTCAGCCAGGAGAGGGAGCAGCCCCTCTCTGCTAACCTGGCAGAGAGAAAAGAGCCATAGCTCAGGCACCTGCTGGGCAAGGGGCAGAGACCTGCGTGCTCACCCACTCAGGGGTGCCCTGCAGGCTGCATAGCCAAGGCCAGGAGGGGTTATGCTTTCACAGGGCACAAAATCATAGAGGGAGGTGAGGACCGCTGACCCCATGTGGCCTTTTTCAGTTCCGTTGAACCATTTCCATGCTTTGTGTCCAGTTCTTTCTCCCCACATCCACCTTGGCTTCCTGTTTCTAGCTCTTCGCTAAGCTGCTCCCTCCTCTCTCTCTCTCTCTCTCTCTCTCTCTCTCTCCCTGAGCATTCTTCTCTCCATCCTTTCTCCTGCTCTTACGTTGCTCTGCAGCCCTTGTAGATGATTTCAGTTTTCTCCACTGTTGATTCAGGAGCAAGCCACATGCTATGGTATCTTCAGATGACCACCCTTCGCACACAGCCAGAGCTTTCCTCCAACCCAGGGCAGTGAAAGGAAGCAGAAAGCCCTTTTCTTAACCTGCTCTGTGCTTTGCTCATGGCCCAGATGGCCAGAGCCTCCGTGCCCAGGGCTGGTGCATTTGAGGGTGCTTGGCTTTCCCAGCAGCTCTTGCAGCCTCACTGGGATCCCAAGCCCAGCCTTTGCCTTTTGTTTAGGAAAGAGAGACCTTCTCCTCCGACGGTTGCTCAGATCCCACGGGAAGTGATTGTCCTGTACAGCTGTTCCCCAGCTGAAATAGAGAAATGAAAACATGATGTAAACACATGAAGTCTGGCTTCCCTGCCTCTCACAAAGAAGCCTGTGAGGGGAAGACGGGTGGGAGTGAGTGCTGGCTGGCTCAGCGCACATGGCCTGCGGCAGATCCTTATGAATGTCCTCACGTGCAGTGTGCATTGAGGTAGCACAAAGACGACCAGGTCTGATAGCACACAGACCAGCCGTGGCCATGCCTGCTGCTTCAGTTCTTGGTGTCAAAACCTGACAATGTTTGGACTCCAAGTTTCCTCATCTTTGAAAATAGACAATAACACCAATCATTGGTCTTTGTGATAATTAAATGAGATAACAGGTCGTACGCTAGGACAGCGCTTTACTCGTCCTGAATTTTCAAAAGAATATTAGCAGCTGAGTGACACTTTGTTCATAGGTAAGGTGCACCCCTGTCACCTGTGTATGCAAGCACACTCACACATGCGCACACACACACACACGCACACGTTATCTACATCCAAGTAATCAGAATCCAGCTCTGAGGGCCATGTACTGTGCTGTGCCTGGATCTCTACATGATATGTAGATTTCACAGGCCACCTGGACTGTCCCAAGGGCTCATTGTCCAGGGTCTTCACACATGAAGGGACCTTGTTGACTGGAAGAGGGGGCAAGTCCTTCAGAGCCGACCCAGAGAGCTGAGCAAACCGCTCTTTGGAAAGACACCCTGATCCAGCAAGTCCCGGGCCCTGCGCGCCTCTCCTCTCCTGCACTGTGCCTTGGCCGCTGCCCCATCCCTGCTTCGGCCATCCTCGTCTTCCCTCCTGCAGCCGGATTGAGCCTTTACCCTTGAAGTGGATGGCCTCGTCCTCTGGGAACCTCCCTCCGACGGCTTCCTCTCTTGCCTGCACTCCAGAGGCTGACCCGGGCTACAAGGCCCACGGCCTCCCAGCCCTGAGCTCCAGCTTCAGCCCCCACCTCTCCTCCCCTGCCCTTCCCATGCCTTTCTTCAGGCTCAGTGTGCCTGCGTTCAGGTCTCCGTCAATCACCGCTCCTCAGAGAGGCTCCCCGTGGCTCAGCACCCAGCGACGTGATGCACCTCCCTGATGCCGGCAGGCCACCATCTCTGAAGACCAGAAAGCCAAGAGCAGCACTCTTGTCTCTCTGGTCCAGCACGGACACTCATGTCAGCCACATAGCACGCACTCAGTAAATGTTTGTTGGAGGAAAAGTAAATGAGTAAGAAGTGAACCCATCCCAGAGCAGCTCCCAGTACCAGCTCCCGTTCCTTCCTGCTGATTTAATCTCCTGTGTGTGGTCCTCAGGAGACCAAGGGAGAAGCCCCTACGTTTGCATTGTAGAATGGCTCTCCAGAGGCTCTGTGTCTGCACCCACGGTGCAATCTCTCAGGAGGCTCATCAATCTTGCCAGGTTGGCAATGTCAGTCAATTCTAACTCGGGCTCTGGCCTGGGCCCCGGGACTGTTGCTGCTCTGCACTACAGTCTCAGAACCAGGTGCAGGCAGGGAACATGTGTGTGCTGTGTTCACACAGGGCTGAGCCCCACACTCTATGCTTCTCGACACCCCCAAACCTATGGACAATCTAACACGTTTTATTTTTATTTTAAAGATTATTTATTTGAAAGAGTTACAGAGGAAGAGGGAGAGACATAGAGAGAGGTCTTCCATCTGCTGGTTCACCCTCCAGATGGCTGCATTGGCCAGCTGGACCAGCTAAAGCCAGGAACCAGAAGCTTCACCCAGGTCTCCAGCATGGGTGCAGGGGCCCAAGCACTTGGGCCACCTTTTGCTGCTTTCCCAGGTGCTTAGCTGGAGCATCCAGGACTCAGACTCCCATATGAGATGCTGGCATCACAGGCAGCTTTACCGACTATGCCACAGCACCAGCCTCATGCCAACACATTTTCGAGCCATATTCATATTGTCTGATTTTTGAAAGTAAATGCAAATAAGACTTTTACTGCCATTTTTTCCTGATGCAGTGGTGGAAACCTGCGTGCTATGGATGGGAAGCACAGGGAGAGAGCTGTCCTAACTTTGAAACTCAAGTACCGTGTTGCCTTCAACCATGTCGTATCGGATCTCACTCATCCCCAAGTTTATCAACCACTTGGTGATCTTTGTTATATGCTGTGGATCTCTGTGGGGTTTGCCATCAGATACACATTGCCTCCACTCTTGTTTTTTCTAAATTTCAAGAATCAGGTCTCTCACCTCACAGTTCATCTTTTCCATCAGTCTACAAGGCTGACACTAGAATAATGCATGTTCCCTGCAGCCGTGGCGCCGTCCGAGAGACAGGATGACGTATTAGTGTGCAGTCACTCTGGGTTCTGAGCCAGGAGAACCTGCAAAGTCTAGAGGGGGCTAGAAATGGCATTAGCAGCCCCACTACCACCTTATACATTCAGCTATGTACAAATGGAGTACTTGCATTTGCACAGGTTCCTAAGACGCTCTCCCCCCTGGAGTAGTTGCACGTTCCCCCTTCTCTGCACTTCTGTGGGCCACTCTGCGATATACATTTCAGAAAGCCAGCATTCACAGTGCCCTGTGAGGTACAAATCGTCATCTCTAGCTCTCGGATGAGAAGCTCACACAGAGCAGGTTCACTCGCCAAAGTCCCCCATCTGACCACTCCTGTGCCAGTGGCCTGGCTCACCACCATCCAGGGAAGAGCCTGTCTGGCTCAGTCATCTATCTCCTTCCCAGGGGCTTCAGACAACACCCAGAGACTTAGAGAAAATTTCCCGTTGGAAAATCTCCTAACAGTTATAGAAACACCCCGGATTAGTAGTTCTGTCTTAGAGTCATGTGTGGTGAGTAAAAGATAAATGGTGAGCCTTAGACATTTGCCAACGAGTTATCTGTGCCTTTCTCAAGTCCAAACTTCTTGCCCTTGAATCCTATTTGGCTGAAAAAGAAAATGGTCCTCAACAATGCATGCTTTGTTTCAACAGGTGGTATTAGGTGCTCTGAGAAAGATTCATCCTGCCTGAAAGTCCTGCATTATTTGATGTATTTGATTCTGTATTTTACGATTAAAAAGAACATTACGGGTGCACTAATCCACAGTGAAGCGGGGCATCACATGGAGTGTCTGCTTTCCAAGCTCTTGGATTGTGCATTAATTCAGCAAGCAAATCCCACACCGTGTAGAGCAGGTAGCCCGGCAGATGGATGCAGAGTGGTGAGCCGACTGCATCAGTGGTGCAGGCAAGCTGCGGAATGTTAACTGCCTGAGTTATTTTTGGACAGTTCAGCAGATTTCTTCTTTCCATAATAAGTGAATTTTCTCCACAGAATTTTAAATTTAACTGATTTTTCCTCAACAAAATAAAGTTACTCCCAAAAGGAATGTTTATTAACTCTTTACCATAAGTTACTTTTGAGATCCAACTTCAGAAAGAGTAAAAGATCAAATTTTCCTTTGGGATTACATTTAATTCCGTGGTCCACTACGTTCGAATGACTTCACACTTTAAAAATTACCTCATCTCTGTAGAAAACGGTTGCAAAGTAGTTAAACCTCCCCCCTCCTAAATTAAAAGCTGATAGTGCTACAGCCAAAGGGGGACGTATCTGTATCAGTTTGTCACCCAAACCTCATTATTAGTGACTGCCGGGAAGGCGATCTCTACCTCTGCTTTTGAAACTGATGGTTCCAGGTTTTCAGAGTGGAGCCAGATTTGTCTGCATGGCTCTCTGAGTGTGAAGTGGATGAGCTCTTGGCAGTGCTGGCCTGACAGAACCCTGATGGTCCTGCATTGCCACTTCCCTGCCCTGCGATCCTGGGCAAAACACCTGCCCCTCACCTGCCCCAGCCCAGCTTAGCATCTGCACAAAGCAAGTTACAAATCCTCTCTCCATCTGTAGGAACAGGAAAGGAGTCAGAGCCCCTGAACACCAGGGTGGTCAGCTCCGACTCTCATCCAACAGGCCAATAGCTCCCGCATCCTCCCTGTGATCAACCACCTGCCTCTCCTGGCCTGTCTGTCAGGGCGCTGGCCCCAGGCTCCAGGCTCCTCTCAGGACATTCTCCCCTCCCTGCAGTTAGGGACAGCGCCGCTAAGCCACACTTCCCTTTTGGAAGGGACCCTGCTCTCTTGTCTTATGCACAAGGCTGTTGCAGAACGGGCTTACAGAACCAACTGTCTTCATGGGGGCCACACCTCCATCACCTGTAGCTTGGCAGGTGACCATGTTCTGCCCAAGAGCACTGTGGGAGTCCTGGCTATGAGCATGGAGAGACTGAAACATGTTTTAGGTATACTTGGAATATACAAGAACATTTTTAAAAGTTAGTGGGAAAAAGGAATTAAAAGCTAAGTTGGGTGGGTGTTGTGGCACAGAGGGTTAAGCCCCTGCCTAGGAGACCCCTCCTCTCATTTTGCTGTTCCTGAGAGCCAGTCCTACCTCCTGCCCAGTCCTGCTCCCTGCTAATGCACATGAGAGGCGGCAGATGATGGCCAAGTGCTCAGGCCCCTGCCGCCACGTGGGAGACCTGGATGGAGTTCCAGGTTCCTGACTTCAGCCTGGCCCAGTCCCAGGTTTTGTAGACTTTTGGAGAGTGAAACAGTGGATGGAAGACCGACCTCTCTCTCTCTCTCTCTCTCTCTCTCTCTCTCTCTCCTATCTCTATCTCTGTCTCTCTTTCTCTTCTCCATCCTCCTCTCTGTCACTATTGTCTTTAAAATACATAAATCTTTTTAAAAAGATTAATTTACTTTGTTGCTTAAATTTCTTTGAACTTCCTGCATAGTTTTTCATAATTTGCATTTCCACGAACTTTTTTTGAAGGCCTCTCATAAATTCACTTCAATGAATTACTAATATTACAGTGCAGTGTTGGCTAACATTTTAAAACACACTGTGGACATTTTGCCTGGAGGAAAATTCCCTTCAGTCTTACACAAAAATCACAAAACTGGGACCTCCCCCTCCCCATCAAAAATGAACTGAGTGTCTTCCCTCCAGGCAACCAGGAGAGCTCCCATGGGAACCCTGTATGGGCTGAGGGCTCAGCTGGTGAGCCCAGTGGCTCAGGCTCCTGCCCAGCCTGTGTCGCATTGAGACGACACACAGTTAAATGGATAAGAGGGGGTTAGAGGGAGATGGAGCAGGTTGATGAGCCCTCTCTCCCCGGCATCATGTAACAGGCCCTCCTACCATAAGAGCCCAGGGCTGGAACACAGAGTGACTTAGGCTGAGCTTGGTCACAGAGGGCTTGGGGTGGGCTCCATGCCCCAGAAGAAGCTTAGGGTGGGCTCAGTACCCCAGGGCAGATTTGGGGTGGGCTTGCTACCCCACGCCAGGCTTGGCATGGTCTCCCTACCCCAGTGGAGGCCTTCGTTCTGTGTGGTGGGGAGTCAGCCGACGGCTGGCTGGGAGTGAGCTAATCCAGTGCTGGGGCCCTACAGTCCTCTCCTCTCTGGTTTCCTTCTGGCCCAGGGCTCATATAGAAACGAAGGCAGTCGTTTAAGCAGAGCTGAGGGAGGGCCCTGGCCTCACTCTCGTTTTAGACTTGCCTGCCTGTACTGGTGCTGCACAAGGAAGCAGCCCTCCACAGACAGAGGCCTCCTCGTCACGACTAGACGCAAGCCCCAGGTGTGCCTGGTTGTCTGACCGTAGCCCTACATATACCATTGTGGCAAGCATGTCTAGTTCTCCCCTTCAACGGCGAGCCTCTGGGAGGAGGGTGTGCCTGTGACCATCACTAAGCAGGTGGGAGAGTGTTGATAGATAACACCATTAGCAAGGATCGCAGGAATGGGTGCTGGAGAGCCAGTTGCCTACTGCACTGGGGTGTACCAATCTGTGTTTCTGTGTTGTGTTTGATCACTCAGAAACCAAGTCCCGCTCTGAAGTTCTGTAATTCCCTGTCGCACAAGTAAACAACGCAATCAACACGGGACAGAGACTTTAAATAATTCGGGTGTCTGATCTCAAGGGTTCATAAGGATTTTTTTTCCTTTGTTATTTAGTGGCTCTGTCGAATTGATCTGGCCTGACGATTATTAGAGGGACAGTTTTCTTTCTGACCAAGCAACACAGGTTCATTTTCTCACCCTCCAGGGATTCCTGTGGGCAAGTGTCTGCCAAGCTATTGATTACCTAGCAGCCTCATCCTGGCAGCGTCATATCACCGCTGGGAAGCCAAATTCTTTTGTTCAAGTCTTCTGTCTGATAATGGGGGCTTTGACCTCCAGTTTTTACAAAAGGTTTAAAGCCTTCTCTATGGCAAGATAGATCTTTCTGCACAATTGAGCCAGCAGTGGCTTTATACCATATGAAAGGCGTATTTGGTGGTCACTCTTTGAGAGCAAAGAATCCAAATTACCTTCAAAAAAATACGTACAGCAGTCATCAGCTCAGTCATTAGACAGAGAACCAAGAATCTGGGGCTCCTGGCATCTGTGTCCTCCATTTCCTGCTCCCCGGCGAGCGCACACACAGCCCAAGGCTGTTCCAGGAGGCACTGAAGCTTGCATTCCACAGCGTTGCAGGCAGCTCCTCCTCTGGCAAGTTCTCTCCCACTGCAGCCCTCGCCCAGGGATTCTAAGCCCTGCTTCACTGACTAAATTGGCCATAGGTTTTTTCCACGTACTGCTATTATTGCAGAGTTCCATTATGGTGTGGGCGTGAGGAAGCCACGGCTGACAGCCAGCCAGACAACGCAATCTCCACAACACTTTATGCCTTGAAATTCAGGGGAGAGGAGAGGAAAGTGTCTCTGACCCACTGGCACTCCTGCCACGGCCAAGCATGGCCCCACTGCTGTGTAATACGTTATGCATCACCAAATTGCTGCTGGAGCCCCAGTGGCGTTGGCCGCACTGTAACCTCTCATGGACGCTTGGAAGCTGAATCCTTCGTGGGGCGAGAATGCGCCCATTCTGGGAGAGAGAGAGTGCTGAAGGGGAAACAGAAATGGCAGTGGCGCTGCGAGGGGCTGCTCTGCTCCACTGTTCCAGAAGAGAAATATGCACATTGCACCCTTCCAATTACTGGGGTCCAGCAAGGCTGGGGATTCTCGCACTGCACAGGACAGAGACACCACACTGGATGAATGGCACCCGCGTCACTGGGGTTAGTGAGTCTGGCCTGGGAAAGCGTTTGTGCAGTTTGGAAGGATGACTTGGGTTTGTGTGCCTTTGGAGGTAGGTTGCACACCAGTCATTGTGATCATCAGCCTACTGGGCCCTGTGATGTCTTGGATCTCGAGTGACAATTGCCAGAAAGGAGTTGATCAGAAACTGTTTTCACCTGCAAGGGAAAGAACAAAATGGGAGACATGCTCATTCACAGAAAACGGAGCATTTTGTGACTAGTGACAGCTACACACAGCAGTAGTTCCAAGTAACGTGACACAAGGAATATCATCCAGATGTTAGCCTCAGGGTCAGCATTTCCAGAAGAAGCTTCCTAGAGATGACTCTGGCCCTCTAGGAATGAGTGGCCCCTGGGGAGCATCGGGGACTGATTCTTAGAGTCAATACACACCTGACAGCTTCTTCTACTAAACAGCATTCACTCAGTAATCAAAGTTTGTTTATAAAACACTTTCGGGGCCGGGGCTGTGGTGTAGCAGGTAAAGCCGCTGTCTTCAGTGCCAGCATCCCATATGGGTATCGGTTTGAGACCCAGCTGCTCCACTTCTGATCCAGCTCTCTGCTATGTCCTGGGATAACAGTGGAGAATGGCCCAAGGCCTTGGGTCCCTACACCTGCATGGGAGACCTGAAGGAAGCTCTTAGCTCCTGGCTTTGGATCAGCACAGCTCCGGCTGTTGCAATCAGTTGGGGAATGAACCAGTGGATGGAAGACCTCTCTCTCTGTCTCTACCTCTCCTTCTCTCTCTATGTAACTCTGACTTTCATATAAATAATAAAATAAATCTGTTGAAAGCTTTACTTAATATATGCTAAATTGAACTTCTGTATATAAAGATAATTGAAAATGAATCTTGATGTGAATGGAAGGGGAGGGGGAGCAGGAGAGGGGAGGATTGCGGGTGGGAGGGAAGTTATGGGGGAAAAAGCCATTGTAATGCATAAGCTGTACTTTGGAAATTTATATTCATTAAATAAAAGTTAAAAAACAAAAACAAATTATCCAAGAAAGTTTTTTTAAGCATGTGAGTTCTTTCAATGCTTGGTTCTAGCTATACATTCAGCATTATTCTTTTCTTCCACTCTGTGTGATCCATCGGCTCTATTTTATTTGTATCCAAAATATGTCTATTTCTTAATATTTCTTTGACGTGCTAGAGATTCTGGGGCAAATAGAAGATGGATTCATGGTTTCTTGGAGCATACATTCCAGAACAGTAGTGTCCAATGAAATTTCCATGATTTTTTTTTATTCTCTGACATGACTTTCAACAGCAACATTGTCACTGAAGATATGAATTTTTTTCTTTTATTGAATTCTAATTATTTAAGCATAATTATAAATATCTGTTTCAGACTAATGTCTACAGTGTCAGGCAATGCAGTAGAAAACAAATATTCACATTTAAAAATAGAGAAAGTAAAAATGTGAGATAAGGAGAAGTACTATTTGTAGAGTTAGATTTATAATAGAGAATATGTTGAAATGTGAACATCACTGAGAGAGAAGCTACTTTCTATTATGGGTCTCAGAAAAGCCCCTGATGACCATCTGTGACCAACAAGAAAAGCTAGTCAGGAGAACACCAGAGAACACTGTTACAGAGGAATAGCTCGAGCAGGAGCAGAACTGTGTTTGGTGCATTAGGTGAAGGGAGAGAAAGATGGCGATGCTGAGCTGAATGTGCCAATGTGAGGGCAACTTAGCGAGATGCAAAATCTTGGGGCGCCTAGCAGGTCACAGCCAGGGATGCATGACTCCAGTATACTGACCCACATAGTACTTGACGCTATGTTTTTGTGAATAGGCTTTCTTCCCATTCTTTTCTCTCCTCTCCTGCACATAAAATGTTTATCTCATCAGAACTCACGTCTTCTTGAATGAAAACTTCTCATCCAAGAAAAGGATAAAAATCTTTTTTCTTATCAAATTTTTCACTCTTACTTGTTGGGACATTATGCAGTGAATTTTAACCTGTTTTCATATCTATTGTCATTTTACAATTTTCCCCATCTTTTCGTTTTATGAATTAATTTTTTAAACTTTAATAAATATGAATTTTCAAAGTACAAATTTTGGATTATAGCAGCTTTCCTCCCCATAACCACCCCCCCACCTGCAACCATCCCATCTCCCACTCCCTCTCCCATCCCATTCTTCATCAGGATTCATTTTAAATTATCTTTATATACAGAAGATCAATTTAGTATATACTAAGTAAAGATTTCAGCAGTTTGCACCCACACAGAAACACAAAGTACAAAGTACTGTTTGAGTGCTAGTTATACTGTTAATTCACGTAGTATAACACATTAAGGACAGAGATCCTACATGAGGAGTAAGTGCAGAATGACTCCTGTTGTCGATTTAACAATTGACACTCTTATTTATGATGTTAGTAATCACCCGAGGTTCTTGTCATGAGCTGCCAAGGCTATGGAAGCCTTTTGAGTTTGCCAACTCCAATCTTATTTACTCAAGGTCATAGTCAAAGTGGAAGTTCTCTCCTCCCTTCAGAGAAAGGTATCCCCTTCTTTGATGGCCCGTTGTTTTTGCTGGGATCTCACTCACAGAGATCTTTCATTTAGGTCATTTTTTTTTTTTTTGCCACAGTGTCATGGCTTCCCATGCCTGAAATTCTCTCATGGGCTCTTCAGCCAGATCTGAATGCCTTAAGGGCTGATTCTGAGGCTAGAGTGCTGTTTAGGACATCTGCCATTCTATGAGTCTGCTGTGTATCCCTCTTCCCATGTTGGATTGTTCTCTCCTTTTTAATTCTATCAGTTAGTATTAGCAGACACTAGTCTTGTTTTTGTGATCCCTTTGACATTTAATCCTATCATTATGATCAATTATGAACTGAAACTGATCACTTTGACTAGTGAGATGACATTGGTACATGCCACCTTGATGGGATTGAATTGGAATCCCCTGGCATGTTTCTAACTCTACCATTAGGGGTAAGTCCAATTAAGCATGTGCCAAACTGTATATCTCCTCCCTCTCTTATTCCCACTCTTATATTTAACAGGGATCACTTTTCAGTTAAATTTAAGCACCTAAGAATAATTGTGTGTGAATTAAAGACTTCAACCAATGGTATTAAATAGAACAAAAAATACTAAAAGTAATAAAGTAGTAAGTTGTTCCTCAAAAGTCAGGACAAGGGCTAATCAAGCCATTGTTTCTCATAGTGTCCATTTCACTTCATCAGGTTTCCTTTTAGGTTCACAGTTAGTTGTCACTGATCAGGGAGAACATATGATATTTGTCCCTTTGGGACTGGCTTATTTCACTCAGCATGATGTTTTCCAGATTCCTCCATTTTGTTCCAAGTGACTGGATTTCATTTTTTTTACCTCTGTATAGTATTCTATAGAGTACATGTCCCATAATTTCTTTATCCAGTCTTCTGTTGATGGGCATTTAGGTTGATTCCATGTTTTAGCTATTGTGAATTGAGCTGCAATGAACATTGAGGTGCACACAACTCTTTTGCTTGCCAATTTAATTTACTTTGGGTAAATTCCAAGGAGTGAGATGGCTGGGTTGTATGGTAGGGTTATATTCAGATTTCTGAGGAATCTCCAGACTGACTTCCATAGTGGCTTTACCAGTTTGCATTCCCACCAATCAGTGGGTTAGTGTCTCTTTTTCCCCACATCCTTGCCAGCATCTGTTGTTGGTAGATTTCTGAATGTGAGGCATTCTAACCGGGGTGAGGTGAAACCTCATTGTGGTTTTGATTTGCATTTCCCTGATTGCTAGTGATCCTGAACATCAACATGCTCCTGAATGAACAGTGGGTCATAGAAGAAATCAAAAGAGAAATCAAAAACTTTCTGGAAGTAAATTAGGATAACAACACAACTAATCAAAACTTATAGGATACAGCAAAAGCAATGTTAAGAGGAAAGTTTATAGCAATAGGTGCATACATCAAGAAATTGGAAAGGCACCAAATAAATGAAGTATCAGTGCATCTCAAGGATCTAGAAAAACTGCAACAAACCAGACCCAAAACTAGTAGGAAAAGAGAAATTATTAAAATTAGAGAAGAAATCAACAATTAAATACAAAAAAATTACAAAAAATCAGCAAAACGAAGAGCTGTTTTTTTGAAGAAATAAACAAAATTGACACCCCATTGGCCCAACAAACGAAAAAAAGAAAAGACCCAAATCAATAAAATCAGAGATGAAAAAGGGAATGTAACAACAGACACCCCAGAAATAAAAAGAGTTATCAGAAATTACTACAAAGCATTGTATGCCAGCAAACAGGGAAATCTATCAGAAATGGATAGATTCCTGGACACATAGAACCTACCTAAATTGAACCATAAAGACATAGAAAACCTAAACAGACCCATAGCAGACAGAAATTGAATCAGTAATAAGGGGCCTCCCAACAAAGAAAAGCCCAGGACCGGATGGATTCACTGCTGAATTCTACCAGACATTTAAAGAAGAACTAACTCCAATTCTTCTCAAACTATTCAGAACAATCGAAAAAGAGGGAATCCTCCCAAATTCTTTCTATGAAGCCAGCATCACCTTAATTCCTAAACCTGAAAAATATGCAGAATTGAAAGAGAATTACAGACCAATTTCCCTGATGAACATAGACACAAAAATCTTCAATAAAATTCTGGCCGGTAGAATGCAACAACACATCAGAAAGATATCCACCCAGACCAAGTGGGATTTATCCCTGGTATTCAGGGATGGTTCAATGTATGCAAATCAATCAATGTGATACACCACATTAACAAACTGCAGAAGAAAACCCATATGATTATATCAATAGATGCAGAGAAAGCATTTATTAGAATACAACACCCTTTCATGATGAAAACTAAGCAAATTGGGTATAGAAGGAACATTCCTCAATACAATCAAAGTGATTTATGAAAAACCCACGGCCAGCATTCTATTAAATGGGGAAAAGTTGGAAGCATTTCCACTGAGATCTGGTACCAGACAGGGATGCCCACTCTCACCATTGCTATTCAATACAGTACTGGAAGTTTTAGCCAGAGCCATTAGGCAAGAAAAAGAAATTAAAGGGATATAAATTGGGAAGGAAGAAGTCAAACTATCCTTCTTTGTAGATGATATGATTCTTTATTTAGGGGATCCAAAGAACTCTCCTAAGAGACTATTGGAACTCATAGAAGAGTTTGGCAAAGTAGCAGGATATAAAATCAATGCAAAAAAATCAACAACCTTTGTATACACAGGCAATTCCTCGGCTGAAAAAGAACTGCTAAGATCAATCACATTCACAATAGCTACAAGAACAGTCAAATACCTTGAAATAAACTTAACCAAGGAAGTCAAAGATCTCTGTGATAAGAATTACAAAATCTTAAAAAAAGAAATAGAAGAGGATACCAAAAAATGGAAAAATATTTCATGCTCATGAATTGGAAGAATCAATATCATCAAAAGGTCCATTCTCCCAAAAGCAATTTATAGATTCAATGCGATACCAATCAAAATACCAAAAACATTCTTCTCAGATCGGGAAAAAATGATGCTGAAATTCATCTGGAGGCACAGGAGACCTTGAATAGCTATAGCAGTCTTGTACAACAAAAACAAAGCTGGAGGCATCACAATACCAGATTTCAGGATATACTACAGGGCAGTTATAATAAAAACAGCATGATACTGGTAAAGAAACAGATGGATAGACCAATGGAACAGAATAGAAACACCAGAAATCAATCCAAACATCTACAGCCAACTTATATTTGATCAAGGATCTAAAACCAATCCCTGGAGTAAGGACAGTCTATTCAACAAATGGTGCTGGGAAAACTGGATTTCCACATGCAGAAGTATGAAGGAAGACCCCTACCTTACACTTACACAAAAATCCACTGAACATGGATTAAAGATCTAAATCTACGACCTGACACCATCAAATTATTAGAGAACATCAGAGAAACCCTGCAAGATATATGCACAGGCAAAGACTTCTTGGAAAAGACCTGGAGGCACAGACAGTCAAAGCCAAAATTAATAATTGGGATTACATCAAATTGAGGAGTTTATGTACTGCAAAAGAAATAGTCAGGAAAGTGAAGAGGCAACCGATAGAATGGGAAAAAATATATTTGCAAACTATGCAACCAATAAAGGATTACTAACCAGAATCTACAAAGAGATCAAGAAACACCACAACAACAAAACAAACAACCTACTTAAGAGATGGGACAAGGACCTAAACAGACATTTTCCAAAAGAGGAAATCCAAATGGCCAACAGACACATGAATTCAATTGACAGTTCCTACCAGCATGCAAATTTCAGCATCTGGAAACTGGAATCTAAGCTCTTAATGAGTCCTTCAGAGCAGCTCATGGGGTCAGACTGCTCAACAAACACTGGGTTAGTTTCATAAACTGACTGCTATCAGTTGAACTTGGAATACATAAGATTTCATGTTGCCCGCCATTTTGTTTGAAGTTGTATTGGCTGAAGCTCACATTTATTTTAATTATTCTTAGAAATGGACATGACGTTGAGCTCTTTGGATAAATCATGAGCAACACAAAGGGTGCTCATTCTTGAACCCTCAGCAGCTGGCACAAAATAACCACTCAACAACACATGTGGAGTCCTAAAATAAAGTCATTATGTCTTTAAAAAGTATCGTGAAAACAGATGCAAATTTTGCCTCGCAGATCACCCAGTTACAATGGAGATGAAGCTTCATTTGGTAATCACTGCACCACTAGACCTGGGACTGAGCCTAGTGTGGAAACTGTCATAGTCTCCTGTGGCTCGTATCCTATGCCAGCTGCTGTGTGTTCTCCTCACCAATCGGAAGACCTGGAATCACAGGTCTGCCTAGTTCACCAGCCTGACATGGTTTCCCTCCAGATGAGAAAATTGCATGGACATCAGTGCCTCTTTTTAAATACACAATATTTTATTTCCAAATATTTTATTTCCAACGTGCTTTCTTTGTTATTCTTACTATCTGAAGTTTCTAACATATTCTTTGGAAACTAGAAGCATCAAAAATGTGGCAGGGTGGGCCAGTGAAAAGAACATTAGGTGTCGCAACAGAAAACAAATGTCTAGCCAGAAAGAAGCAGTGAACACCCCCAATCTGGCTGGCATCGGCAGGTGACTGATGGTGTGGCTAACTAGCAGGGTAGGGATTGAGTGTGGCCACATGGCCACAGTTCTGTTCATATGGTATCATTTGACTTGATCGACATGCGTAAGGAAGAATTTGAGGTGTAGCCGGGAAGCTGCTGACTTGGCAGCATGCACTCTCTGTCTCCATCCTCCTGCAGTTATTCTGTCCCTACATGGGCTACCCCTGACCAGCAGTCCCTAGCCTTCCCCTTTTCAGTCCCAGCAGTCATCCTTGGGTAAAGGCCTCCACTTGTTTCTTCCAAGTGCTGCCCAGTGTGAAGAAAGCAGGATGGGACCAGGACACTGAGAGCTGCATTCTTATTCAACGGCCGGGTCCCCATTCTCTGTGGATCCTGAGCTCACTCAAACTGTATGTTGCTCAGTTCTCAGTCACGAGAGGGAGGTAACAGCCCAAGCACTCCATGTGCAGAGTTGGGATGAGGACCACAAAGACCTTGCAGTTGGCCGTGGTAAGTTACCCGGCCTACTGTGGCATCTTGTGATGTGTGTTCCATACTTGAGTTCTAACAGTGATAAGAGGCAGTGTCACAAACACAGGAGTGTGTGGGGATACAAGACGGGGACCGTCAGATGACTGATGAGGGGGAGGTTCCGCTCTCCTACAGCTCCTGGCTGCCTTTGACTCCGAGAAGCACTGTTAGGATCCAGGATGGAGGCATAGGAGATGGTACTTGGCAAAGCTGCTTACCCTCTGCAGAGCCTGTCATGTCCCCAGCACCTTGAGCTACTCTCAGTCATGTTTGGCTGGGTGGACCACTTGTAGTAGATCCTACTGGTCCCTTCAACCCTTACAATGTGACAGGTAGTGCTGCTTCCATGGTGAATGAGTGGTTTGTGGGGTGGTTTGTGGCCAGGATGCAGGCAGGCCCTCAGGGGAGGGATCTGTTTGTGTGTGAAGAGAGAAGAGACATGGTCTCCATGGGACAGAGTGTGGTTGGCAAACAGCTCAGACTCTCATCCCACCCTTCCCAGTGAACGAGGCCATCTCCCCAGTCAGTTCCTCTGGCTCCAGGTACAGCAGCCGGGCTTCCCTGTTTGATTTAATAGATAGTTAAAAATCAACTCTAAATATAGTGGAGTGTAACTGTGTAATGATATGTTTATGTTCAGTGAGGGGGAAAAAAAGGAAGTGAAAAGAGCAACAGTTAACAGTGTCACCTCCTGTTGTGCCCAAACTGTGAGATGCAGAAATTTGATACAGGATGAATAAAATTAAATAGCTGATCCTTTTTAGCAAATTTGTGTCTCCAGTCCTTAGCTGTTCAGCTTGGGAGCTCAAGATATCAGTTGCCAGTGCTCCTAAGGGGAGGACAGGAAGGTGGAAGAGGACTTTGGTCTGGACCTGCAGCCAACCTTCCAGCACATACAACACTTTGCCCTCATCGGCGCCTATGCTCAGAAACCCACATGAACTCAAGTCTGGGGGACTTTGGGCACTGATTCATTGCCTTGACCCTTTGTGTCTGCGGTGATGACCAGAGGTCATTTTAGGTCTAGGTACCCTAAGACCTGCGGAGTGGCCTAAGTTGCCTATGGAAGACCCCTTACCAGCTGAATCTTCTGGAGAAGGTTGGGGCTTTAAGACTTTGCCTCTTTGTTCAGTTTGTAAGGATAAAAAAGGAAAGTCTACCGTGCTTCAAACACCATAGTAACAATCATCCCTTCAAGCAAACCGGTCTACTTAGAAATGCGTAGAAGCCCATGCTCTTCCGATGGTGGCACCGATCTCTTCCTTGGACCTTATCTGCTCCCTCTCTCCAAACTGTGGTCCAGCCTGCTTGAGCCTGTGCTGTTCCATCTGCCTCTGCTCCTCCTCTATCAGGTCCCCATGTTCAGTCCCTGGCTCCGTTCCTGGATCTCATTCCATGCTGGAAGCCCCAGGGCTCCATGCTTGGATCTCTTCTCAATTTGATGAGCATCCCCTCCCTTGAGGTTCTGTCATTCTGCAGAATCAAGTGTCATCTATGTTAAATGTCCCCCAGTTTACATCACGACACGGAAGTGCCCTCTCCCATTCTTGTGTCATCTGCTTCCTACTACAAACCAATTGGCTGTTTTACCAGCCTCTCAACAGCAGCCCGGTCTTCCCAATTGTGCAGACCAAACACATGTCCATAACACCCACTCCCTCATCTCAACCTATGACCTCAGAGTCACACCCGAACCCAAGAACTTCTCATTGGTCCCCTGGGTTCCACACTTACCAAAAACCACTCTCACCTTAGCACCTGGAATGGTGGTACCTCTGATTAGAAGATGACAAAACAACCACA
This sequence comes from Lepus europaeus, assembly GCF_033115175.1. Classification (NCBI taxonomy): domain Eukaryota; kingdom Metazoa; phylum Chordata; class Mammalia; order Lagomorpha; family Leporidae; genus Lepus; species Lepus europaeus. The sequence continues at coordinate 5,972,202 of NC_084839.1, forward strand.
CTCTCCATCTCTCCACGTGTCCAGAATTTTTCAGTGTGTCCTGGCATTTGCCCCAACTCAGAGAAGGCTTAGCCAACTCGAGAGGCTGTGCCAGCATCTCTTAGAATGGGGAGCGTATAACAGTAGACGTTTATTAAAATGCAAGAGGCTTCAATGTGCAAGATCAAGTAGCTGATGGGCTTGATGCATGGCGAGAGCCCTGCCCCTCCTAGTGGAGTCTCCTCACAGTGGTTCACATGAAAAGTGGGCAGCAGAGGCAACCAGCCCCCTGAATTCCTTCCACAGTGGCACTGTTCCCACTTGGACAGCAGGGTCCTTGTGATCGAACCTCCTGCCCAAAGCCCAGTCTACTCATGCCATCACCTTGGATGTTAGTTTGCTATTTATTTTTTAAAGTCTTTTTAAATTATCAGATATATAAAAATTGTAATATTTATGGGATACCATGTGATATTTTGTTACACATATGCATTGTGTGCTGTCCCAATGAGATAGATGCATTTATCTCTTTGAGTATTTTGGCCTAGGAATTTTGGAAGGGATACAAACATTCAATCCACCACAAGGGATAAATTACCTCCCTCACACACACTCATCTGAGGGAGTCCTGAAACTTGCTCAATATGTGACTCAAGTGTGAGTTCTGAGCCTGAGCATCACTCCACAGTTGTCTTGATCCTGCCATTCCAGGTGAGTAAGTCTAAGGCAGCCGCTAAGGCAGAGCACAGGTTCCTGCTGAGGCTGTCCCAGACCAGCCTGAGAAACCTCCCGGACATAAGAGTAGGCTGCTGTGTCTACTTCAGGCTGCACCAACTAAGCCAGCACATGGTGCTGCTCACATGTAAAGAAGCAAACATGCATTGTACAGCTTTGAGTCCTGAGGTGGTTTACTACCCAGAAACAACTGATAGACCCCCCCCAACCCATGTTCCTGCTTCCACCCTTGCTTTCCCCACCACCAAAGTAGCACTGTTAAAGCAAAATTGCATCAAAAAATGCCTGTAGTTCCACCCTTACTTACTTGGAGTAAGTCCAAACATCTTAAAAAGGTGTAGAGTAGCCCGCCATGGCAACCTCCAGTGTTGTCTGTGACTCTTTCCCTTGCTACCTGTGCTCAAAGCACTGTGCCTTCCTGTGATGCCTCAGAAACCATGTGCATGCTCCCTCCTTAGAACCTGGGCACTTGCTTTCCTCCATGGGTAGGATGAGCCCACCCCACTCTGCAGCTGCTCAGGGAGGCCTTCCTGAGTGCCCACATACCCCTTCCCACTGCAGCCCGTACCACCTTGCACCCCCACAGCATCCGGGGCGCCCACACAGCCCTCCCAACTGGAGCACGTAACACATCGCACCCCCACAGCATCCTGGGCGCCCACACAGCCCTCCCAACTGGAGCATGTAACATCACACCCCCACAGCATCCTGGGTGCCCACACAGCCCTCCCAACTGGAGCACGTAACACATCACACCCCCACAGCATCCTGGGCGCCCCCACAGCCCTTCCCACTGCAGCCCGTACCAACTCGCACCTCCACTGCATCCTAAACAGTGTCTGGTCTGTGGCACAAATAGGAGCTGAGTGGGCAGTTACATGATGTGAAGCCGGATGACCAGCGTCCCATGACCCCTCCCCATGCTTGCCAGTAGATTGTTCACTGTCAGACACATTACTTTTAGCCACCTCTGCATTTTTTCTTATTTAACCACAGTGATGTTCTTAACTCTTCAGTACTTCACATTTGGTTCATAATTTTCTTCTAAATTGTAACACATTATATTGCAATTATACACAACTCCAAGTCCAAATTCTACCTACCTTTCAACAATTTTTTTTTTTGACAGGCAGAGTGGGACAGTGAGAGAGAGAGAGAAAGGTCTTCCTTTACCGTTGGTTCACCCTCCTAAGGCCACTGTGGCCAGCGCACCATGCTGATCCGAAGCCAGGAGCCAGGTGCTTCTCCTGGCCTCCCAATGCGGATGCAGGGCCCAAGGACTTGGGCCATCCTCCACTGCACTCCTGGGCCACAGCAGAGAACTGGACTGGAAGAGGAGCGACCAGGACAGAATCTGGCACCCTGACCAGGACTAGAACCCGGTGTGCTGGTGCCGCAGGTGAAGGATTAGCCTATTGAGCCGTGGCGCCAGCCAACAATTTTTTTTATAAACTACCCATCCCGCCATCCCATTCTTTCAACTACCACTTGAACGTTTAAAATGTTTGATGTCTGTTTAAAGCAAGACATCTACTGGTTGCTTCCAATTGTGCTAGACTTGTTTCAAGAACTAGAAATCAAACACAGTACTTCTGTATTCCTACCCGAGTAGTGCTAACTGTATCAATCTCTTTTTAAAAAGATGTATTTATTAATTTAAATGGCAAAGTGACAGAGAAAGGGGGAGAGACAGAGACAGACACAGAGAGACATTTCCCGTTGTTTGATTTACTTCCCAAATGCTTCATTGGCTGTGGGTGCACCAAGCCAAACCCAGGAGCCAGGAACTCCCTCTGAGTCTCCCACATGGGTGGCAAGTACCCAAGTACTTTGGCCAACATGTGCTGCTTTTCTGGGTGTATTGGTAGGGAGCTGGATAAGAAGCAGAACAGCTGGAACTCGAATTGGTGCTCTGATATGCAATGCTGGTGTTGCCAGCAGTGACTTAACCTCCTGTACCAGAGGGGCAGCACTAGTGTAAACCTCTCTTCTGCCCTCATGGAAAGGTAAAGCAGTAGGTAGGGGAAGCAAAAGAAACAATGAATAACACGGACGTTGTTGTAGCAAAAGGTGCTCATTCCTATGCTGTCACGGAGAATTTCGTTGAAATATAAAAGAAATGCTAATCAGACACAAAAGTATGAAATAGCAAATGGATGAAATCTAACCATTTCAGATATGAAATCATGCATTTTAGTCCCATCAATAGCACAGAGACAAAGATCGGGGAATCTGGGGATAGTTCCATGCAAGAAAAAAGATTCCTGGCTTTTGGAATTTTAGGATCAGAAGTATCTCCAGTGTGAAAAACTGTTACAGCAGAAGCAGTAAACAACATTAGGAAACAACAGAGTCCAGAACAAAGGACAAGATAATTCTGTGCCGATCAAACCACATCTGGAGCATTCTGGGTAATTATGGGTGTCTTGTTTCAAGATGTGCAAAAACTGGAGCACGTAGAGAGGAGGGGCAGAGCCATGAGGTGCTTGGAGAACTAGGCCACTGGCAGCTGGTTCAACAATCTGGGGAATGTTCTCAGGAAAAGAGAGATAAAGACAATTTTTCAAAGTCCTCACAAACAAGAAAATGTTTTCAGGTGCCAGGGAAAGACCCAGAACCCCACAACAGAAGGTAGAACAGGCACTCTCCTGTCTGCTGCCACACGGAGGCACAGCCAGTGTCCAGATGTATGAAGCCAGCAGCCCCTTACACAGCGAGTGTGAGTGCCAGGGGACTGGCACCTACCAGGGGAGTCCTGGTGGACGTTTCTAGGGTGTACGGGAGACAGGTGAGATGAACCCCGACACCTCCCAGCTCTGAGGTCCTATGATGATGCGATCCAGATGGGTTATTGAAATTGTTGAGAACGCGTCACCACCTGCCCTGTGTCTTGCTAAAGTTTCAGACTATAGCTGTAGGGAACGAGTGTATACCAGTGAGTACACCGAAAGAGAAACTGTGATACCAGGTGACCAGAGGTGGACAGCATGCCGGTCCCAGAGTTCTGATTCTGGTCCAAATTAATCAACATAGTTCTCAACTTTCTCACATGTAAAATGGGAGGAGGGGTATCCTACTGTTTTAACTCGGGGTGTTTCAGATGGAGAGCATCCCTTCAATGATTCGGGCACCCAAGGTGGGATAGATATTTTAGCACTCACAGATCCTGGGGGTACACAGCATGACTGGAGTCCACACATAAACAGAGGTGAAGAATCGGGTGGAGAGAGGGTGAGGGCAGAGGGGGACTCACAGGCCAGTGCTGTTGTGCTCCAGGACCTGTCCAAGCAGGTTTCCCCCAGGAGTTTAATGGTGGGGCTAACACAAGCAGGGATGAGTTCCAGGAGGTCCTGTTGTGCTGGGAAGTGGCCACTGTGCTGCACAGTCAGTGCAGGGTGTGAGGGCAGCAGGGCAAGCCGTGCAAACTGCACATGGACCTGTCACAGGGAAGTTGCCCCAAGAGGGAGGTGCGTACGTCAGAAGTGTGGTCCAGCAGCACTGGAGCTGGGAGGAGATGTAGAGCTTGAAACTGTGTCAAGGGTGATTGAGCCCTGCTTCTGGTGTAAGAAAATCAACTTGCATTCAAAATGAACACAGGGGCAATGAAAATCATCAAGATTCACTACACTTCTTGTCCTTGTGGAGTTGCTGTGAATTCCAAAGGGAGCCCCACCTACATATGGGTGTTCATACACACAACACACAATACATACAACATATGTTGCCTATGTGCATGTAAGGATTATTATATTTCTGATTTTGTTAGAAGTTTAGATAGCTATTTGTTTGGGGGGGGGGGGATAGATCTGAACTTCAACAGGGGTTTTGCAAGATCCGTGCTGATATTATTGGTCTAAATACAGGCAACTCATCTCAACCTAGCTAATGGCAAACAGGAGGATTTATCACTGGATGAAGAAATCTTCCCCCAAAAGATGCAGATTAACAGATCACTGTCAACTGAGATGAAGTTGTGTTATGATAGGGTTGTATCTTCAAGCCCTGCTCTGGGTCATCAAGAGATCAAAACAGGTGGGAATAAATCTAGCAAACTTAAGTTTAATATGGTTGGAGGGATCTGATCTTAGATTATAAGTAGGTAACATAAGCTCTGAGGATTTTAAGATTTTGAGCTGCCTTTGAGTGTCCTTTCAGTGTGGGTCAATGTTGAAATATTGTATTCAAGAAAGAGAAGTATTTATGAGCTATGCTAATGGAGTTTATAAAAAGTATAATGAGGGACCACTGCTGTGGCAGAGCTGGTAAAGCTGCCACCTGCAGTACTGGCATCCCTTATGGGCACTTATTCAAGTCCTGGCTGCTCCACTTCCTATCCAGCTCTCTGCTATGGCCTGGGAAAGCAGTAGATGACCCAAGTCCTTGGGCCCCTGCACCCATGTGGGAGATCCAGAAGAAGCTCCTGGCTCCTGGCTTCTGCTCAGCACAGCTCCAGCCATTGCGGCCAGTTGGGGAGTGAACCAGCGGATGGAAGACCTCTCTCTCTCTCTGCCTCTCCTTCTCTCTCTCTGTAACTCTGACTTTCAAATAAACAAATAAATCTTTTTTTAAAAAAAGTATAATGAATAAAAAGGCCATAGTTGAGTTCTGCTTGGTGCTGGTTGGACTGCATTAGTCACTTCCGTACATTCCGTGAATTCGGTCACCAGGGGTTTTGAGCAGAGTGAGCTGCAGTAGCAAACACTGAGATCAGGAGCCCAGGGCACACCTGACCCCTCTGAGTGCGGGCTGGGAGCTCTTCACCCCAAAGGGCGCCCTGCGACACAGCCAGCAGCGCTTCTCCATGTCGACACCAAGCATTGCCCATCCAGGCCCAGCCTCTCTTCCCAGCTTTCCTCCATAGGTGGTCACACAGTTCACACAAGGGTGGAGGTCCATGACTCCTGATTTCCAAGTGCAAACGTTCAAACACGAAAACACACACACACACACACACGAACACAGAATCTCCTCTGAAATTAGCAATGATTTTCACTCAAAGGCCCTTGTTGCCTTGGGTCCGGAAGGAAGGGTTCTTTGTCATAGAAGGTGACCGGCAGCAAGCAGCTCTGTCCTCCAGAAAGAGGCCCTCACACTGTCATTCACAGCAGGGTAAATCCATTCCTGAGAGGGGCTTTGATCCACATTTGCATATCTAAAAATCCTTTGGGTGGTTTTCTCAGAACAAAAGAAAAGTCTGCATCAAAGATAAGCACAGGCCTCCACCTGGCAGGGAGCATTAAACTGCTTAAAAATTTTAAAGACAGCTTCTGTCTTTTCATCTAATGTTCAAAAAGTCCATCCTCAGGGAGGGTCACCTTGTAATCTGTAGTCAGTGTGGAAGAGAGAGTGCGCCCACACAGGAGGCCACCCAGGGCCTCTCCAGCCAGTGCACCTGTGCAGGGCCCTGCCTCTAACAGCCCATTCTGCTCGCCTGTGAGGTCTCCCTTCTGCTTGTTGGTCTGGGGAAGAAGTGGAGATGCACGGGTCGATTTGGATGAACTGGGATGTGGATGAACTTGAAGATCACTCTCCCAGAATGTGTTCTGACTGAGGAGCTGACGTCTGACAAAGAGAAGGTGCAAAAAACTGCCAGTTCTGGAGGGTCAAGGAGAGGGGCTGCCATCCATGGAGGGTCAAGGAGAGGGGCTGCCATCTGTCTGAGAAACGCTGAGTCCCATGGGGTGGTTATTTGTCCTTGAAATTCCCTACATCCTAGTTCAAGTTCTGGAATGATGATGGCACCTCCCAAACTAGCAATGCCACAGGGTAGCCAATGTCCCTAACAACACAAATGCTGCAGGGTAGCCAATGTCCCTAATGACACAATTTGAAATGAGCACCTGTTGCCATCTTCTGTTGGGTCAGTGGGGAGCCTGGTGTCCCCAGATCTCCTCTATGGAACACCACAGGGGTTCCTGGATAATGCATGATAATGCATGGGAGAGAATTCCACATTCATGGATGTTGAACTCAAGTCTGCCCAAAGCAGCCATTGGCAATTAGGATATTTAGAAGTTCTGCTAAAGTGAGAATTTCTATTAGGTCCCTCCATTTGGGTTTTCCCTTTGGTTGGGATCAGGCTGCATTCCAGGGCTTTGATATACAAAGCTACTACTTTGGAATCTTCCTGACCAATGTATATCATATTTTAATTCTATTTCTCCATGAGCTTTTCTTCAGAGACAGAGACACAGAGAAGGACAGACAATGACTGGCAGATGGAGAGATGCCCTGTCCACTGGTTCACCCCTCAAATGCCCACAACAGCTGGAGCTGGATTAACCCAAAGCCAGGAGTCCAGAACCCAGTTTGAGTCTCCCACATGGGCAGCAAGGGCTCAGTTACTTGGGGCAGCACCTGCTGCATCCAGGGTGCACGTTGTTCAGAAGCTGGGGTTGGGAGCAGAGCCAGGACTCGAACCCAGGCACAATGATGTGACACATGGGAACCCCAAGGAGCATCGTAACCACTATGCCAAATGCCCTCCCCTCTGTGAACTCTCTGAATTCCCCTGATGTATTAGATCCATGTGGTCTCCTTCGTCTGTGCCATCACCACCACTGTTCCCCAGCTCTCCCTGAGTGCCTGCCTTGGCTCTCATAATTATAGCTAGGGCCTTCATAGGGAGTGATGTACAGAAATAGATCTAGGCGCTGGCTAGGTGCTAAGAGATTGTTACTCTGTGGTTGGGAAATGACCAAACAAACCTTCTACCTTCTCTCAACCTGTCCTTTCTATGCAAACCTTTAACATTTATTTTCTCAGTTTTGTCCTTATAAGGATGAGAGAGGTGGACAACTGTGCCATTGCACAGATGAGGAAACTCAGACCTGCAGATGCTAAGGTAGTTAAGTGAAGAAAACTTTCTGGACATGACGGGAGCTGAGAGGTGCATGTTGTCTCCGAGGTCTACCTCTTGCTCCTCTGCTGTATTCTTCAGTCTACGGAGCTGAGAATGAGCCGATGGTACTAGAGAGATGCATTCTTCCGAGCTTCCACTTCCCCACCATGCTGCAAAGTCCCATACCGGGCGCTTGATGTGTGTGACATCCGTCAAACCACACCAAACCACAAGACTCTCTGTCTTCATTCCAGGAGTGAGGGAAATTCACGCCCAGAGGACTAAAGAAATCCCTTTCCAAGCCTGTGTCGGGGTGAGGCTCAAGACAGCCCCGGCCTTGCTCCTGGTTTGCCCTGTGCCTCAGTCTCTTTCAATGCCCCAGCCAGGGGCCCCCAGCAGGGGAGCTCTGAGAGTCCAAGGAGTCCCCACTGCTCAGGGGGGGCCAGCCAGGGCAGCCATCCCAGAGAAAGGGCGGCCGACTCGGGCCACCATCCAGCGCTGACAAACCCACATCCTGGGGGCCAGTGCCGAAAGATGACAGGCACAATCGTTCCTTATTTCCTCTGCTGGGCCATGGCAAGAACCAGGTCTCAGAACTCGGTTCCACCGGCAGCCTCGAGCTGGGCAGGAAGAACCAGGAGCCAGCAGTGCCTGGAGCAGCCGGGGTTCCTCTCTCCCTTCCAGCGAGGACCTGCAGTCTCCCATCTTCCCAGGTAGCACCCACAGGGGGCCCAGACTGGGACAAAAGTTCCTTGGATCCAACCCTGCTGCTGAGAGGAAGGGTGCTGATTTTCACTAATTAACTAAGAAAGGAGTCTTGGTGCAGGCTCCCTGGCTCGCTGGCTTGCTCGCTCTCCCTCTCCCTCCCAATCCGCCCTCCTCCCCCATCCCCTGGTCATTTGCTGCAAGGGGTTCCAGTGCATCAACTCCATGATTCACAGATGTCCCCCACTGACTGCAGCAGTGCTACCTATGCTGGGGACGGGGCGGGGGTGGGCAGACAGCACAGTGCACCATTTCCATCCCGATGAGGAGCAAACAAAGAGATAATTATAAACTGTTTCTCTCATTGTTGCACTCGCATTAGGCATGTGCGTCCCTCACTCCCTCTCCCTCACACACGCTTTTTTTTTCCTCCACAGAAAAGTAATTCTGTTGTGGAGAGATGGCACCAGGTGCACGGGGTGACCTCACACACACCAAATCGGGAGCTGACATCCATCACACTTTGAAATTTTGGATTTCATCATTTCCTGATCTTTCTAAAGGGATCACAGCACCTGGCCCTCACAGCTGTAGTTCATTTAGAAAGCAATTTAAAAACCGAGAAAAAAAGCAAATGACATCTTGCTGCCTCAGCCTTGTCATTAAGGAGAGCAGAATGCCCTTCTATGAAGCACATGGCTAAGAATTAATATCTTTCAGGGCTTTCTCGAGCAGAGACGACAAAAGGTTTCAAAGACCACTAAATAATTAGTGCTGTGACTGAGACAAGCCAAAAAAGAAAAAAAAATAAGAAATGGGGGAAAGAGATCCCTCTTTTTCGTTCTACAGAAGAAAATCAGAAATTACCCTGACATCAGTGTGTCCCAAAGGCTGGAGTCAGCGTGGCCGCACCCTTTAGAAGCCGTTTCTGGGCTTTGTTTGGCTGCTTTTGCTCGTGTGGCTATTTTCAACACTGCCTGTGGATGCTGTCTGTGAGGAAGAAATAAACAATAAAACCCAAATATTTTGCTGGGGTAGAGGGGCATGCCCTGAAGGAAAGCCGCCTTGCACATCTGGGAGTCACCGGACAGGTTGTTTTGTGGCTTCCTTGAGACCACAGTGACAGGGAATGCAGCCCTGGGGCAGAACTGCCACACGGTGGGAGACACAGGTGTTCTGTTCCCCACCTTCTTCACTGTTTGGCCACGTGGATTTTGCCAAACCACTTCCCCGGAGTCCTCAGTGTTCTGTTCTGTTCTGTTCTTTCTTTGGTTCATTGTTTTCATTGGAAAAGCAGAGACATAGAAAGAAAGAGAGAGAGAGATCTTCCATCTGCCGGCTTACTCCTCAGATGCCTGCTAGAGTCAAGGCTGGGCCAGACTGAAGCCAGGAACCTGGAACTTAATCTGGGTCTCTGATGTGGGTGGCGGGGACCCAAGTCCTTGAGCCATCACCTGCTGCCTCCCAGGATGTGCAATAGCAGGAAGTTGAATTGGAGGCAGAGGAGCCTGGCACCCCACCGATGCCGTACCAGGGCACCCCACGTGGCGACTTACCCCCTGCACCAAACATCTGTGCCTTAGTTTTCTTCTTCTACCAAATGATTGGTCAGAAGCCGTGGTTTCAGGAATCGTTTGGCAGCTATGATTCCAGTGTTCTGAGCAGGATTTCTGAGAGCTATGTAGAAATCAGCGCAGAAGTTCTACTGCTACGATTCCAGGCAGTTCTGGGGGCCCAACGTTAGAGGCACTGAGAACACAGCACTGAACTGTATGCAGACACGCATCTTGTGCGTCACAATACTTACCTGTGGAGAAATGTAGCATGCTAGGTGGTGCGCTGGCCAACCTGTGACCCTCTTCATTGTCTTTTAAGGAGGACACGATGATTGCTTTTCTATACTCAGACAAATTGAGACTCAGACGGTTTCAGCAAAGTGCCCAAGCCAATGACAAGTAGACTCTCTGGTCCTACTGAGCAGTTTTGGGAGAGTGTCTCCAGTGGAGCGCTTAGGAAAGTGTCATCTGGTCTACCACAAACTCAGGCTGGGAAGCCCCGACTGTCTCACCTGTACCACAGACACTCATACTTCTTTGTTAGAAAGTTGGTGTTGAGCACATCAAGGTGGATATGCCATGCCAAATTAGCATTTCCCAACTCTCATGAGACCGCAGGGCCCCCTACATGCACAGGAAAATCCTAAGGGTATGAAAATATGATGTATTCTTAACAACACTATGGGAGTCAGCATGCTCCTAGAAGCCATCCACACTTATGAATTTTAATTCTCACAAAAACTTTACGGGGGGGGGGTGTAAAAATGCAGACTGAGGTAGGGGAGGGGGCTTCCCATGGATGCCTTGTGTTCCTGACTGCTCACTTTCTCTATCTGTGAGAACGCTTCCAGTCACAGGACTGCCTGCGTGGGAAGCGATGGCTCTGCCCTCTGACGGACAGTGCACGTGGCTCCAAGACTTCCTGCAGCCTCTGGATGGGGAGCCAACGTGTGAAATGGTTCGTGCAGGAGCCACTTGAACCATGTTGTGTGGCCCTTGGTTACCTTGTGCTTTGTGCCGGGAGAATCTTGTGATCCCCAGAGAGTGCTTGTTGAGCTGAGGATCCCAGGAAGAAGGGTACAGGTGAACCACAGAGGCCTTTGGCAAGCCACTGATGTACTTTGCTGCTGTTGTCACTAGCACAAATCCCAGTGACAGCTGCCAAACACACTTGCCCAGGCTCTCGAAGCGCATGGTTACTTCTACACTGAATGCACTGTACACAGCTTACATGAAGCTCTGGTTTGCCTGCAGTTCTGTTCAAAACGAGAGCCACGATGGTCCCCAAGAAGAAAGGAAGCAAAAATCAGGTGCACGTGTTGTTACATCATATCGCAGATCCATCTAGATCTATGCACTAGGCATGAAAAGATCATTCACCAGGAAAGCAGAGCTCACATAAGTCAGCAGGAAGCGGAAGTGTAGCCTTGACCTTAAGAGAATTCCGGACGTGTGATAGCTTGTTAGATGGGCAGCCTGCATGACAGTGGAGTGACTGCACCAATTCATCTGCAGCTTAGACAGAGCAATCAATTCAGACTTTCAATACCAAGGACACAGAGAACTCTTGTTCTTTCCGTCTGTCTGTATTTATTCTTCTATGTATGGAAGAACCCTCAGGAGTCAACTTAAAAACGACTGTAGGCAGTTGTCAACAGTGAAGACCTTGCTGGCATATCCCTTACTGCGTCCACACACATGTCAGTTCAACCAAAAGTGACATTCAGTTTTAAGAAGGTGAAATATTGAGCAGGCATTTGGTGCACAGGTTAAGACTCCAGTAGGGAGGTTTGCATTCCAAATCAGAGTGCCTAGGTTCTGGTCCCAATTCCAGCTTCCTGCCAGTGCACACCTGGAAGGTGGCAGGTGATGGTGCAAGGATCCGGATTTCTGTCACCCAAATGGGAATTGGCCTGAATGAAGGCCAATTATTGTAGATATTTGAAGAGTGAACCAGCAGGTGGATGGGAAGGCTGGTTCTCCTCCTCCTCCTCCTCTCTCTCTCTCTCTCTCTCTCTCTCTCTCTGTATGTGTGTGTGTGAGACTCCAAACTAAATAAAATTATTTTTTTTAAAAAAAGAGAATATCACATACTGGGTAAAATTGACATCCGTTTACCTGGGTCAGAGAGATTTCCTGGAATGTGAGACTCCCCATGATTATCGAGGACACCCCCTGGTGATCTCTGTGTGGGACACACACCTTCACACAGATCAGTGCTCCTGAGCTCTATCGCTGCACGTTTGTGTCCACTACAAAAGCTCCAATGGCTCTTCTTGCAGGAAGACTTCCTCTCCACCATGTTCCAACACCGTAGTAGACTTGTCCTCAGAATGCTGAAAGGCACCCAGACCTCCACTGCTCGTTCAGAGTAGAATTTGCCTTTTATTTCACTCTCTTTTCCAGCCTTTGTGGTTACTGCCAGCAGTTCCCTGAGTGGCAATAGAGTGAGAGGATTCTGACATAGCTCCGTGCTGGACGTCGGAATGTTCTAGGGAACAACCAGAGCCTCACTGTGGGCTGTCTCAATCCGTGAGGGCAGGCCCTGCTGTCACCGTGCTGTCATTGTGGTTGTTTGCTTGCATCGTGTTACGTGTTTTAGGCTCTGAAGGTGATTCTAACGTGTAGCTAGAGTTTAAAACTACTAAAATTGTTCAACTCCCTGATGAAAAACAGCAAACAATCTAGCTTTGCCCGACTGAAGTTAACTATCTGGAGCCAGACTTCTACAGATTGCCAGCAGTGCTTTTTAGAAAATAAGACAAGACATTCACTGTCTGATCCTCTCATCTTGCAGAACAGTTTTTGCATGGGCCCATCCCTCTATCTGTCCATTTCAATGAGGTCAAAACTACAGCTCTGTTTTCTCTTTCTGCTCCCTTCTTTGCCTGCTCCCAGCTGGCTTGGAATAGACGACAGGATGATTGGAAGTTGCTAAGTTGAGTGAGTTGTTCATGCTGGGGGGCAGTCTTGACCCAGAGCGTATGACACAGTCAAGGCCCAATAAATCTCTCAGTATTCTAACACAGAGATTCTTCTTCCGTTAGCTACAACTGATCACGTACATGCCAAGATGTCAATTCGCTTCACTCTCAAGTAGGCCCAGTAGAATGCGACAAGGTAGGGGGCTAGAACATCTATAGCTCAGTGCTTCCTTCAGTTCTACCAGCAAGCTCACCTTATTCCAGGCTACCGTAAGAAGTTGATCATTTTCTATGTGTATCATGATGTGAACATTTTTGCTACACACAATACTGCAAATGCAAGTGATTTGTTCGCTTTCTCAATGTCTTTCTCTTCCTGCCGGTGCCGTTGTTCTCTGAAGGGTGATTCCTTGAGGTAGACATTGTGGTGCAGTGGGATAAACTACAGCCTGGATTGTCTGGAGTGCTGGACTCCAGTTCTGGCTGTTCTGTTTGGGTTCCTGCCACCCACGTGGGAGCCCTGTGTGGAGTTCCCGGCTCCTGGCTCCATGCTGGCCTTGGCACCATCAGTTGTGGGCGTTTGCTGAGTGAACTCACGGATGCAAGATGTCTTTCTCCCTGTCTCTCCTGCTCAGTCACTTTGCCTTTCAAATAAAATCTTTTCCTCAAAAAAAAAATTAACAGTTCTTAGAGAACCTAGCTTTCCAATAATTGAAAAGGGTGTTTTTGTTTGTGTTATTTTTTCCTCTGTCTTATTTTTAACTTTTATTTAGTAAATATAAATTTCCAAAGTACAGTTTGTGGATTACAATGGCTTCCCCCCAAAAAAACTTCCCTCCCACTCGCAACCCTCCCATCTCCTGCTCCCTCTCCCATTCCATTCACATCAAGATTCATTTTCAATTCTCTTTATATACAGAAGATCAATTTAGTATATATTAAGATTTCATCAGTTTGCACCCACACAGAACATAAAGTGTAAAATACTGTGTCAGTACTAGTTATAGCATTACTTCACACTGGACAACACATTAAGGACAGATCCCACATGAGGAGTAAGTACACAGTGACTCCTGTTGTTGACTTAACAATTTGACACACTTGTTTATGGCGTCAGTAATCTCCCTAGGCTCTAGTCATGAGTTGCCAAGGCTATGGAAGCCTTTTGAGTTTGCCGACTTTGATCTTATTCCGACAGGGTCATAGTCAAAGCGGAAGTTCTCTCCTCCCTTCAGAGAAAGGTACCTCCTTCTTTGATGACCCCATTCTTTCCACTGGGATCTCACTCACAGAGATCTTTCATTTAGGTCCTTTTTTTTTTTCTGCCAGAGTGTCTTGGCTTTCCATGCCTACAATACTCTCATGGGCTCTTCAACCAGATCCAAATGCCTTAAGGACTGATTCTGAGGCCAGAGTGCTGTTTAGGACATCTGCCATTCTATGAGTCTGCTGTGTATTCTGCTTCCCATGTTGGGTCATTCTCTCCCTTTTTGATTCTATCAGTTAGTATTAGCAGACACTAGTCTTGTTTGTGTGATCCCTTTGACTCTTAGACCTATAAGTATGATCAATTGTGAACAGAAATTGATCACTTGGACTAGTGAGATGGCATTGGTACATGCCACCTTGATGGGATTGTATTGTTAAAAATGTGCCAGGGTATTCCTCTGTCTTTAAGTAGCCCTGTAGGATGTATTATATAGATCAGAAAAAGAGAACATTTGAATTCTTGAGAATTTTCCCTGACACAACTATCTATCTGACACAACTGGTCAGATAGATCGGATACTCAAAAATCTCTATTTTTGTTTTGTTTCTAGCCATTACTTCACTTATAAAGTTGTTTTAAAAACATCACCATGGTCAACACCAACATTAAAACAGCATGATGACTTTGATTTGAATGAAAGTAGTGTCTGGACTTGTGACTGACATCTTCAGTCTGTTTGCCTTCCTTGAAAGCCAGAAGTGGTATGAAACTCTCTGGGGTCAGCGCTGTGGCATAACAGGTAAAGCTGCCCCTGAAATGCCGGCATCCCATATGGGCACCGGTTCCAGTCCTAGCTGCTCCACTTCTGATCCAGCTCTCTGCTATGGCCTAGGAAAGCAGTAGAAGATGGCCCAAGTCCTTGGGCCCCTGCACCCACGTGGGAGACCCAGAGGAAACTCCTGGCTCCTGGCTTCAGATTTGCATAGCTCCAGCTGTTGCGGCCAATTGGGGAGTGAATCAGTGGATGGAAGACCTCTCTCTCTCGCTCTTGCTCTCGCTCTCTCTCTCTGCCTCTCCTTCTCTCTGCGTAACTCTGACTTTCAGGTAAATAAATAAATCTTTAAAAAAAGGAACTCTTGGATACCTGTTGTGTTCAGGCCTGAGCTGCCCAAGCTCTTCAGAACCCAGAGGGCTTCAGCTGCTCCTTCACCACCTCCTGGCGGACCTCGCTGCCTTATAGATTTGAGTTCTCAGGCCAGGCCTGGTAGTGTGTGCTAGGAATAGAATCTGTGGTGAATGCCCGGGGGCGTTGGTCACGCTGTGTCCACCTGACCTCTAGCAGGGCTGGAGTCAGGGTCCGAGCAGTTGAGGTTGGTCCCAGTCACAGCAGGCCAACAAGACTGACTGCCAGTCAGAGCCCTGGACTGCCAAGCAAGGAGGAGCCCCCCCCACTTCCCAATCATTAGTTGGGTTTTCACACTTCAGAGCTGGGAAAATCAGGCACTGCCCACACAAGTCCGTGGGGTGAGGACAGCGGGAAGTTCATGCCTGGTCTCTTGGAGAAAGCCCCTCATGCTCCTTTTCCTTTTGCTGATTTTAATCGATTTCCTTTCATGGTGGCAAACTGTGACCACAAGAATAACAGCTTTTTTTTTTTTTTTTTTTTTGACAGGCAGAGTGGATAGTGAGAGAGAGAGAGACAGAGAGAAAGGTCTTCCTTTTTGCCGTTGGTTCACCCTCCAATGGCCACCATGGCTGGCATTTCGTGCTGATCCGAAGCCAGGAGCCAGGTGCTTCTCCTGGTCTCCCATGCGGGTGCGGGGCCCAAGGACTTGGGCTGTCCTCCACTGCCTTCCCGGGCCATAGCAGAGAGCTGGCCTGGAAGAGGGGCAACCGGGATAGAATCCGGCACCCCAACCGGGACTAGAACCCAGTGTGCCGGCGCCACAAGGTGGAGGATTAGCCTGTTAAGCCACAGCGCCGGCCAACAGCTTTTCTGAATCCTGTGAATCTTACTAGCAAGAGATTGCTGGACCTGCAACCAACCTTGGGGCTCTCTTGCACATGCTGTGGTTTGGAAACCTGTGTGTAAAGAAGGGAGATGAACCAGTGTCTGTCATTGTCCTCCATGCAAGTTCACATACAAGCTAAGGCTACTGGTGAGGACTCAATAATCACGCTTCTCCTGGGCGAGGGATGAGGCAGAAGTTCTATAGAGACACTAAAATAACAGAACTAGTGTGCAATCAAGTGCCTAAGTGAGTGGTACACCTAGCAGTGCTGTAGAATGTCAAGGAACTACTGAGAAACACAGAAGTCAAGCCACTTTTACCATCAATGCCCTTGAAATAACACAATCTTGCCAAGGGCATTTGCTCAGGAGTAGATTAATGTTCACGTATTTGGAAGATGAATTGTGCTGCTGACATATTCTTATTAATTTTTCCTTAACATCTACACAGAGCTGCCAAGTTCATACAAAGTGACCCCCCCCCCCTTAGGAATGATAAATCTTAAAATCACTGGAAATGCAGCCATTGTCGCTGCTCAGTCTCCTCCCTCTCCACTTTGCTTTATAAAGGACATGGATTCAGGCAAACACCTGACTCTTCTCCTGCACTTCCTGGACTGGGGATGCCCCAACTCCTGCTTTATAAAGCTCACATTTCAGAAGTTTATGTTTCCAAATGGCTTTTTATTAGCTATCACCCTGTGATCTCTAAAAATAAATAAGGTATATACTACCAGAGAGGAAGAGAACAAAAGACTGAGTTAACCTCTTTGGATGATTTTTAAAAAGAAATTTTATGATTGCATAAAAAAAACATTTACTTAGCATAAGGTCAACTATACAATCATTAAGTAAACTGAAAATAGATCTTTGTAAAAATTAGGAGTGAGAATATGAGAGGGAGGAGGAAGAAGGGTTGGAGCTTGAGTGGGAGAGAGGGAAGGTGGGGAAGTGTCACTATGTTCCTAAATCTCTATATATGAAACACATGAAACTTGTATAACTTAAATACAGTTTAAAAAAAAAGAAACTAGTCATTTGAACACCATCCCTTTTATGTTTATCCTAAAGTTATACTCACCATAAAAATGCACATTGTCTCCAGTGCACAGGCACTCGAAATAAAAACGTGGTAGATAGGAAAGCCGAAAGTGAACCTGCACAGACATCCGGTTTTTGTTCATCTCCAATTTTGTTTATTTTTCAGAGAAATCTTTTTTGAAAGCAAGCACAGTTTTAAAAAATTAAAAAGGGAAAATTCATTCTGATAATGCACATATCCCACAGTTCACTAGAAAGCAGCAAAGCTCTGAAGAAGGTCACTGCCAGTGATGCCATTCATGATCTGGGGGGAGCTGGCACTGCCCCACTTGAGTTAACAGCTCTGGAGGTAGATGTCCCCACTCAGCTTTGAAGTGGGATGTGCAGCAGGGGAGCCCGGGAAGGTGCCCAGGGCACAGGGACCAGAGGATGGCAGCCCAGTAGAGATCCACAGAGGAGGTTACCTGTGATGTTTGCCAAGGCAGCTTTCTGGAAAGAGTACACCTAATTGCTTCTCAGCATTTTAAGGGACAGAAAACAGAACATTAGAACTGTGCTTAAATAGGACATGTGCTGATTTCTCTCTCATTCCTCTGGCTGTGTATTCTTTTGGTGTGGCAGAAGATGTGCCCTGCAGGTTACTGGTGAGACCAACATCACCATGGTTACCTCCAGAGCTCCTCTCTGTTCAGATGCTGGGTCTAACTAAAGGGGGGAAATGAGACACAGCAGCATTGACTTGAATGATTCCCCATGTCTAGGTGTACACTGCGTGCTTTCAAGTGCACCTTGCATTGGGGTTATACTAATGACTCGGTGTTGGGTCAAGATGAAACATTTGAGGGAAAATGGTGCTACTTGGAGGAATCCATTCTTTGTGTTGTCTAGACTTCCCTGTTGACATCTTTGCTTGAATATTACCCTTTCATGACCTCACTTATTCAAAGTGAGGTCTAAGGACTCTTCAAGTGCTTGTAGAAATTGAAAGCTCTTCTGATTATGGCTTAATAGAGGTCTGGATCTTGATAAGGATTTGTTACTTGCTCTCTGTGCTAGGATAGCATTTACCGCATACCCTCTGATGATCCTGCTGCACTTTCTGCTCAGTTTCATGGCCGTGTGTGAAGGTGTCTTCTTGCCTCCTAATAGCTGAGGGAAGAACTCGTGTTTGTGACCACCCCAGTGTGTGTAACACAGAGCCTTCACACGATGGGCACACAGTAACTATTGCTAGATGGAATGAGTAGACGATTAGTATCAATGAACCGGAAAATAGAAAAGTATAATTCATTCACTTTGATACATTTCAGTAAATTATTAATTTTTATATTTACTGAGACAAATTAAAAAAAACAGTTGATATCAAATGAGTTTAATTCTGGTGATTTTATAAAAATGAAAATTTCATGAGTAATGATAAATAGCATTTACATTATTTGTTGTACTCTACAATTTCGTCATGATAATAAAATATTGTTTGGCTATAAAAAAGATCTGACTAAACTAGCCTGGGAGTTGTCCAAACCATCTGTTTAGGTCCAAAAAAACACTTGTAGAGAATAAATATGTCTCTAATGAGCTTGCGACTTTTGGATTTGAAACCTTAGCACAGAACTCAATACCAGTCCTCAGATGGCAGCTCTGAGAGCTCTACCAAGGACTAAAACAGGAAGTTACCAATGGTGCTCAGAAACACTTGCCAAGAAAAGTGAAGCATTGAACTGCAGGCCACAGAGGGAGTTCCATGACCTGATGGCGGCAGTGCCAGGCCCAAGAGCCACATCCACCTGCGGTCCTGAGTGGGACCACATCCCTGTTTATGGAGTGTAGCCACCCTCAAGCGTGGCCTGCCTACCTCCCCAGGATGGCAGGCGAGGTTCTCTCAGCCCTGAGTCAGACATTATTCATATTTCTCACGAAAGCCACGTGGTCTGCCAGTTGTGGTGGCTGCAGCAGCAGCAACAACCACGGTTGTTGCACTTTGAATTTCTGTAGAATTTCTGTAGAATGCACGTAGTCTTTGGAAGCAAATGCAGATTGGAATCTAACACTGTCCACCCAAGAGCTGAGCAAAGTCAGAGGCTCTTTGAGAAGTCCATAAAGTACTTAACCTTCTGAAGGAATAAAGCAGTCCGTAACATGTAACCTGCATGGTATCTGCTACAAGGACACGCTAGGAAAGATTTGGAGTATTTGCAGTCAGCAAGGAGAGGAACTGGAACAGAGACCGGAGCCACGTGATGGTGAGACAACTTAATAGAACCTAATAGCTCAACACAACTTAATTTGCTAAGAATGTCTGAGGAGTCAGCACAGCCCTTCATCGACTTAAGATCAGGACAAACAGGTTCTTTGCTTAGTTAAAATAGATGGAAGACAAATTTTAATTGCTAGTTGCCAACTGCTCTCTTTTTTTTTGGAGAGGGCATGAAGATTAACCCCATTTCAAAAGTCACCAACCATATGGAGATGAACTGTATTTTTAACGCTGTTTTTGTTGACAGGCAGAGTTAGACAGTGAGAGAGAGAGACAGAGAGAAAGGTCTTCCTTCCGTTGGTTCACCCCCCAGATGGCCACTACGGCCGCACTGCGCTGATCCAAAGCCAAGAGCCAGGTGCTTCCTCCTGGTCTCCCATGCGGGTGCAGGGTCCAAGCAGTTGGGCCATCCTCCACTGCCTTCCCGGGCCACAGCAGAGAGCGGGACAGAACCAGGGCCCCAACTGGGACTAGAACCTGGAGTGCTGGAGCCACAGGCGGAGGATTAGCCTAGTGAGCCACGGCAATGGCCTTCTTAATGCTTTTTTTAAATGATCAATGTTCAAATAGAAGCTAAAGAGAGAAAGGACATTCGTAGTACACACAATGGCTTATTTCAATGCTTGGCACTGGGATTCCTGCAGGTGCTTCTAATCTACTTTCTGCCATTAAAGATTTAATAATAATAATAATAATAATAATAATAACAGTTCAATACAGGAATCTGTCCTAGCAACTAAGACTTTGGCTAAGATGCCCATATCTGCATCACAGCACCTAGTTCAGCACCTGCTTCCAGCTCCTGACTCCAGACTGGGAGAGGCAGCAGTGATGGCTCAAGTAGTTGTGTTCCTGTCACCCACATGGGGCCCTGGATCATGTTCCCGCCTCTCAGGAATTTGACTCTGGCCCTGACCCACATGCTGGAGGCATCCAGGAAGAGAATCAACAGACAGCAGCCACCTTCCTCTCTTTCTGCCTCTCCCCTTCTCTTTCTCTATGCCTCTCTGTCTTTGAAATTTAAAAAATATAATAGAAACAAATTAAAAATAAATAAGAATATGCAATCATGAGTATAATCTTCTGACTTGAGGCTAAATGAAATGTTAGCATACACTTTTGTAAATGCAATATAATTATTCTGTTGTAAAAAAATTGTGTAGGTGAAAATGTTGGCGACAAGCAAAACAAGCATTGTGCAGTGGCATGATGGTATCAGAGAACTGAGCGATTTTCTCGGGTGCACTTTCCCTCTCTTCTCTATTTCAATAGCTTCCATTGGTTTATGACATCTTCAATGAAGTCATGCTGACTCACTTCCATTTGTCAGTTTCTTTAATAATCTAAAATACAACCAATACTCCATTAGCCACAACAGAGCTTAAGAACCTGACCAACAACTTGGATTTAATTATCTGCTCGGCCCCATCCCCTTGCCTGCATCCCTCAGTCTAGCTAAGCGTTGGCCTGTATCCCACAGAGGCTGATGCTCCGTCCCCTCTCTTCTTTCTCCTGCCCTCCCACCCCCTCAGTTTTCTTCCCTCCTTCTCTTTCTTCCTCCCTCCCTCCCTTCCTTCCTTATTTCCTTCTTTCCTTCCTGTGTAATTCTATTGCTTCTCTAAATACTGCTATAATGTACATTTTATGACGTCATAGTTGTTTTTAGCTTCTAGAATTGAAGGATCTATGACAGATGTAGGTTTTTGAAACTTCCCATTTTGCATCCAGTAGTCGTTGCTTAGATTGATCCATGATGGTTGGGTACCAGAGTTCATTCGTGCTTTGAACTTCCACACCATGCCTTCTATACAGGATTCTGCTATTGTGAATAATATCCAAACATCCGGTACATGTCTTCTGTGGTTCCATTCCAAGCTTTTCCTCAATATGTGTCTTGGAGTGTAATTGCAGAAACAAAGGCTAATAATGTTTAACGTCATAAGAATATGCCAGATTCTTTGCCAAAATTGTTCTCCAATTTATATGTAATTTAAAGGATTATGTGACTCCAAAATCACTCAAATTCTTACTATCTTCAGGTTTTTTCTTAAATAAAAAGGCATCAAAAAAGATTCTATTTTTGTTAAATTTGCATTTGTCTGTTCAATAAAGATATCAGCCACATTCATTTTCTTTTCTGTGTAATTCTTTTTCATCTCTTTTGACTGTTATATTTTTAAGTTATTTGTGCTTTCCATATGAAATTTTAGGAATTTTTTTTTTTACAGGCAGAGTGGACAGTGAGAGAGAGACAGAGAGAAAGGTCTTCCTTTTGCCATTGGTTCACCCTCCAGTAGGCGCGCTGCAGCCGGCGTACCGCGCTGATCCGAAGCCAGGAGCCAGGTGCTTATCCTGGTCTCCCATGGGGTGCAGGGCCCAAGCACTTGGGCCATCCTCCACTGCACTCCCTGGCCACAGCAGAGAGCTGGCCTGGAAGAGGGGCAACCGGGACAGGATCGGTGCCCCAACCGGGACTAGAACCCGGTGTGCCGGCGCCGCAAGGCAGAGGATTAGCCTAGTGAGCCGCGGCGCCGGCTAGGAATTTTAAATATATACTTAATGTTGTTAGGTTTGGGCGATTTCCTTCTCTCATCTTGGCAATTTGTATTTCACATGAATGGCCGTATGATCATGTGGTATGACCAGGCAGGGCAGCTGCTGCCAGGACGTGAGATTGAATAAGTCTATAGCAGGCCAAGTTTTACATTGATTGCATTGTATCCGAATGGCCCTGAGCAGGAGAGTCCCCCACCCCATAGGGATGGTGCTGAAGAAGGGAACTGATCCTGGTACCATCAACGAACGTTTGTCCATTAGGTAACCCATTTGGCTTTTCTTTAGTCCATGGGCTCTAAACAATATTAACCTATACATCTACTGAAAATTCCTAAATTTCTTTCTTTGTTATTTAAAACAGAGTTTGATTTATCTGGAGTTAAGTTTCATTATTGTGTGAAAATAGGCATTCAATTCCCTCCCCATCTCTTTAATAGGAGTAGTAATTTGTCCAACCCAATATGTCGAATAAGTCGTCCTTTCCTGAGGATTTCAGAAACCACTGTTTCTACATCCTAACTTCCACAGAGCTGTGGGTCTTTATAGACTCTCTAACTCACAGGTCAAACTGTGGGCCCTGCATCGGCCTATACATTTTCATATGAACTTTAGGATTTGCTCTTCAATGACTGAAGAAAATAGCCTGCAAAAATTTGGCTGAGATTGTATAAAATCTGTAGTTCAATGTGAAAAAAACTTTCATAATTAATATTGCGTATTAAATACATGACTATGTTACAGATCTGTAATTAATATACAGTTAATTTCTTCAGAAATATTTTATAATTTTCAAAGAATAAAATGTGCATGTATTGAATAAAAAGTATTCTTAAGTACTTTGCATTTCACTATAACACAAATGATATTGCTTTTCAAAATGACAGGATCTAAATATCTAAATATTTGTTCCCAATATATATAATCATAACTGATTCTTGCATTTTGTCCTTACATAATCTAATCTCCCTATTTCCATGCATTGTCACAAGGGCTTTTATTGGTCGAGTTTCTGTAATCTGGAAAATTAATTGAGTAGTTCCTTTCTTACAAATTCCACAAAGGTTTTATTTTGTTTTCTGTTTTTGATAAAGATTATTATATTAGCTAAAAATAAATACAGCTTTCTTTTTTTCCTTTTTGTAATGGATGCTTTAAATTTCCACTTCTTATTACATTGGCTAGACCCCAAAGTCCAATTCTGAATAGAAATGATTGGAGTTGCATGGTTGCTGGCCTTCTAATCTTAGGGGAAAATGTAGAGTCTATCATTATTAAGAACAAAAATATCCATGGTTCATGTTTTTAGAAGCTTTTTATTAAGCTGAGAAAATTCCATTATATTTCTATTTTCGTAAGAATTTTTATAATGAATTGATGTTGGAATTCATGAAATGTTTTTGTGCCTATTAAAATGATTGCATGATTTGTGTCTCATATTCTCTTATGATGATTAATTGAACTAATTATCTCACAGAAGTGAACCCTACTTTGTATTCTTGGGAAAACCTTATTTTTTAAGATTTATGTATTTATTTAAAAGTCAGAGTTACAAAGCATGGTGCGGAGAGAGAGAGAGAGAGAGAGAGAGAGAGAGAGAAAGGAGAGAGAGAGAAAGGAGAGAGAGAGAGGGAGGGAGGGAGAGAGTGGGCTTTATTTACACTTAATAATCTTTAGATCGGCTTTAAGACCTGACCAGGTATGTAGGAGGCCCAGACCGATCCATGGGGTGCTGGAAGAGAATTACAAGAAAAAAACAAATCTCTTGGCCAGCCCATGGCTCAATAGGCTAATCCTCCACCTGTGGTGCTGGCACACTGGGTTCTAGTCCTGGTCGGGGCACCGGATTCTGTCCCGGTTGCCCCTCTTCCAGGCCAGCTCTCTGCTGTGGCCCGGGAAGGCAGTGGAGGACAGCCCAAGTCCTTGGGCCCTACACCTGCAGGGGATACCAGGAGAAGCACCTGGCTCCTGGCTTCGGATCAGTGCGATGCACTAGCTGCAGCACGCTGGCCGTGGCGGCCATTGGAGGGTGAACCAATGGCAAAAGGAAGACCTTTCTCTCTGTCTCTCTCTCACTGTCCACTCTGCCTGTCAAAAAAAAAAAAAGCAAATCTCTTTAAGGGAGGCACCTGATGCCTCCCCACTACATGGCTGGACTAGGAAGAGCTGAATAGGAGGCTGGTACAAATAGGCAACTTACATTTCACTGACCCTAGGCCATCCCCTCGATAGCAGTGGTTAGAGGTGGAATTGGTCAGAGCCAAAGGCTTTTTAGCTCAGGGCCACAGGGTCTGTGGTTCTGAACTAGGAATCCTTCGACATCCAGGACAGTTCCATTTCCAGAGGCTTTGCTCTTTCCAGAGCTGACAGAAGGTGGTTTCTGTCACAACAGCTGCTCACCCAGTGTCCTAGCTCCTCATATGGGAAACAGGTGCCTTTTGGGGTGCACTGGCCTTGTTGGGTCTCCTTGATGGCAGATCACCATGTAAAGTAGCCATTGATTGGCCTACTGCTATCCATACATCGCTCCTGCTGCTAGCTTGCTCCTGGTCCTCCTGATCTCTAATAAAGTAGACCACAGAGGCAGCCTCTATGATGTCAGTCAAGGGGGTGCTCAACCCAATCTTAATTTTTGAAGATTTCTTTTAATATCATCAGGGTGAGCTAGAAAGCTATGGTCATGGGCAAATTCTGACACTTAGTATTTCCTTGTAAGTTAAAACCATGCCCATGAGAAGTACAGCCTTTTAGGTAAGATCAAATGTGGTGACCTGTCTATATATTGGAGGTCTTCAGTACAACTCCCTATCTCCCCCTCAGTTTGGTTTAAAAGGGGAGTTCAGCCCATTTACCATGCACAGATAAAAATCGATCTGTCTGTAATATTATCTCCTTGTGTAATCTCTCATTTGCTGGCTGTGCTGTTTGGTCCTCTGTACTGTGGCCAGGCATCGTACAGAAAAGGTCAGTCACCCCTTATACAAGGTCTGGGGACCAATCCGTACGTCACAGTGGAGAGTCCTGCAGAACAGTCAACTTCCCTTCTGGAAGAGAAAAGAGGAGAAGTGAGACAGAGAGTCAGGTCTCTCTAGTTGCTTAGCCTGACTTCCTGGGCTTTCAGATTTAACCAGCATTTAACCAGTGCTTACAGCATGCCCTGACATAGAGGAGAAGTGGCAGACGTCTCTGCCATCATTTGACTTCCGGATATTTACCATGTCACCAGTGGGTTATGGGCCTGGGTTGCCGGGTTTAACTAGTCTTACCATGTAACCCATAAGTTTATACTAGAACTTACCACGAAACTCAAAAGTAAGTTTTTGGATTTATGTACTAAGGTTTTGGGCTTGCGGATTTTCACTGTGTAGCCTGTGGACACTAGAGCTTTCTTGTGCTCCTGGAGCCCAGTCCTCTATTATCTTCCCATAACCATCTCCAGTGGTCTTAAGTCTCTTTTGGAACACTTTCTCCCTCTTGGCTGGACCTCAGTTTGATCCACATTTGAACCAGCAATGCCTGGTTATATTCAGTGTTAGCTGGATGGAGACTTTGTCAGTCCCCTTTAAATTATCTTGCTTCTCAACCAGAGGCTGGAGCAGCTGGAAAGAAGCATATTTATAACCGAAGTTTAGCATCATTTCACATCTTGGCAACACTTTGAATCCAGATAGCCCAACTGGTTATTATCTCTGCAAGATGAGAGATATCCTTTGACATTTCCAGGGGCCCATCTGGAAATATCAAAAGTCTGGAGAATTCAGAACTTTGATGTTTCAGAAAGTCTATTAAAGGTGCCAAGAGAACTTAATGTATCTGGTCAAAATAGAATTCCTTAACATTGTGAAATGATATCCTTCCATTTAGTCAGGGTGATCTTAACAATTTTAGATTTAATCATAATGATAAAGTGTCCAAATATGTTTAACTAAATATATATTTAAAAATTACAAATGTTTAAGATTCAGTGCTTTTCATCAATCAGAACTTAGCAGAGACAGTAGAGAACACAATAGATTACTTCGACAGAACACAAAATCTATGTCTCTTTGGTTGTTAAATAAACCAGAAATTAAAACTTTAAATGTAAGAATTAGCACATGAAATCACCCATAACTTGGAACAATTTAACAGAATCAGAAAGAGCTTATGGGACCCAACCTAGAAATGCCACAGAGTAACCAATTAAAGAGAAACTGTTAAAAGGAAACGTGACAGTTTTGTAAAAACAGATTTTAAGATGTATGATTGAGACCATTTCCAGTATTTACTAACATATTAATATGCATTTTTCAAAAACTGCATTGTAACAGAAAACCAAACTTCAACCTTAGGTCAGTGAAACTTTGGTATAAATACTCAACTTGAAGAAAAGTCTGTACACAATGGTCTAAAATTGTGACCTTTTCTCAAGACAACTAGATATCAGGTGGTCATGAGCAATAGGAGGTTTCGAGCACTTGGGGAAACAGTGCACCTGCCCAACCCCATGGCAGTCCTGCTAGATCCAGGCGCCCCAGTCTTCCCTTTAAACTGAGCACCACAGTCTGTCCCTGTGCTCTCTCCCAGGCAAAATGTCTTGCTGCACCCTCGCAGGCACAGCCAGAAATCTCTGTCAAGAGATCACTTGAGATTTATCCCAAGAATATAAATCTTATTAATAGCCCCAAATCAATACAATTCATTACATCAACTCGATAAGGAAAAAATATTTAAGAGCAACTCAGCAGATACAGAAAAACATTTGTAAAATTCTATACAAATTTATGGTTTTTAAAGACTAGGAATAAAAGAGCAACTCAGCAGATACAGAAAAACATTTGTAAAATTCTATACAAATTTATGGTTTTTAAAGACTAGGAATAAAAGAGCAACTCAGCAGATACAGAAAAACATTTGTAAAATTCTATACAAATTTATGGTTTTTAAAGACTAGGAATAAAAGAAACACTTTCAATCTGATAATGGTATCTATGGAAAACTAACAGTTTATATGATCATTTATTGTGAAGTGCCAAATGTGTTTTACTGTAAGTAAATATGGCAAGTACTGATGCCAACTCATCTCCTTTGTTTAACATCATACTGCAAGTTATAGATGGTGCAATCAGGCAAGAAAAAGAGATAGATGGATAGTAAGATAGATAGATAGAACGGAAGGAAGGAGGGAAGGAGGGAAGGAAGGAGGGAGGGAGATGAGGCTGTCTCCAACTGGGGTGAGGGGAAGCTTCACTGTGGTCTTTATTTGCATTTCCCCAATGACTAGTGACGCTGAGTATTCTTTCATGTGTCTATTGGTCATTTGTAGTTCATCCTTTGCAAAATGTCTACTCAAAGCCTTTGTCAATTTGTTTTTGACAGGCAGAGTGGATAGTGAGAGAGAGACAGAGAGAAAGGTCTTCCTTTTTGCCGTTGGTTCACCCTCCAATGGCCACCATGGCCGGCATTTCGTGCTGATCCAAAGCCAGGAGCCAGGCACTTCTCCCGGTCTCCCATGTGGGTGAAGGGCCCAAGGACTTGGGCCATCCTCCACTGCCTTCCCGGGCCATAGCAGAGAGCTGGCCTGGAAGAGGGACAACTGGGATAGAATCTGGTGCCCCAACCAGGACTAGAACCCGGTGTGCTGGCGCTGCAAGGCGGAGGATTAGCCTGTTAAGCCATGGCGCCAGCTGCCTTTGTCAATTTTTTAACTGGATTGTTTGTTTTGTTACTGTTGAGTTTCTTGAGCTCTGTATAGATCCAGCCTGTAAAGCCTTTATCAGGTGCATAGTTTGCAATATTTTCTCCCATTCTGGCAGTTTCTCTTCACTTTGTTGAGTGTTTCCTTTGCAGTGTAGAAGCTTTTTAGCTTGATTTAATCCCATTTGTATATTTTTGCTTTAATTGTCTGTGCTTCTGGGGTATTTTCAAGGAGTCTTTGCCTATGCCAATGTATTGCAGAATCTCCTTGATAATTTCCTTTAGTAATTTGATGGTAGCACGTTGTAGATTTAGATCCTTGATCCACTGTGAGTTGTTTTTTGTATAAGATACAAGATAAGGGCCTTGTTTCATAATTCTGCATGTGTAGATACAATCTTTCCAGCACCATTTGTTAAACAGGCTGTCTTTCTATATCTTTAAATATATTGACAAAATTCACCTGTGAAGCCATCTGGACATGGAGTTACCTTTTAAAGAATATTCTGCTTAAACAATCTTTCAAGCTTGTTGGAAAAAATAATAACTAACATTGTATAATATTTAGCATCTGTATGATATATAGCATTTCCATCTTTCCACACTATCATAGATATTTTTGCTTTACTTTTTTCTTTTGTTCAGTCTAGTTAGAGTTATCAATTTTATTTTAGATTTTTCAAAGAACCAATTTTAGTTTAGTTTTCATGTTTCCATTTTTATAAAACTTGATTTATTTATTATTATTTTCTTTTTGTGCTTAAATTTTCCTTTTTGTTCTAGATTTTTATCTTTGCTGCTTCAAGCTTAATTTCAGGGTCAGTTTGTATTGATTGCTTTTCCTGGTAACAAAGCCTCCTTCCCTTCTTTGTGGCAAGACTAGCATTTTTTCTTTGTGTTTGTGTTGTAGTGGATCTGGATTGTGTTATATTCTTTCAAGAATGTGGAGGATATGTTTTGCTTTTCTTTTATTTCTGTCTTGCAGCTAAATTTCCTTCCATTGCTATTAAGCATGACTTTCTTATTCTTAAGGTAGCCCATTTGACTTTGCTCTGTATTTGACACATGGTTCTATCTACAGAGTACAGAGCTTTCTCTTAAGAGAAGTGTTTATTGAGGTCTCCAATGCCTGGGGTTCCCAGCCAAGTCTCTCCTCTCAGCCTGGTAAGTTTTGCCCTCTTGACACCTGGAAGTCCAACTGCTGTCTCTTCAGTGAGATCACTGCTTCCTGTGAACTGCGTGTGAGGAAAGGCACCTGTCTGCTGTCTAGGCAGAGTAGGAGACCCTGAGTGAAGGTGTGGTCACAATTCTGTCTTCCTGTTTTTAATGCTAGGAGACAATTCTGTGTAGTTTGCATCATGGAGTTTCTCCAGTGTTATGGTTGCTTCCAAAGAGAACATACATCCAGAACCAGCTGAACTATCTGGGATATCCTTCTACTCCAGGTACTTTGCTCTTCTGTGTAAGATGTGTAATCACATTCACAATTGTCATGAAAATACTTTGAGGACTTTGATTGGAATTTTGTTGAATTTATCAATTTGGAAATACTAGAATCTTCATGAAGTGAGGTGGATTTATCACTCCATTTTTTATATTTCTATAGGCATATGTTATCTTTTTTGTGTATCATTTCTACACATTGTAATGTGCTTGCTTCAGCTTTATAAAGCACACATAATTTGATAGACAACTTAGATGGATTAAATACACATAAAAAGATCGAATCAAATGTCCCAGTTATTCAGATTTCATTCATACTTTCTGTTCCAGAGCAGTTGCTACAACTGATTTTACTGTCCAACAGATAAACTTGTTATGAAAGTTTATGATGAACCAATATTCTTCTTCATTCAACTCTGTCCTCATTTTACTTTCTGGCTGTAAACAGATAAATATAAGCTCTGAAATGATAACTTAGTTTCTATCATTTTCAAATCATCTTTATACTATTTTCAGCTATTATTCAAACCCACGTTCATTGAAAACCCTGGGCCCAGAGAACAGTTGGTGTTATTGCCTCATCCATGGCTGGAGAGTCTGGAAGCCAGGGTTCAGAAGTCTGTCTAGTTTTACAGTCGGTAAGCCAGACTCTGCCCCTGACTCAGTGCTGTGCCCATCGACATCAAGTTTAGATGATTTCAGTCTGTTCTACAGATCAAGGTGCAAGGCCACTTGAAAATAAGAAGCTGACATTAGTCTGGGAGAGTTCTGAGACCCTACCTAGGTTATAGGTTGTAGCATCTTTAAACTCTTTGGATATAATCAGACTTGGACTGACACTAAGCATCTGATGTTGTATTCTAGCTGGTGACCTACTTACTCCGGCAGCATGAAAAACTCAGGAAATGGGAGATGCTCTAAACATTGTCTGTTTTAATACATTCCCAAGGACTTCAGATGCATTCAGTAACTTGTGATGAGTTTGACTTGCTGAAACTTCTGTTAAGAGGAATTTTACATCTGTGGGAATAGATTGAGACTCTGCAGAGAAAGGAAGAACATTAATTTTCACAAGTGGTGGAGACTGTGGCTTGTGTTCAGCGCATTTCATCCAGTCGACCCCACCTGGTCATTTCTATGGTCTTCATTTTACAGACGGTGATCATGGACCTGCGGTCAAATTCTTAACAAGTAGTAGCTCTGTGATGTCATACCCAGACACAATGACACCATATTAGGAACATGTTTTCTCAGATTTGCATGTTACAATGAACCGTGCCAGGGGATTCCAATATAATCCCATCAAGGTGGCATGTACCAATGCCATCTCACTAGTCCAAGTGATCAATTTCAGTTCACATTCGATGGCTTGGATAGGTCCAAGAAACAAAGGGATCACACAAACAAGACAAGTGTCTGCTAACACTAACTGATAGAATCAAAAAGGGAGAGAAAGATCCAGCATGGGAAGTGGGACACACAGCAGACTCATAGAATGGCAGATGTCCTAAACAACACTCTGGCCTCAGAATCAGCCCTTAAGGCATTCGGGTCTGGCTGAAGAGCCCATGAGAGTATTGTAGGCATGGAAAGCCAAGATACCATGGAAAAGAAAAAAAAGAAGAAGACCTAAATGAAAGATCTCTGTGAGTGAGATCCCAGTGGAAAGAATGGGGCCATCAAAGAAGGAGGTACCTTTCTCTGAAGGGAGGAGAGAACTTCCACTTTGACTGTGACCCTATCGGAATAAGATCAAAGTCAGCGAACCCTAAAGGCTTCCATGGCCCTGGCAACTCATGACTAGAGCCTAGGGAGATTACTGACGCCATGAACAGGAGTGTCAAATTGTTAAGTCAGCAACAGGAGTCACTGTGTACTTACATCCCATGTGGGATCTGTCCTTAATGTGTTGTCCAATGTGAAGTGATGCTATAACTAGTACTGAAACAGTATTTTTACACTTTGTGTTTCTGCGTGGGTACAAACTGATGAGATCTTTACTAATTATATACTGAATCAATCTTCTGTATATAAAGATATTTGGAAATGAAAAAAAAAAACCTGGTGTTAAATTGGAAATGACATAGAAAATTAATTTTTTAAAAAAAATATTATGTAGGATCTCTGTCTTTAATGTGCTGTACACTCTTATTTAATGCTATAACCAGTACTCCAACAGTATTTTTTGTTTTTTTTGTTTTTTTTTCTCACTTTGTGTTGCTATATGGGGGCAAACTGTTGAAATCGTTACCCAATTTATACTAAACTGATCTTTTGTATATAAAGAGAATTGAAAATGAATCATGATGTGATTGGAAGGGGAGAGGGAGCGGGAAAGGGGAGGGTTGTGGGTGGGAGGGAAGTTTTAGGAGGGGGAAGCCATTGTAACCCATGAGCTGTACTTTGGAAATTTATATTCATTAAATAAAAGTTTAATAAAAAAAAAAGAAAAAATAAATAACCAAAAACAAACAAACAAACAAACTTTCACAAAAATCTATTTTATCACCAGCGAGTGAGCTTGGCAAACAGCTGATGGAATATGACAAAAGGAAAAGCAAAAGTGGTGAATTTAGCTACAGGTAGTAGTTTTGTATCAGAAACTTTTGATTTGAAATGTTGATTCCCTACATACATTTAGGAAGCAGATACTGAATTTATGTTTTACAAATGTGAAAATAGAATGTTAGAGTACTTTTCCTATGGTTATGCAGCCTGTGGTAAGAAAGGTAGATTCAAACCTAAAAGGAGCTACTTTTAAGGATTAAATTTATGTGGGGTTTTTCTTTAGCTTTTAAAATATTTACTAGGAGGTTTCCTAACCTAGTAAAAGCAAAAGTTATCAAGTCTCTGAAGTAGGACTATGAGATAGAAATCTTTTTTTTATTTAAATCTCTAATTTACTTAGTGTTCAGTGAGACTAGAGAAGATATGTGAGGCTACTTCAAAAACTTTAGGGAAATATGAAATTAAAAATCAGTTTATTTTTAATGCAAACAAATTCAGAATCTACATAATGTGTATTGTCATAATAGATGTTTCCCATGGATCCTTTGAAGACCCCTCCTGCAACAGAAGTCGGGTGACTGGCAGCTGAGGCTCCGATGGACCCACGGTAGCTCTGGGCCTCTCACCCTGAGGCTGCTCCGTGCTCTCCTAACACCATGGAGCACAGGGATGAATGCTGGACACAGAGCTATTCACTCAGGAACCACGTAGCTAGGAGATTCACCGACTCTCTCGCAGAGCAATCATCTCCCGGGGAAAACACAGGTGCACTGGTGCTGGCTCGTGTCTGCATCGATTGCCCAGAGGGCTGCTGCTCTCAAGTTGAGTAGGAAAAAGAGGACTCTAAGCACGTTCTCAATTCAGAGTACTCAAGAACATTTCCAAATCACGTGAGTGAGCGGCTCCTCAGTCAACGGCTCCATCCACCCCGAACACCTGGAGAGTCACCCGGCCTCACCTTGGCCAGCGGCTGCTTCAAGGCAGCTTTGCACTCTCACCATAACCCCAGGTGGAAGAAGAAACTTGGGGTGCATTGGAGTGAAGAATGCCAGTCTGAAATCATCCTTTAAAAACTGCATTATGGAGGCCAACGATGTTGGTATCTAGGATCAGAGAGCTGGTTTGAGTCCCAGCTGCTCCATTTCTGATCCAGCTCCCTGCTAACAGCCCTAGGACCGCAGAGCCAGACGGCCCATGTTCCTGGGCCCCTGCCACCCACGCGGGAGATGGAGGAGGAGTTCCTGGGACCCGGCTTCAGCCTGGCTCTGATCTAACTTGCAGCCATGTGGGGAGGCACCAGCAGTTGGCAGATCTCAGTCTCTCTGTGTCGCTCTTTCAGGTAAGTAAATTAATACATACATAAACCTTTAAAATGTGCATTCTAAGAGTGAATATTTGACAGTTTAAGATCTTAGAGTGAAGAAATTCTGTCACTCAGGATCTCCAAAGAGATGGATGCAGTAGCAAGGCTCTGAAGGTCTCCCAGCTTCCTGCCTGGGTCTTACCCAGCCCAGAGAGCTTCACTGCTGCTCGAATGATGCGTTTATTTTATTTTATTTTATTTTATTTTATTTTATTTTATTTTATTTTATTTTTTGACAGGCAGAGTGGACAGTGAGAGAGAGAGAGAGAGACAGAGAGAAAGGTCTTCCTTTGCCGTTGGTTCACCCTCCAATGGCCACTGCGGCTGGTGCATCGTGCTGATCCAAACGCAGGAGCCAGGTGCTTCTCCTGGTCTCCCATGCGGGTGCAGGGTCCAAGCACTTGGGCCATCCTCCACTGCACTCCTGGGCCACAGCAGAGAGCTGGCCTGGAAGAGGGGCAACCGGGACAGAATCCGGTGCCCCGACCGGGACTAGAACCCGGTGTGCCGGCGCCACAAGGCGGAGGATTAGCCTGTTGAGCCAAGGCGCCAGCCGAATGATGTGTTTAGCATTCCCCAAATTCCACACTAGGTTTCCTCCTCTCTCTCTTTGTGCAAAGTGCTCTCCATCTCACGGCTTCCTTCCTGCAAGTGTGGATCCCTGTGCCCCTCCTCATCTCCGGAGAAGTCTCCAGGAAGTTGCCAACCTTGGGGCAGCAGAGCCTGGTGGGCAGCCTCAGATCCTCTCCAAGTCAGGCTGCCTCCCAGGCACTTGGAGCACTTTGGGAAGGCAGTGGACGTGCGCACCACGGGGAACGCTCTGGGCGGATGCTGGCAGCCGTTCAGTTGCCGACCAGCTGCATAAAAAATGAAAAATGTTGATTGAGGACATATTGCCCCTGATTGAATGCTGCAGGAAACCTGCTGGCAGAAAAACTGATACGGCAAAGGGAGAGCAGAAGAGTGAAGGGGGGCAGGGCACAGACATCGCCCGTGTTTCTGGCTGTAGAGAGACCTCCATCTGTCCATCCACAATGAACATCACCTGGAGCTAGATTCTGCAGGGCTCACGGGAAAGCCGGTCCCAGGAATCTGTAGACATACTGCCACATTGTGCTACAGGACTGGCCGGTGAGAACTCTGTGCACCTGCTGAAAATGCTTAAATAATGGGATCCATTACCTCCCATCCATGCCAACCTGGCGGGACAGGCCCAGTAGGATGGGGCAGGAAGGGGATGTGTATTTACTCTGGACTCAGGCTATAGGGCTTGTAATCGGTGACCTCCAAAGGTGTAATTTGCTCACAGTCTTAGGAACATGAGCAGCCATTTCATTACCTAATCCTGTGGGAGGTTTGGCTCACTGCCAGCAAACAATGGGGCTTTTCCTTCGTTGCCACAGCTGCATGGCCAATGGTTTAAGCACGACCAAGGGGCGTCCCTCTGCTGATTTCAGCTACTTGCCCATTATCACCGTCCAGGGAGGGAGTATGTGTCTGAGACACGTCCTGGGTGTCTTCATTGTAGGAGGCTATGCTGTGATGAGACTGAAACCAGCTTGCTCCTCAGAGGAATGCTATTCATGTTCTGGGACAATTGCTTTCTCTGACCAGAATCAACCACATGTTTGGTCTCTGACTTCATCTCCATAGAATCCCAGAGGCACCCTGGGCATCTAGTTATGTCCCAAATCAAAACATGTTTTTGGGGCCGGCGTCGTGGCTTAACAGGCTAATCCTCTGCCTTGCGGCGCCGGCACACTGGGTTCTAGTCCCGGTTGGGGCGCCAGATTCTGTCCCGGTTGCCCCTCTTCCAGTCCAGCTCTCTGCTATGGCCCGGGAAGGCAGTGGAGGATGGCCCAAGTGCTTGGACCCTGCACCCGCATGGGAGACCAGGAGAAGCACCTGGCTCCTGGCTTCAGATCAGCACGATGCACCAGCCGCAGTGGCCATTGGAGGGTGAACCAACAGCAAAAAGGAAGACCTTTCTCTCTCTCTCTCACTGTCCACTCTGCCTGTCAAAACAAACAAACAAACAAACAAACAAAAAACATGTTTTTGGGGCTGGCTCTGTGGCAGAGTGGTCTAGGCCTCTGCCTGTGGTGCTGGCATCCCATATGGGCACCAATTCTAGTTCCAGCTGCTCTTCTTCTGATCCAGCTCTCTGCTATGGCCTGGGAAAGCAGTAGAAGATGGTCCAAGTGCTTGGGCCCCTGCACCTGCATGGGAGACATGGAAGAGAGTCCTGGCTCCTGGCTTTGGATTGGCCCAGCTCTGGCCGTTGCGGCCATTTGGGGAGTGAACCAGTGGCTGAACCTTTCCCTCTGCTCTCCCTCTATCTGTAACTCTACCTCTCAAATAAATAAATAAAATATTTTTAAAAATCATTTTTCACCTCTGACCCCAAGCAGGCATCATAGGAGAAAGGGTATCAGCTATATCAGGGACCCAAAGAAACTTCTGGGAAAGTTTTCTAGCTTTGAGATTGGGAAGCGCATCATCTATTACACACACACACACACACACACATCCCTTTGCTAATTAAAGTCTAGATTTTTAAATGTCATCGTGCCAAACAAAACACCCCATGCCTTCACTGTTGATGATAGACAGTGGGGGGTTTAATGATTGCATTCATCATTTTAGTGTGATAGCAATCGATACAATCGATATAAAACTGCTTGAAGTATTTTTTTACCTTTTTAATGTTTTGTGAACGTCTGCGTCTCTGTTGGTTCGAAATGTTTAGGGCAATGAGACTGCTACTTTGTTGGTGACAATAGCTGGGTACATACTGATCCTTGGTGACAGAGCAGACTCATTGTCCAACAGAGGAGCTTGGGACCAATAATATCACTGATAAACTTCTGTTGGTCAATGACTCCTTGAAAGCATATAGCTTTTCAGAGTGGGGGGTGTGATAGAAATGTGTTATGAAGGAAATGTGTGATCAGCCATTAGACATAGCAAGATTATATTCAACAAACCTTTTCTTCAAAAAGATTATTTGACAGGCAGAGTTACAGGTTAAGAGAGAAGAAGAGGCAGAAAGAAACAAAGAGACAGAAAGAGAGAATGCTCCATCCACTGGGTCACCTCCTAAATGGCTGAAACGGCCAGAGCTGGGCCAGACCTAAGCCAGGAGCCAGGAGCTTCATCCAGGTCTCCCATGTGGGTGCAAGAACGCAAGGACTTGGGCCATCCTCTGCTGCCCTCAATCGTATCGGCTCACAGAATGGCCATTTAAGGCATTAAATTTAACTACATCTAGTGTCGTGTGCTGCACACCTTGCTACGTGGCCATGTCTCTCCCAGGGATTCTTTAAATGACTCAATCCTTTGTCTTGTAACTTGTGCATCCTAAGTGACCTTGAATGAGCTCCTGGAAGGCAGATAGGTATCCGGGTCCGTGAAGTGATGATGCCGAATGCTATCCAGGGACAGCGAGCTGAACCATGAAGAAGACAGAGCCCACTCCACGCAGACCCAACACAGCTCCCAGTCCTGCAGCTGAGGTGAGGCAGAGGTGGAAGGCAGAGGCTGGGCTGCAGCAAAATAGCGGAGCACGAAACAAAAATGGAGACATGATTGGCTGCTCCATTCCCCGCCCACTGGTAAGCAAGTATCTGCCTAGAAGCAAAATCCTAACACGAAAGAGACCTACATTAGAGGCTTGATTTAGGCTTCCCACGTACATCACGATGTGGCTTAGGACATGCCAGTCTTAATTTCTGCCTGTATCAACAGGATTATGAAGAAAATCAAAAGAATTCATGCAAATGAGCAGATTTTGTAGGTAATACCATGTTATTCAAATTTACTATGCTCTCTGTATGTGAAAGGGGGCCCATTTCACCCGCATAACCAGCATTGATGCTACCAATCCATTGCACGTGAGCAACACAGAGTGTTGAAGCCGGACCCTGCTGGCTTCGGAGAGCTGGTTGGGTGTATCTATTTCCCACCCTCAGTGGCTCCTGTGAGGGTCTTGGAAATTGCCCAGGCAGAGCGATTACCACAGGGAATGTGGGAAAGGCCTTCAAAAAGGTGGTCTCCTGTTGAGAGACCACCGTGAAATCTTTACCAGCATAATTGGACAAAACGTTCTGTTGTTTTTTTTTCCACAGTTAATGTTAATTTTATCTTTCTTCGTGTAAGAAGGATGGGATTTTTCCTCTTTTTAAACACTGGCCCTGTTACACACGAACATTCCCATGGATTAGCGAAATATCAACCTTCTCGAGAGGGAAAAAACCTAAAAAAATTTCAAAAGCTCTAGATCTGAGGCTGTGTCCATCTTTCTCGGAGACATTTCGGTTCTATTTCTATACACTCTTCAATTCCATATGGTCCCATGAGGTCTCAGTAAATATCATTGGATGGCCCGGATTTAGTAACAGTGACACACACACACATAGAGAGATAGAGGCACACTCCGACGGCCTGCCATCTGCTGGCCCCTTGCACGAGTCAGGGCCCTGGTCAAGGGATGGCATGCGCAGGTCTAACCTCTCATGGCCTGGAGGTGGTTTGAGCCAAGTTCCCTCCCTGCTGGTGGAAAGATCGCCAATACATTCCCATTCTTTTTTTTTTTTTTTTTTTTTTGACAGGCAGAGTGGACAGTGAGAGAGAGACAGAGAGAAAGGTCTTCCTTTTGCCGTTGGTTCACCCTCCAATGGCCGCCGCGGTAGCACGCTGCGGCCGGCGCACCGCGCTGTTCCCATGGCAGGAGCCAGGTGCTTCTCCTGGTCTCCCATGGGGTGCAGGGCCCAAGCACTTGGGCCATCCTCCACTGCACTCCCTGGCCACAGCAGAGAGCTGGCCTGGAAGAGGGGCAACCGGGACAGGATCGGTGCCCCGACCGGGACTAGAACCCGGTGTGCCGGCGCCGCATTCCCATTCTTAAAAGCAGTAGCAACCTATCAGCTGAGGGGATGATCAAGTGTTCAGTTTGCTGCCATCTTCTCAAAAATGCCTCCCACTGCCACAGAGGCCCAGGTGCCTCTTGAGTAAGGGCGTCGGGGCCGCCTGGGTCAGGTGGAAACGTGCTCAGCCTGCCCTCAAAGCCAGACACTACCTCCGTGGTGAACTAACCCCTACTCCTGGGCTCGGCGTCTGAAACAGCTTCTGTCCACCCAAGGCCCGGGGTCGGGCCCTGTGCTGCCGTGCCAGGTCCTGAGCGGTTTCTTTCTCTTTTTTTGCATGAAGAGCAGGATTTGCTGTGGGAAACAGATGTAGACTAACTAGCACAGGGCAGAAATGCAGACCCACGGCCCGAGTTCCGGGAGTGATTTCTGACCTGCACGCTTTCTGTCGGGCCTCCCATGGCGTTTTTGCCTCCTGAGCATTCAAGTGACCATTTTGCTCCCCCCCTCCCGCTCCCCCCATGGAAACAACAAAAGAAGGAATTTAACCTCATATCCTCGCTCTGAAATTAGCTCTATTGTCAGAAGATGACAGCTGTATCCTGATTTCAAGAATCTCATGTTGGAACAAAACAGCGTTTTGGAACCCATTGTGTTGCTTCCAACAGATCCGTAATGGTCCCCGCGCGCCCGTTTTCAGAAGACTTGGGTAAGTAAGATAAAACGACGCCACTTCTGAAGAGTTGCTTTTATGGACTAGGTCAGAGTGCTCTTTGCGTGTTGTTCATTCCCAGTCGAGTTCTCTAATCGTCTATCTCCTCGGCTAACAGATGCCCGGCCTCATGTCGGAACCAGACCGCGCCACTGCCGAGCTGCTTCCAGGCCCCTTTCTTATTGAGCCGTTTCCCTGGCAGATGGTGCAGTGCTGCAGGCATACTCCTTCCTGCTAATTACCAGCCTTCCTACAGATGGAAATGTCAGTCAGCCTCACAGGTCCTGGTTCCTGCCATTGCCTCAGTCCATAGCCCTCTACCTAGGCAAGATGCTGCCAACACACACCATGTGTTTTGTGACTGCTGACTAGGCAGGCAACAAAAAACAACTTACTTCATGAATATTCATGGCGGAATGTTGAAAGTTCTGTTCATCTGTGATGCTTATAGATCTGCTGAAAGGGGGTTGCACCTTCCCAAGAACACTCTGCCCCTTGCTTCGCTACACCGAGGAGACACGAGGTACCAAAGCGAGTTGCCATGGCAACGGAGACAGGACCATCGCTCCGCGGCCATGTGGAGCCTGCTGTAGGCTCCTTCATTTCTGACAAACCTTCTTCCACTACCTTTAAGTGTCACTGAATTATTCTTGTCCCACCGTGACAGACCAGCAGTCCC
The DNA here is from genome assembly GCF_033115175.1 of Lepus europaeus. Lineage (NCBI taxonomy): Eukaryota > Metazoa > Chordata > Mammalia > Lagomorpha > Leporidae > Lepus > Lepus europaeus. Next base: position 6,011,260 of record NC_084839.1, read on the forward strand.
CAAGCTGAGCTGGGTAGTCAGTAACTGTTGGTTTCCATTCAGCCTTGATTATCGTGTTAGCTGCTACGTAACGGTGTGAGCGCCTTGATCTTCCCCAGCGCTTGAGCATACGTGATCACAACGAATGAGTCTCACAAGTCACTCTGTGTGCACGGAGTCAACGTGTTTGTCTCTGTATGGAAAACCCTAGAGCAATCAAAATGGTGTCCTTTGGGCTTAGAGAAGGAAATTGGGGCTGTTTTGAGAACAAGGAAGAGGAGGGAGACCTTAGTGAGCATTTGATTGAAGTAGGTGTGAATACCAGTAAGCTTTTCCTAGCTGTTGATATTCTCAGCAGACAAGAACATTGCAGCTCAGCGCTCAGCCCGCCCACGGGGCCTCCTTTCTTCCCGGCTGACCCAGAGACGGCCAGAGGCACCCGGAAGCTGTCCAGACATGGGCAAAAAGAAAAAACACTCAGCATCCCAGGACCGCACCATGGGCGACACTGAAGTTGCCGATCAGCTTCGGGAGCCCCAGAGGGTGGACTTATTTACCAAACGTGAACTTCTTTTTTCATTCGGTATCTTTGTTTTAGAATGAGGCTCCCCGTGACAGGGTCACTAGTGGCATCAGTGCTGAGGGAATTAGATTTTCCAGACTGGAGAACGTGGGAGCCTTCGGTAAGAGCTCAGGAGCGTAGGTCTTCTTTGCTGGATCTTTCTCAAGAAGTCTGTGTTATTTTTGTGTGGTCATGTTTACACGGAAGAGGAAGAATGTCTAGGCAGAGCAAACCTGAGGTCATTCCGCATGGATCCCTTGTGCTCCCCCAAAACCCTGCTACCTGCTTGTCTAGTAGCTAAGGCGCTAGGAAAGGACACAGCTCCAGGGAGGGTGGCCAAGGACACCAAAGAGCCAGAGCACTCCGTTCCCTTGTTCACAATTCACTCTGGTTCCTTCTTGTACTGAAGAATTCATGCAGTTGTGTGCAGCTACAAGTTTAACAGCAAGCTTCCCCCACACAAGCATTATATTAGCTCATTTTTGTACATATACATGCATATTTGTTAATTATAAATTTTACTCAAAGAACATATAACATAATTTACAAGTAATAATAAAATATATGGTACTCTATTATAGATTCTACAAATTAGTTGATTGCTACAGAATGCTTTTGCTAACTTTGGCCAGACTCTTCTATCTGCAGCCAACCTACAGTTGTCCTTTACGAGTGAATTTTTAAAATTAAATTGTGTTCCTTTTTGCTGAGTCCTTTCTGTTAAACTGGTTACCATGTCTCTTATGTGACCCATTGTTAAGCTGTTTGTCACTCATCTGAGTGACTATCATCAAAACAAAGCCTCGCCCCGCTTCTGCACGGCAGGTGTTAGAATTGCATCGCCTGTGTAAGGGCATGAGTGACTTTGCTGCACACTCAGATGCTAGGGGAGATTTCTCCCAGATTTTTTGCTATCACAATGTGGTAGTGACACACCTAATATGCACTTGTAAGTTTAATCTGCATTGTTAACAGTTTCTCCACCATTTTCTTAAATCCAGTCAATCAACAAAGCAATAAAGCAAATTTTGTTTCATAGCATTTGCCAATGTCTGTGGTTTAAATATTCTGACCATGGCCAGTTTCAAACTTCCACCCTGATGCCGCTGCATCCAAAGTTGGGAAGAGGTATATCACACCACCTTTGAGCATGACGAGCAATTTAGTTACGACTGTCCAACAAACGAATTTCAAAATTCCTGAAAATTTAACGATAGGCTGTTGTCCTACTACTTGTTACTAGTAGAAATCAAGGCAAGCACAGCGCTCCACCCACCTCCATAGATCTTCCCCTCTCATCTCTTTGACAAACGCTCATCACATTAGATGTATGTACATTTGTGTCTATGTGAACATCCACAGATTCACAAAGGCTTAGTACATGGTTGGGTAAATTGAATTGAACGGATGCACAAGGAAAGTTTAAGGAGTTCGGGGCTGGTCTTGTTATGTCGGGAAGGGGATCTCGCAGAATGTTGTGGCTTCCTAAGAGGGTAAGGAGCCATGCGCAATGTCTCAGACTTAGCCTTAGCTGAGAAAAGTGGTTAAAGTTTGCATGGATTAGAGGGAAAAAAGGATATTTCGCTTGTTGACTCAAGGGCCACTTATTCATCGATTCCTGGTCACCATCAATGTTAGCTTATACACCATTAGCAGCCTTAAGAAAGACACTCAGTTATTACTAAGTGTAATTCCAGTACTGAGCAACTGGAAGGATCCACATAAACCTTAAACATTTCTTATTTGAGGATTTTTAAGTTATTACATTTTTAAAATGTCTCCTTAAAATTAGCCACTGAAGGAGATTTCAAAAAGTCAAAAAGTTCTGGAAAAATGGAGTTAAAAATTATGTTTGGCCATTTCCATTTTAACACCAGGTTGTTTTTTTTTTTTTTTCATTTCCAATTCTCTTTATATACAGAAGATCACTTCAGTATATAATTAGCAAAGACCTCATCAGTCTGCGCCCACACAGAAACGCAAAGTATAAAAATACTGTTTCAGTACCAGTCATAGCATCACTTGGCTTTAGACGACACATTAGGGACAGATCCCACATGGGGTGTAAGTACACAGTGACTCCTGTTGCTGACTTAACAATTTGACACTCCTGTTCATGGCGTCAGTAATCTCCCTAGGCTCTAGTCATGAGTTGCCAGGGCTATGGAAGCCTTTAGAGTTCGCTGACTTTGATCTTATTCCGATAGGGTCATAGTCAAAGTGGAGGTTCTCTCCTCCCTTCGGAGAAGGGTACCTCCTTCTTTGATGGCCCCGTTCTTTCCACTGGGATCTCACTCACAGAGATCATTCATTTAGGTCTTTTTTTTTTTCCATGATATCTTGGCTTTCCATGCCTGCTATACTCTCATGGGCTCTGGTGTTAAAATGGAAACGGCATAGAAAATTAATTAATTTGAAAAAAAATTATGTAGGATCTCTGTCTTTAATGTGCTGTACATTGCTATTTAATGCTATAATTAGTAATCCAATGGTAGTTTTTTCACTTGATGTTGCTATATGGGCAAAATGTTGAAATCTTTACCTAATATATACTAAACTGATCTTCTGTATACAAAGAGAATTGAAAATGAATCTTTACATGAATGGAAGGGGAAAGGGAGCGGGAAAGGGGAGGGTTGCGGGCGGGAGGGAAGTTATGGGAGGGGGGAAGCCATTGTAACCCATAAGCTATACTTTGGAAATTTATATTCATTAAATAAAAGTTTAATAAAAAAAATTATGTTTGGGTGCAAAACTTTTGAATTCATGAATAATTTTTTCCTAATGTATATTTTCCTTGAAACTTTTGGAAGTTCATCTTAACTAAAACAAAAGAAAACATGTTTTCTTTATATGCCATTTCTTGGAAGATACCACACTAATTAAGAGCAATAAAAAACCCAGGAGAAAGCCAAAATCGCAGGCAAGATTTTGGAGATCCATGAAAATCAAGTCTTTTTTTTTTTCTTCTAAAGTTGATGATATTCCAGATCCCAGGACAAGGGCCTGGTTGCCGTCCATCTTCACCTGAGACGAACGCCTACAGGAACTTCCTAGAAGAGCCACAGCCTCTCCTTGGTTATCATGAAGACCACTCATTGTGGATGCATTGTCTTATTGGAGCTAGTTATTAGTTGGAAATGAATATTGCACCTTGTTCATAATCACCCTCTTTGCTACTTCAACAGTCCAAGAAATAAATTTCCTACAAGATGGGAAAAAAAGGAACTTCCCAAGTGAGCAAAGGCTGCTATGAAAGAAGGGGTTATGCACTGTTGCCCAGGGTGGCTGTGATGGGGAGCTTAGTGCTTCATTTCTGAGGACAGTAAGGAAGAACTCGCAGATCTACATAAGAAAACATAGTTGTAATGCATAAAAGGAGAAAAGTTCTGAATACAGAACTATCTAAGCTTTTATAATGAAAATAAAAATAAATAATTAACTTAAACATGACCAAAAAAAAAGGACAGACCCAGAATAACCAATTTGAAAAACATTCAATCATTTTAATATTGTGATTTGGGCAGTAAGTTGCTATTTTACTTTTAAGAAAATAAGCAAAGACCATAGCAGTTATATTAGTGCCTTTTAGACAACGAGATACGTATACTCACGCATTGCTATGACTTTGTGTGTATCCAGAAACCACGCTAATGGGTGTACCTAGTGTCATAAACAGGTTAGCATTCTTATCCAGCACTTCCAGGCACCGAGGACAACAAATCAAAGGAGTAATCTGAGAACTACTTGTGAAATAGAAAAATAAAGAAGTCTACCTTATTTTTTCAAGATTCATTTACTGAAAGGCACAGTGACAGTGAGAGAGGAGCGAGAGGCAGAGTGATCTCCCATCCTCTGGTTCCCTCCCACAAAGAACTGCCGCTTCCAGGCTGGGTCACCGTCCTGGTCTCCCAGCTGAGTGGCAGGGACCCAGATCTTTGAGCTCCCATCTGCTGCCTCCCAGGCACAACAGCAGGGGCCTCTGTCAGAAACAGAGCAGTAGGGACTCGAGCCAGCCCTCTGTAGAAGCTTAACCTGCTGTCCCACAACACCCACCACCCGAATTTCTCATAGGGATGCATGTTTAAATACATTTTGATCCATCTATATATTTATTTGTATCTATACCTATAGCCACATCTAAGTTACCCAGGAAAATATCACAGCAAACAATCAAAATGTTAATGATGGCTTTTAGAAAGGGGTTAAAGGTACTGTAGAACGTCTACTTACATTTTCCTGTATTTTTCATGTTGTCTACAGTAAGCAAATTTTGCTTCTATGGGCAGAAAAAAGTCCAGGGCACACAATGCTTTTGAGGCGAGCAAACTCTGGGCCCAGACAGACCTCGGCTGCATCCTGTCGTGAAACATCACCATCCAAGCAACACTGGGTGCACATCTCTTATTCTGAGTCTCCCTGCCCACCTAGATTAGAAGAGGCACTCCCAGCACAGCCACTCGGCTGCTGTGAGGGCCCCACGAGCCTCCCCCACAGGTGTTCAGCACGTGCCAGACCCCTCCCCAGCCAACACACTTGGAATAGTCCCAACAAATGCCATCGCAAGACCAAATCAGCTTGCTTCCAGACCTGTCAGTTTTATCCCCCACCCTCCCCTGCGTGCCCACAGCGGAGCGAGGGTCAAGCCCGCGGAATGCTGATCAGCCTTTTGAACACAAAACATCCTGGGCGAGCTCTTCAAACTCTCCTAAGCATCTGGTAAGAAGGCACCGCGCTACCGCGTCTGCCAAAAACTGCATCGCTGCTGGCCGTGCCTGCTCGAGGTGTTCAGGCAAAACTTGAACCAGAAAGATGTTATTTGGGAAGGCTGTTCCCGATAAACCCTGACGCACGTGGGTTTAGGGACCTGGAGCTTAGAAGGAGGAGTGAGACCATATCGTCCAAAAGTGTGGCAGCTCTGTCTGCAAACGAGATAGGAGCTGTGTGTCCCCTGGGGTGGGAGGCGGAATCAGAAGACAGCAAGGAGAGAGCACAAATTTGAAAACAGTGTGAAATCTGTTGCTGGCCATCAGAGGAGGCTGACGTCATCCTGGCCGACTCTGGGGACAGTGACGGTGCCAGCAACGGAGGCCACACGGCTTCTAATGAGACCAGGCCCAGTTGCAGCTCGGAAGAGAGGGTGAGCAAGCCAAGTTTCACCCTCAGACAACGGCAGCCTTAGCAGCTGGCGTGGGAGTTAATTCCAGGCGCCGCGAGTGGACCCAGGTGGAGGGGCACTTTGCCTCTTTCCCTTATGAGTAGAGAAAGAACGAACCATCGTAAGGAGCACAGCCAAAACTGCCTGGAAATTTTATTTTGTCCTCTGGCAGGCTCCCTGTGGTAAGCGCAGTGGGAGGGAGACTGCCTGGGGACTTGAGGGATGTGGAGTGGTGACATCACGTCAGGGTGAGACTGTGCACTGCTCTGAAGGGTGGATTTCAGAGCCCATGCGGACCTGGATGCTGATCCAGGCTGTATCGCACTCAGCAAAGGACAATGTAGCTGATGTGAGCTTGTAAAAAGTGAGCGCCCCTTTGTAGCGCCAGCTCTTGCTGGGGTGAGCATGGTGGTGTAGAAGGTTCTACTGTTACTTGCACAACCAGCATCCCATATCACAGTGCCGGTAAGGGTCCCAGCTGCTCCACTTCTGATCCAGTTCCTGCTAATGTACCTGGGAAGGCAGCAGAAGATTGTCCAACTGTTTAGGCTCCGGCCACCCCTGTGCGAGACCAGGATGGAGTTCCAGGCTCCTGGCTTTGGGCTGGCCCAGTCTTTGGTGTTGCGGCCAGTTGGGGAGTGAGCCAGCAAGCAGATGGAAGATCCCTCTCTTCCCACCTTTGTCTCTGCTGCTCTTTCAAATAAATATTCAAATATCTTTACAAAATTGTTGAGTAGGTCCAGAGCGCCTCTGCTTATGACGTTTACTCCAGTATGTAGTAGGGAGCTCTATATTACCTGTGTGTGGGGTGACATGAGCCCTGCACCTGGACGTGCCCCACAGAGGCTGCGGGCTGGCTCCGGAGGGCTGGCAGAAGGGGCCCTTGTGTGGAGCGGATCCATTCCAATTCAAGAGGAGCCAGGGGCCATCAGTGCGAGCACTGTCCTTCACCTGGTGTTTGGAGCAGCAAACTCAGGGCAGATCTTGGTCTCCCTGAGCCCCTCCATGAGTAACTTTGAAAAGCACAGTCCCAAGGTTGAGCCGTTCTGACAAATGTCAAGAGATGGGAGCATTTCAGAAGGATGGGGAGAATAAGAAAACGAGCATATGTTGTGAGAGAAAATAGCTTCCGCGACAAGAACAAGGCCTAACCAAATGCGAATTGGCAGACGGGAAGCGCGCTGGGGTGTGGGCGGGAGGCGCTCAGAGGCTCTGCCCAGGGCGCACCAGGAAGACCTGCTGCCCCTCCCGGCCCAGGCGAGCACCTGCCCTGCGCTGCCCAGGGAGGCAAGAGGGCTGAGAACCCGGGCCCCGCCTGTCCCACGTGCTGAAGTCCACGTTCAAGTGCGCACAAACCTCAAGGCGGCACAACCACTTCTGGTTCTTTTTAAGTATCAGCGTGTCCAGCTTCCCGTTTTTCTTTCTGCTGGGTTTGTTTAATTCTATTTCTGGTGGTTGTATTGTGTGTTTACAGCCAAGGGACACAGAGAAGCCACAGTCTGAGTCCAGAGAGCCAACTCTGCTGCTGGCGCAGCCCTGGTTTTGACGAGAGAACCAAGGAGGGGCACTGGCTCAGTCAAGAGCAGGGCGTGGAGACGCTTCACGTGCAGGTGACACGGAGGAGTTAGCAAGACAGAAGCATGGTGTTAATGGGGACGTGGGGCGGGAGACCAGGCGGTCCAAGGGTATTTAATGCACAAAAACATGACTGCAGAAGTGCCAGGGTGAATCCTCCCCCCTCAGGGAGGCGGAGATGAGCTTGGAAGCCACGCAGGGATCAGCCCTTGCAGGACCAGCTAGTGCTTTGAACTTCACCCTGACGGTGCTGGAGTCTTGCTGGAGAATGACTTACCTGCAACCACCAGAAGGCCCTGTTGGGAATGGGTGGCATTCTTCCTCCAGGAATTCGTTGCCCCCAAGGGATGGAATGGGAGAGTACTTGTCCCAGGTGTGCTGCAAGGAGACCATTGAGGAAGGCGTTTCCATGGCCCCACGGGAGCTGGGCAGTTCCCCACTGCCGGCGTCCTAGGAAGAGAGCGGGCAGCACTTGGAAAACACAGGTCTGGATTTCAGACCTGACTCCAAGCCTTGCCCTCGGCGTGCCCTTGCGTGTGTTGCAGAGTGCCTCTGAGTCCCATCACCTCATTTGCAGACAATGACCTGAGCCTCGCTGGGACTTGGGAAGGGGCACCTGGAAGTGGCCAGCTCACAGCGATCCCTTGCTCATTATTCCTTGAATCTAATTCCAGAGTGTCACCTAGAATGGCCATTTCTCTGACTAAAGCTGAGCATGCCTGGACACAAGGCCTTACGCTCTGACTTTCCTTTCTCACCCTTGGATTTCTTTGGCCCTGCACACACAGCTTCCTCCCCCTCCAATCCCCACTCCCTCCTTTCTTTCATCTCTCCCTCTGTTACACGTCTGGGAAATCCTGATGCTGCAGGGGGTTTGCTGAAGTTAGTTCATCTGGAAAAGACAACTCCTTAAACCCAACCCCAGACTTGGCCAGACTGACAGGCGCCCGTAGGTGGTGGGAACATTGCCGCTGCCTGACTTTCCAACACGGTCCAGGGAACCAAGCGTCAGCTCGGCTGCAAATGCGCCAGGAGATGTTGCCTCTCCCTGGGACAACACAGCCTCCACGTGGCTCCCCCGAGGACGGAGGCGCCCATTTCTGGCTAAGGCACCCCTCCTCCCATTGCCATGCAGGTCCTGGAAGTGGATTGAGGACTGTCGTGGCTTCCTGTAAAGGTCCTAGTGTGTCTTCCTGTTGCCAGTCCTGTTGGCATCCCTCTGCCTCCTGCCTTAGGCTTGGAGAGGGATGTAGGAAAAAGTGAATTCTCATGCCCAAGCCAGGCCTCGCTGGCACCCACTCTCCCACGGAGCCTTGACACCACGCGATGTCTTTGTTGGTGGGGAAGGGTTTCTATGTATCTTACTGAGAATTCAGTGGAAACTGGATTGAACTTGGGTTTCTCTTTTCTTCCTTTCTCTCTTTCTTAGGGTGGTGCCAAACACATTTGACGGTTTCCTCTTTAACTGACAGGACCTACTATTTTCTTTCAACCTTACCCAAACTATCACACCCAGATAGAAGGGAAGGCTCAGCACGATTTTGGAAATGGAAGAGGCAGGGTGTTCACAGTGTGAACAAAGGTGTGCAGGCTGTGCCAGGCACTGTCAACACTCACGGCGTAAAGGAGAATCCAGACTCCGGGCTGGAGGGACTCCAGTCCCGCTCTGCCTCGGCGTCTCCCAAGTAACTCATTCTCATTCGTCAAATGGGAACAGAATCAGCCACTTTGTAGGATTTTCCTGAGGATCAAGGGAGGTAGTGAGACCTTGGAGAAACTAAACTCTTAGGAATGCCCCACCTCCTTCCCTTTCTCCAGCAAGACCCCCCTCCCAGCCTAACTCAGGGGCTCCAAATATTCTATAGTCTAGATAGTCTTAGTCTCCACCCTTCCAAAGAACCTGGCAACTTTTCTCATGTCTGAAACACAATATCCTCTTAGAATATTCTGGAACTTTCCAGTGTGGGAAGTATGCCCCACTTGTCCATGCACGTGGTTCTGCAGGATAAACACAAATGGCCACCAGGCTCTTAATGAGCCTCCTGAGCCTTCCCGACCGTCTCTCCACGGCCTCTGCTGTATGGAGCACGTGTCTCCTGGGAGGATGTGTGACTCCCACTGTCCCCTGTGATGCTCCTCACCCCCGGCCTCTGCAGCCCCTGTGTCTGCTGCTGCCCCACTTGCCCTGCTGGGCACCGTCCAGCTGTTCACAACACAGCAGGCCAGCCAGGCTTGGAGAACAGTGGTGTCATCGTGTCCACCTCCATAGTGTGATTTTCCACTGCACCATTTCATGACCAGCCGTGTTGATGGTAAAATAAGTAAATGTGGACTACTCCTGCCAACCTGACTCACGGCTTCACTACGTCCCTGCTTAATCTTCTACGGTTGGTCACAGCCTTGGCACCGTCTCATTTCTCTGGCCCAACTGGGAGCTTGGAGGCTGAATTTCCTTTAAATGAAATAGTATCCTTGATACTTGAAGGAGACTATCTTTACGAGAGAGGCAATATTGGACTACCAACAGAGAGGAATTTTAGATTGCCTACTTTTGATGGGCTTTTTAAGATGACACTGTCATTTAGTTTTTAAATAATCTTGTATTTCTTGTTTCTTCAGCATAATTATATTTTTAATGAAAAGCTATCTTGTACATTTTGAGTATAATTTTCTTGCTGTTCAGGATACTTTTCTTTCCTTTTTTTGTATAGATGTCTTAATCCATACACATTCCTATTACACTACAAGACTGTAATGTATTTGATCCATTTTCTTTCCTTTCCCAACAAGATATAATTTCCAAAATTGAGTTGTTTTCATGATCATTCTGGGTCCTTTTGAAGAATACAGATTCCCCAGCCTGTTTCCAGCCCCACACAGCATCACCGTCTCTTGGAAGTGTGGTCCCCTGCACTCACGGTCTCCTGCAGGATCCTGACCCGCCCAGTGCTACGTGCTGAGGAGAAGCTCCCAACTGGACATGCACATGGAAAATGAGCATCACCTGGGCTTTCTGGGCCAGCCCGAGACTCAAACGCTGATCTTGGCAAGCAAGAGATGCAGCTGCCCCAGATTTGCAAGTGAGCTGGTGACATTTCAGGGGGTGAGAAAGGATTCCTTTGGACTAGACAGTGAGAGGGAGGAATGAAAGGCCATGCACTCTCTTGAAACCAGGTATTTAAAAACTTTATAAGAAGACAAGAGTTTTACCAATGTCAGATATTGTCGCCAAATAGGCTACTAACTGAGAAAGGGTCACTGGACTTAACAGCGACTGGAGGTCCTGGAAAGAATTGCTCCTACAGCGAAAAGATTTGCGAGGACTTTGTAGTTTGAGGAGCAGAGATATAAGACTGTGACTGCGGGGTCTGCATTTTTCTCAAATATCCAAAATATTATGGTGTACTCTCTTGGGAAAGAGCCACAGAAAGGGACAAAGGTTGGTATGGGAAGAGTAGGAATTACCTAGTAATGATCTGAATAGCCAACAGGGACTATAACCTGACACATCTGTGGTTTCTCAAATACCACCAGCTTTGATGCAGACACGTGTTTATCCAGACAACATATCTCTGCAGTTCTGATTACATGAAGCCGTTAACTTTTCATGGACATTGTAAGATTCGGCTGTCCTCAGTGAGTGTGTGTAAGGCAGTCTAGAGGGTTAAGTGCCCAGACAAGGAGGTAAGGCTTCCCTTAGACAAGGGAGAGGAGAAACCAGAGATTGAAGGACATGAGATGACGAGAGATCCATAGGTTAGTATTGCTAAGAACATTCATAGTAGCTGACATCGCTGCAGCCTGCTTTTTCTAGACACTGTCACCTACCTCACAGGGAACTATTGAGATCCGCTTGTGTTGGGTTCTTGCTACTAGTGGGAGGATTAAGGGGGAAAAATGTGTTGCTCATCGTTTCAAGGCTATGGCCAGACCTTCCTGTTCTGAAGCTGGCCTAACTGAGCATTAAGTGTTCCAGTGTTGAAGACGGAAGTTTGGGGTTCTTTCAGGATCCCCCTCGGCAGCACCTTGGAGGATAAGGTCACAGCAGCTCCTGCACTGGCACTAGAGAGCTCCCAGCAGAGAGGACAGACGCCCAGCCGGCCCTGGGGCAGGGTGAATTTCTCACCTTCCGCGTGGAAACCAGGAGAGAGGTGACATTACAGAAAACAGAGCAAAGCAGACGCATGCCTGGTGTAATCTTAGTTCTCCTTTGTGCTCTTACCGCCTCCCCTGATCAATGACAAGCCTGAGGCTCACGGGAGCAGGTGACTGCCTGGAGCTTTGATATGGCAGAGTCAAGCACCCGTGGGAATTCCTCTCGTCACATTGCAGAGTCTGCTCACCTCAACAACGTGTTCCTAATGCCGTGTTCTTGCTATATTGATATGGTATTCTTTTTTTTTTTTTTTTGACAGGCAGAGTGGACAGTGAGAGAGAGACAGAGAGAAAGGTCTTCCTTTTGCCGTTGGTTCACCCTCCAATGCCCGCCGCGGCTGGCGCGCTGCGGCCGGCGCACCGCGCTGATCCGATGGCAGGAGCCAGGTGCTTCTCCTGGTCTCCCATGCGGGTGCGGGGCCCAAGGACTTGGGCCATCCTCCACTGCACTCCCTGGCCACAGCAGAGAGCTGGCCTGGAAGAGGGGCAACCGGGACAGGATGGGTGTCCCGACCGGGACTAGAACCTGGTGTGCCGGGGCCGCAAGGCGGAGAATTAGTCTAGAGAGCCACGGCGCCGGCCTATGGTATTCTTTTTTAATATTTATTTATTTTATAAGTCATATGAACCAGCACCCCTAAGAGATGCTGATGTTGAGTGTGGTGGCTTTACTTGCTATGTCACAACGCTGGCCCCCATATACAGTTTTCTTTGTTTCAGGCTTCCTGTAAAATTAAATGAAATCACCTCACCTTCTTGATTTTAGCCCATGCTAAACAAAATGCATTAAATAGTGAATACTTATTAAAAACTATTGTCTCTAGAATATCCAGTGGAGTACATGATGAGGTAGAAGTACAGTCTTAGGAATTTACATTTACTAAGAAAGCTTATTGGGAAGACCTAGATATGCCAAGATCTGAACCTGGATACTGGCAGAAGAAATAGAAAAAGTCGATGCAATAATAGAGATTATGAAATCACTGTACAAAAAATGAAGAGTTCAGGCCACCTTAGATGCTTCCAGGCAGCTACCATAGTGCCCTCAGCAGGGAAGTCAAGAGGGCTTGCGGGGCAGGTGGGGAGCCCCTGGCCCAGCCTTGGAGACACATCAGTTACTGCAGCCACAGCATGGCCCTGGATCCAGCCTGTTGGCTCCCTGTGTCAGACGAGGGGACCAAACCATGTTGATTTCTGCTTGTTCCTCCCCCCATTAAATATATGTGTATATGTGTTATGCGGGCTTCAGGAGATAGGGCTGTCCTAGTAAGCAGTGTAGGGGTGGAATGCCCGGACCAGGAGGTGAGGTTTCCCCCAGGTAAGGAACACAAGGTATCAGGGACTGAAAGCAGTGAGTGAGATGACGAGAAATCCATGTGTTAGTGCTGCCACTGACACGGTCAGTACCTGCTATCCCTCCAGTATGTTCTTTCTAGAAAGCATTTCCTATTGTTACAGGAAACTACTGGACTGCACAATGTTTGGTAGGCACACTTCTTCAGTGGACGGTAACAGGGTGATGAAGGGTCGAAATGGCTTTAAAGTCACAAAATGTACCTTAAAAGCAGTCAGTTATTTACACGTACTGGGTAGTAGCATTCTTTAAGAAAAGGAGCAGAAATCCTGCTTTGCTTTTGTGGAAGACCGTATTAGCTGCCAACCAACCATACTCAGTGCAGCAATCGTACTGTGACAGAAAGTGCTGGAAGGGCCACATGTGTCCGTAAAGCCCCACCTTCCCTAGTGTAGCTACCCCGACCGTTTCGTTGAGTGTTCAGTTCTGAGGAATCTCCCGAGTTTTGTCTTTGTCTTCCAGAGCGTGTTGGTTTTCTTGTAATCATGCCTGTTGGAAATGAGGATGCTTCAAACCCCCCACTCACTGACAGCAGAGGCAGCCTCAGGAAGCAGAAGGGGTCTTCAGAAGTTATGTAGCATTCTGGAAATATCAAGAGCTCACACATTTTCTGCCCCATTGAATACTTTTTCCAAGAAGGCATGCCATCCAGTCTCTTGCTTGTAAGTCCAATGCTTGAATTTCCCCCAGGGAAGACGGGACTCCACTCTGAGTGGGGTGACTTCCCACCGTGAGGCTATCATAGAGTGGAGCCACAGCCTGCTGGTCTCCAGAGGGGGCAGAGATGCCACAGCATCAAAGATGGAGCTGGAAGTAGGATCAAGGCCACAGACTTCTTTCCGTATCAGAGCCTACAACCCAGTGACATGAACTTTCTCTGTCTTCCTCCTTCCATAGATTCTTCAGCTGTCATTTTGATGAAATAAATGGTCCCCAGCACTGTGAGAGGTGGGCTGGGAGCTTGCATAGCTAAGGTACGTTTCCCAGAAAGGTCTTGAAGTGAGCAGGTGTTCCACAGCTTAGACCTCACTCCCTGGGCGAGGGCGTCTCTGTGCAGACACTCAGCAGACGTTGGTCCCCGGCACCCAGTGATGGAACTTGGACCTGTGGAACACAGATGTCATTCCTGTTTCTGGGAAAAGAACAAAGGTGATGTCAGGTGGTTCGAAAGTGCACGCTGGAGCCAGGCGGGTTTGGCCTAAAATGTAGACATTTAATAGATTTGTGACCCTGGAAATAATTCAGCTCCCTTTGCTATCTGTTCCCTCACCCTCAGGGCACAAGAACCTGCTCAGCTGTTTTGTGTACAGAGTGGCATTTTCTCCGATTTTTGAGTATGTCAGAGGAGTCTGGTCAGTGGTTTTCTGACGATAACTTCACTTCTAGGTCACAAGGATCAAGAAAGGAAATTAGGCTGATCTGATGAACCATGTATTATTTTTTGGCTAAAATCCAGGTGCTACACAACAAGTCCAGCAAAGAGGGATTTAGATGCCCTTGGATTTATAGATGGCTGTGAGGGTTGTGTGGTGTGTAGGTGTACTGTGGGAGGCTGGGCGTGTGTGTGCATGTGTGTGTCGTGTGTGCTGTCCTGTGCTGGAGACTGAGCCGCCATAGGCAGACACAGGAGACTCTTGCTCCTTAGACAGAAGGGAAGCACTCGGTAGGTGAGAACAACCTGCAGAAGGCATACAGTGTCCCCAGGATAGCTGTGTTCCCCATGGGCACCTCTACTCTGCGTGGGACTTGGGGACCAGCCCTGAAAGTCTGGGGCTAGGGGCTAAGGCTGGGACTCAGGAGCTCTGAGAGGAAGCTGCACCTGCTGTGGCTTTGGGATGGCTGAGGCTGGAGTCGGTGCTGACCCGGAGGTTCAGATCAAATGAAATCAAGCGCTGTAAGTCCATGCATTTCACTGCACACTCATTTTGCCCTGGTTAAAAGAAAAACAACTTGGGCTGAAATCTGGATGAGTTTGGTAGAACAGGATGCGCTCAGGCGGCAAACTCTCTGAGCCGCCATTGTTTGATCTGAAAAACATCAGGGTGCTCCGTCCTGAAACCTGCCTTGCACTGTTGCCTCTCATTGCAGCCGTACAAAGGTCAACTCTAAACCTCCTATAACCTGGCAGGGAACGTTTAACTAGTTGTCTTGGCTAAGATAGGGGTCGGAACCCAGACCGAGCTGACTCAGCTCACCCAGTATTCCCACAGCAGTTAGCTCCTTCTGTACCTAATTGTTGAGAAAATCAAGTGGAAAAGCGCACTGTAAACCAGAAGGCATTCCATGATTTTGTGTCGCTGTTGCTACCCAAAGGGCCTTTCTCACTGCAAATAACGAGGAGAAACCCCGCACCCCGGTGTTGGGGCTCTCGGAGCAGCCGCTAGGGACAACGGTCTCAGCCTCCAAGGCTTCCCTTCTCAAAGCCCTGTGCAGCTTCCACCGGGGCAGCCTTTAAAGGTGTGATCAGGTGACAGCCCCGGGAACTTTCCGCTCCTCTGCCCTTGTTTCAAGAGTTCGACACTCAGAAGAGTGACGCCAGCAGCTGGGGAGAAGTACCGGCACATTTGCAAGATGCTGCGTGCGGAGTTTTTTTCTCCCTTTCCCCCGAAATGCAGAGAGAGTGCAGTGTGACTAATTACACCAGCGAGGAAAGCAGAAGCTCTGGAGTGAAAGTATTTTGGTAATCATGTTTACTGCGGGTAAAGTACGTCTGCATTAAATAAGTCAAAACACAGAGCGCCACGTTTGGAACGGCTCTGTGCGCACTGCCAGGACCGAGTTAGATGCAGAAGTGATAGAATGTCCAAGTCGAACACCAGAAGAGAAGATCAACCATCTGCTTCGGCTAACTCAGATCCACTTGAAAATGCTAATCGTATGGCAGTAGGATGATTAAACTGCATTAAAAACAACTTCTTTGGTAAGGGATGTGTGCGTCGTTCAGCAAGACTTGGCTGCCACAGATGGGAGACTGTGGCCATCAGGGTGGGAGCCCAGCTTGGGTCCTGAGAGGCTCCAGGCCTCCTCAGACTCCTCCTCACCATTGTTCACAGAAGGGAGCAGTGAGAGCAGAACCAAATGCTGCCTCCCAGCCCCGTGCCGGCAGGGCCTTAGCACTGTCTGGTGGGGAAATGCCATCCGACCGTTACCTTCAACCAGCCATGTCGAGGACGGCCAAGACGGGGGACTGTGAAAGTCCCGAGGCAGGCCCAGCTCGTCAGTGTCTGGGAAAGAGGCGAGGAGAGATGCAACACACACACACAACTGTAGACACAATAACACACAGACACACACTCATAGAGTCTTACACACAAATGTACAGGCACACTAACACACACACACGGACACTCACCTATACAGATTCACACACACAAATATACAAACACACACAGACACACACTCATACAGATTCACACACACAAAACTGTAGACACACTAACGCACACTCATAGAGTCCTATGCACAAATGTACAGACATACTAACACACAGACACACACTCATACACAATCACACACACAACTGTAGACACACTAACGCACACTCACAGACACACGTACAGAGTCACACACACAAATGTACAGGCACACTAACACACACACACAGACACTCACCTATACAGATTCACACACACTCCTACAGACACCCTGCTCAGATAGGAGGCAGGCAGAGACCTTGGCACCGGCTTCCAGACAAGACATGACTTCACTTCTCAGTGTCAGTGGAGATGATGTCACTGACGATACAATGAATGAGACAAGCGTGCACTGTGTTTTTGGGAATTCACTGAGTGACTGTGGTCTTCGTGTAATCCCATACAACCCTCTGAGGCTATGCATTAGCAGCCCAGGGCTCCGTCACAAAGCTTCAACGATGTCCATTTATTTTCTTGCAGCTCTGCGGGGGAAGCCATGATGACAGAGTCAGAGAGTGGGCTCCTCCCGAGACTGTGGGGAAGGATCTGCTCCAGAGGGGAGCCTCACTCCTTGGCTTGTAGGGCCGTCCTGTCCGTGGGCTCACATCATCTTCCCTCTGCACCTGTGTGTGCCAGTCTCCCCTTTCTGAGAACACCCCAGAGTTGGGCCGAGGGCTCCTGTGGACTCAATCCTTCTGCAAGGCCTCCACTCTGGCTGGGGCCACATTGTGAGGCACTCAGCACTTGGGGTTGGCAGGAACACCACTGGTTAGGTTGTCACTGACACGCCCATGCCAGAAACCAGCGGCCAGAGGCTCAGAGAAGGTCACTGATGAGCTCATAGTCATAGGCCCAGGAAGAGGCAGAACCTGCCGGAAGCCACAGGGCATACAGACAGGCCCCATCTCCGGGCAGATCCTGGAAGATGTTCCCTCCTCCACAACGCCCCCTGGGAGAAGACGGCAGGAAGCCACTGTCCAAAATCTTAGCCTACAGCTCGGACTTAGCCCTGGGGCCCTAGAGTGGACGAATGTTCTGGCTCTGAGCCAGTTCCATGCTCGTGAGTGTCACGGGGGAGAAGGGGCTCAGCCTGCTGAGAGGCCAAGACGCTATTCCAGCTTCCACTGGGGAGAGCAGATGCCTGCAAATACAAGCCACGGACTCAGGCGACCAGAATCAGGTACAGGCAAGTTCCTGGAAGGGAGAGGCTTGGAGGGAGGAGCGGGGAGACCAGGCACTGGACCCTACAGTTGTAACGTGGAAGACACACAGCCACCATGGTTGCTGGTGAGAAACGGAACGAGGGCCTGAGCGTGCACCATGCGTCTGGCCAGGAGAATCACCTGATGGGGAGTCGTGTTCCTCCTCATTGCACTGAACGTTTAAGGCCAAGTAAAGCAGACACAGAGACCAAGGTCTGTCTCCTGAAGAGGAGGCAGGAGGTGCATAAGCTGCTCTTAGGGCTGAGTTTGCACCTGGACTGGGCTCACCTGCCGGTTATGAGGCCCTGGGGAAGCAAATTGACTCTCTGAGTGCCAGTGTCTGGGTCTGCTGTGATGGTGCCCGTGTGAGTCGTGACGTGAGCCCCCTGCAGGCATGAGCTCTCCATGGACAGCATGGATGGCTCAGCAAGTGCCTTAGCACTGTAAGTGGTTGTGTAGGGAGGTGGGAGAGAGAGAGAGAGAGAGGAGAGAGAAAGAGAGAGAGAGAGAGAGAGAGAGAGAGAGAGAGAGAGAGAGATACTTATCACGAGGGCTCTCTGAAGAAGATGCTGTGCTATGAGACACAGAGAGAACCTCCCCAATCATAACCTGTAGGAGAAACACCTGGATGCAAAGGGCTCTGGTGGAACTGGGAGCTCTTGGAAGGATGAGCTAAGACGTAGCTGTCACATCCCCCCCCCCCCCCGAGGCAATGGCAGGGTTCTGCAGAAAACACAGCAGGAGTCCTCGAAACCAGTGATGAGAATAACAGGACGAGAAAGCTTGGGCACGTGACCTTTATCCGCTCCTAACATGGGGTGTTCAGAGCGTTAAGCTGATGGGACTGCCCAGGCTGCGCATCACCTCCGTGTTCAACTTCTTTTTCTGACTCCCATCATTAAAATCACCCATGGTAGCTGTAAATTCTTTCCTGCGCCCATGCCTCCCGTCAGCCCCATGAACTAACTGGCAGAGGTGGGGGTGGGGCACTGGTGGGGGAATGGTACCCACTGAGCTCCAGCTCCTTGGCTCTTTGCACATTGAACACTCAATATTCTCATGAGTGAAGAGAGAAGGAGAGAGAGAGAGAGAGAGAGAGAGAGAGAGAGAGAATCTTCCATCCACTGGTTCACTCCCCAAGTGACTGCAATGGCCAGGGTTTGACCAGGCTGAAGGCAGGAGCCAAGAGCTTCATCTGGGCCTCCCACATGGGTGCAGGGGCCATGCACTTGGGCCATCTTCTGCTGCTCTCCCAGGCCTTCAGCGGGGAGCTGGATCAGAAGTGGAGCAGCCAGGGCTTAAACTGGTACCCATATTGGATGCTGGTATCACAGGCAGAGGCTTTACCTGCTATACCACAACATTGCCCCACCATTTACAGATGAGGAGCCGAGGAATGGATGGGTTGGTTGAGTCCAGAACAGAATAATTAAGGGTGGATTTGGGTGCCACCCGGGTAATCTGTCTCTCTTCAGGGTTCAGCCACTCCCTAGGCTACAAGCACTGCCACGAGAACCACTACAGACCAGGGGCTGACAGTGCAAATTACTCCCTCACAGTTCTCAGGCCCTGAAGCCCAAGGCCAAGGTGCTAGCAGGGCTGATTTCTGCTGGGGCCTCCGTCCCTGGCTTGCAAGTGGATGCTCTCTCTGTGTCTTCACACAGGCTTCCCTCTGCCCCATCTATGTCTTAATCTCTTTTACTCAGAAGGACATCAATCCAGTCTGATTAGGGCCAACTGTCATGACCTCACTTAACCTTGGTCACTTCAATTACCCCCTTAAAGACTCCTTCCCTTAATGTAGTTACTTCTGCTACTGAGGAGAGTTAGGACACCAACATTGGGAGTTGGGGGAATGCAGTTCAGGCCATAACCAACACAGATCACATAGCCTCTGACTCCAAGGGGAGCAGTGCTGATTTCATTCTTGTTATTCTGTCCGTAGGTCTTGTTCTGCTAAGATCTTGACCCTGTGGTTGTCAAGGCTCATATTGGTAGACTGCTATATGCTACGTTGATTGACGGGTGTTTAATGGATCAAAAACATGAGGTTTGGAGGCAAATGTTTGGCACAGCAGTTAAGTCGCTGCTTGGAACACTCACATCCCACATTGGAGTGCCTGACTCATGTCCTAACTCCTCTGCTCCCAGTGGATGCAGTTCCTGATGATGTGAACCCAGGAGGCAGCAAATATTGGCTCAAGTACTTGGGCTCCTGGCAATCGCATGGAAGATGTAGATGGAGTTCCCAAGTCCTGACTTCAGCCTGGCCCAGCTGTGGCTGTTACAGATACTTGGGTGTTGGTGATACTGTGCCAGGCAGGGCGTCTTCCTGCCCTGCCCTTGCAGGAGGTTGAGAGGGCCCGGCACACCATGCCTCCAGGCAAGAACCCCACAACCTGACTGCTGGCAGGCAGCGGGAGCCCCAGGCACTTTCCCCACCTCCGCTCCCAGGTAAAGGGCCCTGTCATTGCCAACCAGGTAAACAGCTCCCGGTGATGCCCAGGCCCATTAGGACCACCTGGAAAGCTACCCTAGCTTCAAGCTGATTGGAGAAGTGTAATGTTGCCAGTATCAGTGCTAGCCTATAGTTAGTGTTGCTCTGAATTAGCCATGCCCCCTCTGCCTGCCCTTTAAAAGGTGTGCATGGTCTTTAATAAATGGACATGTTCCCTGAAACTTGTCTTCGGTGCTTCTTGCCAAAGAACGCCATCACACATGATCCCGCAGTGTGCAGGCCTGCCGGGTTGAGCCCACATCTGGGGAGTGAACCACTGGGTGAATGTCATCTGTCGTATGTCTCTCTGCCTTTCAAATAAAATAAAAATAAATTACTTTTTTAAAAATAAGGCTTAATGTGGCCCAGAAATTCTCAACCCATGATTCAGATAGTATTAAATTGAGTAATCTTGAAGGTTTCTTTTCCCAGGACTCATCATTCCTTATATACAAAATTAAAAAAAAAAAAAGCTGTCAAAAGACTTAGACATTTGGAGGAGGGTAGAGTGGAGAAGAAAGTCAGATGTCATCTGTGGCTACAATAAAACAGCTTGTTATTTACTAAGAAGTCAGAGCTATAAAAATCTAAAGGTTCATAGGAGAAAAAATATTTGTTATAATATTATGACAAAACAGTGAGACAAAATTATACATACACAAAGTCATGCTTAAAGATAAAACATTATGGACCCTGCTATTTCACCCATCATCTGCTGCCCCCTGGATGAGCAGTAGAAGAAAACTAGACTAGAAGCAGAGGAGCAAGGACTTGAACCAGGCACTCTGATATGGGATATGGGGGCATCCCAAGGGGAGCGTCACAGGGGACAGTATTCTGGGATGGCAGTTTTTCCTCTTAAGACCTGGAATATATCTCTGAGAGAAGTCAGCTATGGGTCCAATTGGAGAACCTCTGAAAGTAATCTGGTGTTTCTGTGATGCACATTTTAGAGTCTTTTCTTTTTCTGTTTTACTGTGGAGAGTTTGACTACAGTGTGTCGTGGTGAAGATCTTTCCTGGTCACATTTGTTAGGAGTTCTGTGTGCTTCCTGTACTTGGACTTCCCTTTCTTTCTCCAAATTAGGGAAGTTTTCTGTCATTATTTCACTAAAAAGGCCTTCTAATTCATTCTTTCCTTCCACACCT
Organism: Lepus europaeus; assembly: GCF_033115175.1. Classification (NCBI taxonomy): domain Eukaryota; kingdom Metazoa; phylum Chordata; class Mammalia; order Lagomorpha; family Leporidae; genus Lepus; species Lepus europaeus. Next base: position 6,032,303 of record NC_084839.1, read on the forward strand.
TCAGGAAATCCTAAGACCCATATGATGGGTCGTTTGATAGTATCCCATAGATCTCCAACACTGTTTTTCAGTTTTCTAATTTCTTCTTCTCTCTCTCTCTCTTTTTTTTTTTTTGGTCTGACTGTAAAATTTCCAGAGATTTTTCTTCTCAGATAATCTTTCTTCTGTCTCACTGAGTCTGTTGCTAAGGCTTTCCACTGCTTTTTAAAATTGATCTATTGACTTCCTCATTTCCAATATTTCATTTTGGTTTCTTTTTAAAATCTCAATTTCATGAGAAAAAATTTCTTTCATGTCATGTACAGATTTCTTTAGTTCCTGGATTTGCTTCTGATTATTTCTGAGTAATCCTACAAGCATTTTTTTTTTAATTCCATTTCTGGTATTTCTTCAGTCTCTCCATTTTCAGATTCTAGTATTGAAGTGTTGTTGTGTTTTTTGGGGGAACCATGTTGTCTTCCATATTTTTGTTTCTTGAATTTCTGTGCTGGTTTTTAGGCATTTGTGGCGATACTTTTTGGCTTACTTTTTTCCTTGTGATGACTTTTATCTTTGGACCATGCCTCTGTAGATTAATGAAGTGTCTGCTCTTTAATGAATACCCTGAACTGTGTTCTGGGTGTGGCCAGGGAGCCCTGTTCCATGCTCCAGGGTGAGGGGAGTGTCCAAGGTAATTCCCAAATTGTGTGTGGTAAATCTCCTCTCTCTCTCTCTCTCTCTCTCTCTCTCTCTCTCCTCCAAAGAGAGCTATGCCTAGGCACCAGCCCCAGTGGGTACAGATTCACCCACACTGCCACAAGAACCACACAAACAATCCATGCAGTCCTCCGTGTGAGCACAGATCCTGAAGCAGGGACCCTTACCAGGGAATCAAGGAGCCCCAAGTGTGTAAAACTGCCCAACGACCCAGCCACACCCTGCACCCTCACACAGCCATAGTTTACACAGTCCCGGCACACAAGGCTCCCACAGTCACGAGCACCCTGTCAACTCTCCCAGCCACACTCAGGCATCTCCTTTTGTTTGGTTGCTGGCACATGGACATGAGCTGGCACGGCTGTTATGTATGTTAAAAATGGCACCCCTCCCCACTCTCGGCTAGTTACAGGACCCTGGTGCCAGGTACTCATGGAGAAATATGCCCCCCCCCCATTTTTTATCTCTAGGTTGGCAGTCCACAGGGCTGTGATACCAAATTTTAACACACAGGAGGTAACCAGTACGTTGATTTGTACTACCAAGCTGACCAATCTGGGAACAGATGTGAAAGTCTTCTGCAGGCATCCTATGCATTTGTGTATAAGTTTGGGTCACAACTGTCATTGCAGGGAGAGACCCCAGGTCTGCACTGGCCTCAGGGGACGAAGTCCTCCCCAAGGCTGAGTGCTCCCTGGGTGCAAGTGTACTGGGCACTTCTGCAGCTGCTGGGGGTGGTCTTCCTCAGGACTGGGTGAAGCCCTTGGCTCATGTTCTTGCAGTGTTATTATCATCTGTGCAGTAATAGGGGACAGTGTGAATGCCTTTGGGTGATTGTGTCTCCCTTTAAGTAGTCTGGGAACTCTAAATGATTTATTTTCCTTTGCTGTGTTTCATTTCAGCCTGTCTTGATTGGTTTTGCTACATGTCTAGTGTTTAGATTGATGACTTGGCTATGAGAACGGTTACACATAGTGGATTTACTATAAGAGAATTAGGTATTGCTGACAATTGGCTTAATTTTAACATAAAATTTTCTCCTTTGTATTTTAATGTATTGAAATAGATTCATAAAGGAAGTCCTAAGAATGCAAGGCAGACGTTAAAAATGATCATTTGCAACCACTTTTCCACAAGAATCAAATATTTTAATCTTATACAATCATAACAAAGTGCCAGGATAAATTAGATGTCAGCAATCACACTGAGCTATCATCCATAACCCTGGTTTCAACTGTGCCAAAACAATCTCATTTTGTAATTGCTTGATATTATAAGAAAATGTTATAAATTTGAGCTCATAAAATATATTTGTATGAAGGAAACATTAATTTCAGTTTTCATCTGCTTTATATTTTACAGATCTACCTAAGAGCTCATTTGAACACAGAATCTTCCTTTTTGAAAGTTTGGAAAGTGTTAATGTGAATGACAACGACAGTCATCACACCCATGCAACTCTTCAACACTAAAAGCTGAAACTGCTGATGTTGCAACCAGGTTGCCGTCGCTTCCCAGAATCCGCGTTCTAGTTAATCATTGACTGTTTTGAGATTCTCCCATGCTGTAAAAGTTATTTTTAACTGTATGAGGATTCGGGGTTTTCCCTGGGAAATAACCCACTTGCTCATTACTTTTGGTGTTGCTCGTGGTGTCAGAAATCACAGTGTGACAGATGTCGCCAAGGTCTACCTGGCCCAGGCAAATGGAAGTGAAATTCTCACCTCCTGGAAACCAGCTTGTAAAGGGGATTTGCCGCTTTTCTAGCCTTCACTTTCAAGGTAGCAAAGTCAAATTCTCAAATCTGAAGGCTGCGTAAGTATTCCAGTAGAGAGAACATAAGTTGCTTCTCCATTACCATGACCTTCAGGGATTCATAGTCCCAATCCATTTCAGTGAAGGTAGCCTCTCCCCCAGCAAGGGCAGAGGGAAATGCAGGCGTCCCTTTTCCTCACCATGTTTCGGAGTGGGTTGATTGAATTTCACTTTGAAAAAAAAAGACTGGATGAAGAAATTATAGGGTGGGGGGTTTCCAAGATGGCATAATAGTGACAGGATGGTCTGATTTATGCTGGTTGAAATCAGTATTTAAAAAGATGGCAATAGTGCACTCTCAGATAAAAGCTGTAGGTGACATTGCAGTGGGAGGTCCTACGAAAGCCATAGAAATGCCCCAGACCTGTATGGAAATTGCAGACATGCAGCAACATGCAATGAAACAATAAAAGAACCAGCAGCTTGGATGCAGGAAAGAAGGCACCTGCCCTGGAAAACCAGATGAGATTGACCTGCACAGGCCCATGCCACTGTTGACACAGTGGGAGGGAGAGCTTAGTGAACTGCACCTTTTTGATTCCAGCCTGGATCCCTCAGGACAGTGGGACAAATGTTCACCTAGGGTGGGGGAAGCAGCGTGTCTCTCACTCTGCCCTACCCCCATCCCCCACAATGATGACCTACAGCCAGTAGTGGGAGGGCTGACACCATTTTTGGACGTAGGTAGTGGTTGCTCCAGTTGGTGTGCATGCATCCAGCAGTTATTGGGGTCGCCCTCTACCCAGTTGGTGGGGAGAATCGCGGCAGTTCAAGAGTACCTGTCGGGGAAGGTCTCTACCACGCCAGATGCACCCACCCAGCAGCAGGAGGGGAGCGGGAGCTATCCCTACAGAAGCAAAATGCCACCTGTGGGACTCTCCTATGCATCCAGCACAACTGTGAAGCAACTGGGGCTGAGGCTGGCAGGTATTGTGCGTGTTTGTGATGCAGAGATCTTACCAGAGAGAAAAATCCATATTCTCCACCGACACTGAATCTGGTTGGGAAGATCCAGGCTGGAGCACACACAGACAGCAGCTCTGGGAACACCTCAGTCTCCCTGCAGACAGGATGGGCTAGCGGGGTGGAGTGGCCTCACCATCACTCCTTGACCCTGAGAGCCCTGAGAGCTGACTGAGAAAACACGGTGACAGTGAGAGAGGAGGCAGGGTGTGGCTGGTGCTGGGTGATCACACAGTGCTGCTGCACACTCTCAGAGCTCCTTGGTTGCCTACAGCAGCTCATAGCAGGGGAAACTGTGCTCACAGGAAGGGCTGCGCAGATCATATGTGTGGTTATACGGTGGTGTTGATGCATGTTGAGCACACTGGGGACTAACACCTGGGCATTCCTCAGCTTGGCACAGGAGGGGTGGTCGTACCAACCAAGGTGACCATTCCTATCCATCCAGTTAACCAGAGGAGAGCTACCACGCCCAACTTGGGTGTTACCCTCTGGTCAGTGCTCACTCTATCCTGGAGCACTGACCAGAGCTCCCTGGCCACACCTGCCACATACTTCCTGGTATTCATTGAAAGTGTAGATATTCCACTAAGCCAAAGAGGCATAGCTAAGATAAAAGCCATCAGGGGAAAATTCTACAAATGCCTAAAAATAAATGCAGATATTCAAGAAACAAGAATAAGGAAAACACTATGACCCCACCTCCCACCAAAGGAACACAACACTTCAATATTAGAATGTAAAGATGAATCAATTGACAAAATGCCAGAAATGGAATTCAAAAATTAATCATAGGGTTACTCAAAAGCACTCAGAAACAAATGCATGTACTAAAGAAAACTATAAATGATATGAGTGAAAATTTCTCCCATGAAATTGAGATTTTAAAAAGAAACCAAAATGAAATACTAGAAATGAAGAATTCAATAGATCAAATAAAAATACAATGGAAAGCCTTAACAACACAGTTGGTGAAGTAGAAGAAAGAACATCTGGGCTAGAAGACCTATCTCTGGAAATTTTAGAGTCTGAATAAAAACAAGAAGAAATTAAAAAGCTTAAAAACAGCATTGAAGATATATGGGATACAATCAAACAACACAACATATAGGTCTTAGGAATGCCTGAAGGTGTGGAAAGAGAGAAGGGACTGAAAGACTAGCTTAGTGAAATAATTACAGAAAACTTTTCTAATTTGGAGAATGAAAGGAGTGTCCAACTATAGGAAGTACATACAACGCCTAATAGATATAACCAGAAAAGATCTTCAACACCATACACTGCAGTCAAACTATCCACAGTAAAACATAAAGAAAAGATTCTAAAATGTGCATGAGAGAAACACCGGTTACTTTCAGAGGATTTCTAATTAGACTGACAGCTGACTTCTCATCAGAAAACCCACAGGCTAGAAGACAATGGCAAGATATAGTCCAAGTCTTAAGAGGAAAAGATTGTCAACCCAGAATACTGTTCCCTGCAAAGCTCTGTTTATGAATGAAGGTGAAACAAAGACCTTCCATAACTAACAGAAATTGAAAGAATTTGTCACCAAACATCCAGCCTTACACAAGTATCTGAAGCATGTGCTACACAAAGAAACACAGAAACATGGTCATCACTATGAAAGAAAGTAAAAGCAGAAGATCTCCCAGAAAAAGTACAAGGAAAATCCAAATTAAATGATAGGAATATTCATGGGAAAATGGTGGGCCAAGTAATTACTTATCAGTAGTCACCTTGAATGTAAATGTCCTCAACTCTCCAGTTAAAAGATACAGACCAGCTGAATGGATTAAAAAAACAGACCCAGGGGGCTGGCATCGTGGCACAGTAGGTTAATCCTCCACCTGTGGTGCTGGCATCCCATATGGGTGCCTGTTCTAGTCCCAGCCACTCCTCTTCTGATCCAGCTCTCTGCTGTGGCCTGGGAAAGCAGTAGAAGATGGCCCAAGTGTTTGGGTCCCTGCACCCAAGTGGGAGACCAGGAAGAAGCACCTGACTCCTGGCTTCGGATTGGCACAGCTCCAGCCGTTTTGGCCATTTGGGAAGTGAACCAACAGAAGGAAGACCTTTCTCTCTGTCTCTACCTCTCACTGTCTGTAACTCTACCTCTCAGATAAATAAATAAAATCTTAAAAAAAAACAGACCATCTATTTGCTGTCTACAAGAAAGGCACCTCATCCACAAAGAAACACACAGACTGGTGGTGAAAGAATGGAAAAGATATTCCATGCTAAGGGGGAAAAGGTCAGGTGCAGCCATCCAAATACCACACAAAATGGACTTCAACACAAAAACTATTAAAAGAGGCAAAAAAGTACAGACACTATGTAATGATTAAGGGATCAATACAACAGGAAGATGTCACTATAATAAATGTATATGCACCCAATTACAGGGAATATGACTATTTAACAGAAAATTTAATGCATCTAAAGGAAGACACAGACTACAATACAATAACAATAGGGGACTTCAACATCCCAAGTGCAGCAATGTACAAATCAACCAGATAGAAAATTAGCAAAAAGAAACAACAGAGTTAATCAACACTATAGACCAAATCGACCTAACAGATATCTATAGAACTTTTTATCCTACAGATGCTGGACACATGTTCTTCTCACCAGTGCATGGAACTTTCTCTAGGATTGATCACATACTGGGCCATAAAGCAAATCTCAGAAAATTTTAAAAAATCAAATCATGCCATGTATCTTCTCTGACCACAATGGAATGAAGCTGGAAATCAGCAACTCAGGAATCTCTAGAACATATGCAAATCTATGAAGATTGAACAACATGCTTCTGAATGAGTCATGGGTCATTAAAGAAATCAAAAAATGTCTGGAAACAAATAAAGATGACAATACAACATATCAAAACTAACGGGATACAGCAAAAGCAGTGTTAAGAAGAAAGTTTACAGCAACTGGTGCCTACATCAAGAAATTTCAATGGCACCAAATAAATGAGTTATCAATGCATCTCAAAGACCTAGAAGAAACAATTACAAACCAAACCTCAAATTAGTAGGAGGAAATAAATAACTAAAATTAAGGAAGAAATTAACAAAATTGAAACAAAATACAAAAGATCAATGAAATGAAGAGCTTGTTTTTTGAAAAAAACAAACAAAATTAGCACACCATTGGCCCAACTAACCCCCCACAAAAAAGAGAGAGAACACCCAAATCAGCAAACTTAGAGATGAAAAAGGAAGTGCTACAACAGATACCACAGAAATAAAAGGAATCATCAGGAATTACTACAAAGAACTGTATGCCAACAAATCACGAAACTTAGAAGAAATGGATAGATTCCTGGACACATATAACCTTCCTAAATTGAGTTAATGAAGACATAGGGCACCTAAACAGACCCATAACCAATATAGAGATTGAATCAGTAATAAAGACCTTTCCAACAAAGAAAAGCCCAGTCCCGAAGCCTTCACTGCTGAATTCTACCAGACAATTAAAGAATTAATTCCAATTCTTCTCAAGCTAATGAAAGCAATTGAAAGGGAAGGAATCCTCTCAGATTCCTTCTATGAAGTCAGCATCACCTTAATTCCTAAGCCAGAAACAGAGAAAGAGAAAGAAAACTATAGACCAATATCCCTGATGAACACAGATGCCAAAATCTTCAACAAAACACTAGCCAATCAAATCCAACAACACAGCAGAAAGATCATTCACCTGGACCAAGCAGGATTTATTCCTAGTATGTAGGGATGGTTCAACATCTGAAAACCAATAAATGTGATAAACCACATTAACAAGCTGAAGACCAAAAACCATATGATTATCTCAATAAATTCAGAGAAGGCTTTTGACAAAATTCAACACCCTTTTATGATGAAAGTCTTTGGATATAAAAGATAATTTCCTCAACATATTCAAAGAAGTTTATAACAAACCCACAGCCAGCATCCTACTGAATAGGAAAAGTTGGAGATATTCTCATTAAGATTCAGAACCAGACAAGAATGCCCATTCTCACCATAGTTATTTTAATATAGGCCTGGAAGATTTAACCAGAGCTATCAGGCAAGAAAAAGAAATCAAATGGATACAAATAAGGAAGAAAGAAATGAAACGACTCCTATTTGCTGATGACATGATTCTATATATTGGAAACCCAGAAGACTACATGAAGAGAAAATTAGAGCTCATAAAAGAGTTTGTTAAAGTAGCAGGATATAAAATCAGCACACAAAAATCAATAGCCTTTGTATACACAGACAATACAATAGCTGGGAAAGAACTTCTAGAATCAATCCCATTCACAATAGCTAAAAAAAATTTAAATACCTTTGAATAAATTTAACAAATGATGTCAAAGATCTTGGTGATGAAAATTACAAAACATTAAAGAAAGAAATAGAAGAAGACATAAAAAAGTGGAAAAATCTTCCATGTTCATGGATTGGAAGAATCAACATCTTCAAAATCTCTATGTTATTGAAAACAATTTATACATTCAATGCAATCCCAATCAAAATACCAACCACATTCTTGTCATATCTAGAAAAAATGATGCTAAAATTCATATGGAACCACAAGAGACTCCAAATAGCTAAAGTAATCTTAAACAACAAAACAAAGCTGGAGGCATCACAATACCAGACCTCTAGACATCCTACAGGGCAGTTATAATCAAAACAGACTGGTACTGGCACAAAAGCAGATGTGTAGACCAATGGAGCAGAAAAGAAACTTCAGAAAATACTCCACCCATCTACAACCAACTTATCCTTGACAAAGGAGCAAAAATCAACTTCTGGAGCCAAGACACTCTCTTCAACAAATGGTTCTGGGCAAACTGAATCTCCACATGCAAAAGCGTAAAGCAGGACCCTTACCTTACATCTTACTCAAAAGTCTACTCAAAATGGATCAAAGACCTAAATCTATGACATTATACCATCAATTTACTAGAGAACATTGAGGAAACACTATAAGACATTGGCATAGGGAAAGACTTTTTGGGAAAGACCCCAGAAGCACAGGCAATCAAGCCAACGTTAACAAGTGGGATTATATCAAACTGTAAAGCCTTTGCACTGCAAAAGAAACACTTAGCAAAGTGAAGAGGCAACTGACAGAATAGGAGGAAATATTTGCAAACTATTCAACTGACAAAGGATTAACTTCCAGAATCTACAAAGAGCGCCAGAAATTCAATAACTATGAAACAATCTAGTCAAGAAACTTGCAAAGGACCTGAACAGACATTTTTTAAGAAATGAAATTCAAAAGGCCAATAGACACATGAAACAATACTGGCCATCAGGAAAATGCAAGTCAAAACTACAATGAGGTTTCGCCTCACTCCCATTAGAATGGCTCTCATAAAGAACTCAACCAACAAATACTAGCGAGGATGTAGGAGGGAAGGGTACCTTAATCCACTGTTGGTGGGGATGTAAACTGGTATAGCCACTGTGGAAGACAGTATGTAGAAATCTCAGAAAGCTGGAGATGACCCAGCCATCCCACTTCTTGGAATTTATCCAAAGGAAATAAAATCATCATATGAAAGAGTGATCTGTACCCCCATGTTAATTTCAGCTCGATTTATAGTAGCTAAGACGTGGAATCAACCCAGATGTCCACCAACTGATGACTGGATAAATAAATTATGGTATCTATACACTATGGAGTACAACACAGTGGTTAAAAAAGATGAAACCCTGCCACCCGCAGCAAAATTGATGCAACTAGAACCATTATACTTAGTGAAATATACTTAGTGAAATGGTCTCTCTGATCTGTGTTAACAGATTTCTTAAAATTTAATCTACAGGATTGAAACTGACGCTTTGAGATGTGATGATTTTGAACAGCCCTTGCCTTGACTATCAAGGAACAATGTTTGTTTGTTTTTGCTCGTTTCTTCTTCTTTTCATACTAATTGGTGAACTCTCTGCTTATTGTAGGGTTAATCTTATGAGCATAAAAATTACCTGAAAATTGTTCTCTGTAAAAATTAAGGATGGAAAGTATGAGGGAGGAGAAGAAAGGTGGAGTTTGGTGGGAGGGAGGTAGGGGGGAAGAATCATCACATTCCCAAACCTGTAAATTCATGAGCTGTATTCCGTAAACAAGATTTAAAAAATGTGGAATAAATAAAGAAAGAAAGAAATTATGGGATAAGTACACCATGGAATACTACATAGCAACCAAAAATATGAAATCCTGTCATTTGCAACTAAATGGATGGAACTGTAAAACATCATACTTAGTAAAATAAGCCAGTCCCAAAAGGACAAATACCATGTGTTCTTCCTTATCTGTGGTAACTAACAGAGCACCTAAAAGGTAATCTGTAGAGGTGAGATTGACACTTTAAGATGCGATGACTTTGCACAGCCCTTGCATCAACTGCTGAGCAGTTTTTTTAAAATATTATTTGTTAAACTCCTCACTTAAAGTACAGCTAATCATGTGTGTATAAAGTTAATTGCAAATAGATTTTGGTAGAAGATGGGAGTGGGTGTAGGGGAGGGAGAAGGATGAGGGGTGGGAGGGCAGGTTTGGTGGGAAGGATCACTGTATTCCTAAATTTGTATTTATGAAATGCATGAAGTTTGTATACCTTAAAAAATATTTCTGAGAAGAAATAAACATAAAGTAATAGTTTTTGTATTGCTCATTTCTCATGTGCTTGTTAGGAGTTCCTGCTATAATTCAGGTAACAAATCCTGAGCTACTATTAGACATTTAAATTATTTTCCCCATTTCTTTATTGAAAAGAAAACATGAATTTTTGTTTGTTTACTTATTTGAAACAAATAGGAGACAAACAGAGAGAAAAAGAGAGCTCCTATCTGCTGATTCATTCTCCAAATATCTGGAATGGGCTGGTATGAACTGAGGCCAGAGCCAGGAGCTGGGAACTCAATCCAAGTCTCCCACATGGGAGGCAGGAACCCAGTCACATGCGCTCTCACTGCTGCCTCTCACGGTCTGCTTTAGCAAGAAGCTAAAATCAGTACCTAGAGTTGCATTGAAACCAGGCACTTCAAGGTTGGATGCAGGTGTCTTAAATTCTAAGACAAATGCCCACCCCAGAGAATTTCAATTTTGATTAAAAAGATTAATCAGTTCTGCGCCATATTTACTATTCTGGAAATTGTTGGAAGTGCTTGGCTTTCCTTAATCATAAAGATATTTTCTCCCATTTCAAAATTAATCAGGATCTTATTAACCAAGTTGACTTTATTTCCAACATGTCGATTGTCAAAACACAGCTGTGTGTGGAAATCCTCAGGTTCCTGCCCCTATCATGGCTTTGGTTCCTCTGGCCTGTCTTTCTCTCCCTGTGCCAATGCCATCCTGCCAGCATCGCCTTGGCTTTGTAGGACACCTGGAAGGTTGGCCCTTTGATGGTGGACATTTGCAAACAGTGGTCTCAGGCGCAAACAGGGCAGCCTGGAATCTGCAAGGGGGCTGAGTCCCTGCGAACAGCAGGGAAAGAGGCAGTGTGATCCTGTTCTCACTGAGTCTCATCTGAGCTCCCCTGCGTTCTGTCCTAGACTGAAACAGTTCCAGCACCAGGTGTGCTTCTGATCCAGGCCAGGGACTGGGCAGTAACTTCCAAGTGAAGCCCTTGTGGGGCTTTGCACCTGCTGTGCCTCTGAGCTGCAGCTGCTCTGCTGACATAAATGCCAAAGAGAGATGGGCATGGGTACCCTCCGTGCTCTAGGGGCACCTCCAAGGAACTAAACAAAGGAGATGCCCTGAGCCAGTGCTCAGCCCTGTCCAGTGACTCCACTCCTGCCCTCTGCCCACGTTGTCACATCACCCATGTGTGCTGAGTCGACGCGCATTTAGGTACAACTTAGCTCCTTCCACTTTCTAGCCTTGGGCTTCTATGCCCCTGCCAAGCTGGGGTTTGAAGCAAAAGCTCCCCTCTTCTGAGGCCTGCACTAATGTGGAAGTCTGTGGGAGGTTCCTCCCCATGGAGCAACCCCTACACACAGGAGGACGGAAGGTTCTTCATAAACACACCCCGGCCCACCCTTGCACAGTGCAGGCCCCTGTCGCCCCAGGAGTTGTTAGTTTAATAGCATCTCTTGTGGAGCTCCACCTGCTTCCTGTACCACTCATCCTCAATCCACTTTCCAAAATGAACTCTCTTCAGTTCAGGTCTTTGGAGTCCACTGGCTGTCACAGGAAGGCCACTCAGTGCTGATCACTACCTTTGATGCTTAGCCTGGCAGCCTGGCTTGTGTGAGTCACGTACAGAACATCTAACCAGAATTTCTCTTATTTAGCCTGTGTTGCACCAGCTTTGGATACTGAAGCTCTAAAAGCGCTGGTCTCTTTAGTGTGGAAGACCCAGGGGGCAAATGGACAATTGCAATGGAAAGAAATCCGTTTTGTACAATTCAGGAAAAATATTCTTTAATCGGGAGTGTCAGTGACTTCGAGGGTCTTCATGTGAAGAAATTTATGGAAACTGTTTGAAAATATTGGTGTGAAACAGAGAAACAGCATCAGACCTAGGGCTGCCCTTCATGGCCACGCAGGAAGAAGTGTAGACATGCTCCCCATGTGCCCACAGCAGGCAGCACTAACAGACCAAGGTATTCTGTCCACTGATGCTCAAGGCCCTCATTCAGCTCCTTCCCATCATGGGAGACGTGAAACCACTACCAACTGGACATGCTCTCGCCTGCTAGAAGTGCTGTGCCGCACAGGCCAGGTCACAGGTCCAAGAAGGACTTTCCCAAAGGCATGCACACATCAACAGCACGTGCAGGCAGGAACTCTTGGCTCCTCATCCAGTTTCCTTTCCTCGTCCGTTTCTCCAGTGGCTCATGCCATGTTCTTTTCCATCCCTACTGATGTATAGGCAAAACCCCTGGCCATTGATGGAGTGTTCTTTTCCCACTGGTTGACTGATTGATATATTGATGTCTTTAGCAAGGAAGATGCCTCACCAGACGGTGAGACCAAGATCCCACTTCCGTCCTGTAGAGAAGTCACAGACACACAAATGCTTGGCATTAGCCCTGCTGGGCTGTGAGCATCTTGCCTACAGAAGCAGTTCCTAATGGCCACCAGATCTCCACTGCTGTGAGGGGCCCAGCACTGTTGCCCTGTGAACAGCGCAGAGAAGAGCTTGCAAACCCCTCGAAAGCATGAAGCTTGCATTGGTCAAGGCTCACATAAGCAAACTGAGGATAGCAACACAGGAACTTGACTGCATGGGCAATAGGAGAACCCCAAGAGAGCATGATGGGGGTACCAAGGACTCAGGAACAGGAAGGCCCTGCCTGTGACAGACTAGCGGAGCAGAAGAGGTGAGGTCAGGCAGCATGGGGCTCCAGGTCATCAGGTGAAGACTGGGGCACAGAGACACTCTGCCGAGGGAGGCAGCCACAGGAGCCCCGCTGCAGAGTCTGACTTCTCCCTCCCTCCCACTCCCCACCTCCCACTCCCCACCAGCTGATCAGAGTCTGACAAGGCAGAGCACAGGCAGCAGAGCAGCTCTGGGCAAGAGCAAGGAACCGGTCTTCAGGCAAAGAGTCCTGAGACCCACTCGGTGCACACGGCCCTCCCACGGCTAGCCTCCCAGAAGCCTCTGATCGGGCCTAGGTCAGATCTGGGATCCAGAGTGCAGCTCATGACTTCAGTAAAAGAATTGCCTTCATCCTGGCACAGGTGCCAAGAATGTATGATTCCAGTCTTACTTTTCTAGTTTGCTAAACAGATAAAAATATACTATCCTAGACAGTGCTGTAATAGCCGAGACATGTGCCTACACAATGGAAGAAAATAAATATTTATGTAAATAGACAGACTCAGGCGTATAGTCTCTAAAGGAAATTTTCTCATTAAGTAAAAGTATAGGCTCACATATATTATTAGGAAACATTATGCCTTTGTTTACTTCATGTCCTGCAAACAAAGTCTGTTTCTCATGTGCACAAACCAGTCTAAGTCGATGGCGGCACGGGAGAGTGAGGCGGAGTCTCGGGAAGAAGAGATCGGAGACAAGCATCTCAAGCAACAGAGTGCACACTGAGGGAAATGATAGAGCCCAGTGGAACACCACAGAGAGCAGATGAAGTCAAGTCCAGAAAGGGAACAGCAGCTGTGGAATCACTTCCTGTGAGACCAGGAGAGAAGACGACCCTCAAAGAACTGAGCACAAGTGCAATGGAGAAGCACCCGTATACACATGGCACTCTATACCATATACACATGGCACTCTATACCGCATACACACGGCACTCTATACCGCATACACACGGCACTCTATACCGTATACACACGGCACTCTATACCGCATACACACGGCACTCTATACCGTATACACCCGACACACTATACCATATACACACGGCACTCTATACCGCATACACACGGCACTCTATACCGTATACACATGACACTCTATACCGTATACACCCGACACACTATACCGTATACACCCAGCACTCTATACCGTATACACCCGGCACTCTATACCGTATACACACGACACTCTATACCGTATACACCCGACACACTATACCGTATACACCCGGCACTCTATACCGTATACACCCGGCACTCTATACCGTATACACATGGCACTCTATACCATATACACATGGCACTCTATACCGCATACACACGGCACTCTATACCGTATACACATGACACTCTATACCGTATACACCCGACACACTATACCGTATACACCCAGCACTCTATACCGTATACACCCGGCACTCTATACCGTATACACACGACACTCTATACCGTATACACCCGACACACTATACCGTATACACCCGGCACTCTATACCGTATACACACGGCACTCTATACCGTATACACATGGCACTCTATACCGCATACACACGGCACTCTATACCGTATACACACGGCACTCTATACCATATACACACGGCACTCTATACCGTATACACACGGCACTCTATACCGTACACACATGGCACTCTATACTGTATACACACGGCACTCTATACCATATACACACAGCACTCTATACCATATACACACGGCACTCTATACCGCATACACACGGCACTCTATACCATATACACACAGCACTCTATACTGTATACACACGGCACTCTATACCATATACACACGGCACTCTATACCGTACACACGGCACTCTATGCCGTATACACACAGCACTCTATACTGCATACACACGGCACTCTATACCATATACACAAGGCACTCTATACCGTATACACACAGCACTCTATACCGTATACACACGGCACTCTATACCATATACACATAACACTCTATACTGTATACACACAGCACTCTATACCGTATACACACGGCACTCTATACCGTACACACATGGCACTCTATACTGTATACACACGGCACTCTATACCATATACACACAGCACTCTATACCATATACACACGGCACTCTATACCGCATACACACGGCACTCTATACCATATACACACAGCACTCTATACCATATACACACGGCACTCTATTCCATATACACACGGCACTCTATACTGTATACACACGGCACTCTATACCGTATACACACAGCACTCTATACTGCATACACACGGCACTCTATACCGTATACACACGGCACTCTATACCATATACACACGGCACTCTATACCATATACACACGGCACTCTATACCGTATACACACGGCACTCTATACCACATACACACAGCACTCTATACCATATACACACAGCACTCTATACTGCATACACATGGCACTCTATACTGTATATACATGGCACTCTATACCATATACACACGGCACTCTACACCACATACACACAGCACTCTATACCGTATACACATGGCACTCTATACCATATACACACGGCACTCTACACCACATACACACAGCACTCTATACCGTATACACATGGCACTCTACACCACATACACACAGCACTCTATACTGCATACACACGGCACTCTATACCGTATACACACAGCACTCTATACCATATACACACAGCACTCTATACCATATACACACAGCACTCTATACTGTATACACATGGCACTCTATACCATATATACATGGCACTCTATAAACTGTTCGACCAATACAGGCATACGTCAAAACCTGCATTTCGAGCGCCTACTGTGAAATGCATTCACGCCGGCAGTCATTCAGCTGGAACAGTCCCCGTACAGACAAGGGATGCACCATCCTCGTGGAGACACCGTGAACGAGGACTCTCAGATAAGACCATCTCAGCTCTCAAAGAGCAGGCAATAAACAATTCAAAGCCTGTAATTTAAAAAAAGACGTTTAGTCATTCATTTATTTGAAACACAGAGTCAGAGAGAGAGAGAGAGAGAGACAGAGACAGACAGAGACAGAGATCTTCTATTTAATGGTCCACTCCCCAATGCCTGCAGCAGCTGTGGCCAGTCTAAGACCAGGAGCCAGGAACTCTCCACCTGAGTCTCCCATGTGGTGGCCGAAATCCAAATGCATGGGCTTCCTCTGCTCCCTCCCCAGCGCATTAGCAGGAAGCAGGATTGAAAGTGCGGAGCAGCCAGGACTCACACCAGACTGTGGTAAGAGATGCAGATGCCCTGAGCACCGGGTTAGCTGGCTGTGCCACGCCACCTGCCCCTCAAAGCCAGTTTCATGTGACTCCACATCCTGTTCTCATTATGTGTCACCATCTTAAAGGCATAGATTAATATGAATTCAAATAAGGTTCCCGATTCGCTCAACCTCCTGACATGGAGCAGTGGCTGAAGCTAGTAATTGAACCCTGAAATGCAAGTGCTAGGACATCCTTCAAATGTGCTGACCACTCAAAAATGAAGGGAACTGGAAGAGACAGAGGGCAACATAGACATGAGAAAGCAAAAGGAAGCAAGGAGAAGTGCTTCCCTGGAGCAAACGCTGAGTCTAAGCAATCAGAGGCTTAAAGGAAGGGATGGACAAAGACCTTCTGAGAAGGCAAAGAAAGATCCCAGTGTCCTGGAGGAAAGAGAAGTGCCCCAACCCCTTCCTGGTTTATCACTCCTGTACAGTACACAGCTGGGACCACATCCTGGTTGATGTCAACTTGATCACCATTTCCGTTAAAGCCAACTGGACTTGGGAGAGTTGGTTAAAGACTGTCTCTGTGCCAGTGTGTCCTCTGTGTGACACATTGTGTATCAGCAGAATCAGAGAAACTGGGGCAGAAATAGCAGGGGTCGCCAAGGATTTCCAAGGATCCAAGACCTGAGCTGTTGCCACGCACACACAAAGGGACCTATGCAGACCACGGGAAAGAGGGTAACTCAGCACACGGGTTACAGTGGGGCCACCGGTGACCAGGACCTGAAGGGGGCAATCCGAACACTATCGTGAGGCCGGCGCCACGGCTCAGTAGGCTAATCCTCTGCCTGCGGCGCTGGTACACCAGGTTCTAGTCCCAGTCAGGGCGCCGGATTCTGTCCCGGTTGTCCCTCTTCCAGGCCAGCTCTCTGCTGTGGCCTGGGAGTGCAGTGGAGGATGGCCCAAGTGTTTGGGCCCTGCAACCCATGGGAGACCAGGAGAAGCACCTGGCTCCTGGCTTCGGATCAGCGCAATGCGCCGGCCGCAGCGCGCCAGCTGCGGAAGCCGTTGGAGGGTGAACCAATGGCAAAGGAAGACCTTTCTCTCTGTCTCTCTCTCTCACTGTCCACTCCGTTTCCAACCCAAAACAGCATGGTGCAGACCCCAGATGATTAAAGAGCCTCCATCCTGATTCATCCCAGACAAAGTTCCTCTGCCTTCCTTCAAGCGACTTTACTTATCGCCTGTTCCTTGGCCTTGCTAACCCATGAATTGTTATTCTACCCACCCATTTGTCCTAGTATGGCTGAATGTGATTAAATACCTCCACTTTTTGATGCTGATGTGAAGGAAAGGAAAAAGAAAGGAAACTGGAAATCCTGAAGCTGCGAGTTAGACGCATTGTCTTCTCTTACTTAAGCATTTGTTGCGACTCCAGAGCCAGGGCTGCACCGAGTGCTGGCACACACAGCAGCTGCTGGGGTTGTCGCAGGAAACACATGATCGCTTTTTTCTTTACAAAGATCACTTTACAAAGATCACTTTAAGCTCTCCCAAAGATGCACAGCGAAGAGCTGACGGAGCTGGAGTCTGGACCAGCCCTTGGACCCTGCGCCCGTGGTCCTTCCCCGACCCGCGCTGCCAGCATCTGTCCTGGTAGAGGCAGCCTGGGGGCAGAGCTCTGCTCGGGCAGCTTCCAGAGGCCAGCCCAGGTGCTCAGCCCCTGGCCTTGCCTGCTGGGGATTATGCTTGCTGGGGCCTTTTTGTCAAGGCAGTCCCACACAATCACCCTGTTATTAGCATTATCATCGTTATTATCATCATCTTTTCTCTGAAATAATTTCCGTAAAATATATTTACCAAAGGAGAGGAGCACTTGAACAAAAATGCTAATCGGTTCCCTGCCACACAGAGCCCAGATGGCCGTGTTTTAAGGAGGAAGACACCACATAATAACCACGATTACCCTCGGTTGCACGCAGTGCAGATGTGGGAGCCACAGTGACTCGGGGGTGCGCCCGTGGAAGTTCACAGAATCCCTCTGTCCTCTGCACAGCACAGCAGCGCGGGTGCAAGCTGAAGAATAGGTTCTGAGCAGTCGCATTTTCATCTCGCTTGCATATCTATGCCCCAGATGGCCCTGTGTTTAATGGCAGGAGAATAATAGTCACTTTGTGAGCCATTCAGGAGAAATTACAGAAGTATGGAAACTGCCCTGTGTGTCTTTATTCAATTTTCGCTCGCTTCCCGAGCAGCATGAATAAAGAGTCGTGCGTGTTTCTAGCTGAGGGCGTCATTTTGACTTCTGAAGGCGAGGGCATCAGAGGGAAAGACGCTCAGCCCCTTCTGCTCCACTCGGGCTCTTACGTGGGAGAAGAAAATGAGCCTGCTCCTCACCCGAGGCTCCCGCTGCCGTAATATCCCTCCTCTCTCTCTCTCTCTCTCTCTCTCTCTCTCTCTCTCTCTGTATCTCTCTCTCTGCCTCTGTCTCTCCCTTTCTCTGTCTCTCTCTCTCTGTATCTCTCTCTCTCTCTCTCTCTCTCTCTCTCACACACACACACACACACACACTCACACACAGAGTTGCATACACAGGTGCTCACATGCTAAGCCCAAGGCAGCGGTACTCCCCAGGGGAAACAAGTTAGAGCAATCCCTCCTGACAAATGGTCGGTCTAAAGCATCATGGGACTTTGGTATTACTCTTCTGCTTCACTAGCAAGAGGATTAAACCTAAAAATACTGTACACATATGTCTCCGAAGCTCAGATACCTACCTGAAAATGGAACAGATCACAAACATTGGCTTAAGAGCCTGGCTGGGATGTGTCAGTGTCTGGGTTCCAGTCCTGCCTCTGCTTCTGTTTCCAGCTTCCTGTTAATTCATGCCCTAGGAGGCCGTAGGTGATGGTTCTGGTCCTTGGTTCCCTGCCACCCATGTGGGAGACTTAGGTTGAGTTCCTGGCTCCAGGCTTCATCATGGACGGCCCTGGCTGCTGCAGGTGCTGCAGGCTTATAGGGAGGAGGTTTCTCTCTCCTCTCTCTCTCTCTCTCTATCTCTATCTCTCTCTCTCTACCTCTCTGTCTCTATCTCTCTCAATCTCTCTCTGCCTTCCAAATAAATAAATCCATTTTTTGTAATAAAAGGAAATGGGAAAATGTATGTGAATAGCACTTAAGAAGAGCATGTCAGATTCTAGGGATGAAAAGTTTGGTCCATAAACTTACTAAAATCCCTAGAATTGGGCCAGGCAATTTGCACAGTGGTGAGGACGCCACTTGAGACACCTGTGTCCCATATCAAGTCTCGGCTCTGATTGTAGCTTCCTGCCCTTACGCACCCTGGAAAATAACAGGAGACGACTCAGGAACTTGGGTCCCTGCCACCCATGTGGGAGGCACAGACTCATTCCCCAGCTCCTGGCTTTGGCCTGACCCAACCCAGTTGTTGAGGCATTTGGGGTGAGAACCAGTAGGTCGAAGTTCACTTTCTGACTGTGTCGTTGTCTCTACCTCTCCGCCCTTCAAATAAATAATGTTAAAATCAGATAGCTAAAAACTGGATTTTTAGTCTCACTAAACCGTGTCATGGACTCCATACTGCATGTGGCCAGTGGCTACCATACAAGAGCATGGATACATTTCTAGTACCACAGAGCACAGTGATGCTCTAAATTCCTGATATTCCTTATTGTTTATTATTTTAGCTATCACTGTCTAGGTCAGCAGTGGCCAGGACAGCCCAGTGCCCTGGTCACTGCCAAGCCAGATCTGATCTGAGCAGACACAGGCCCCTGTGTACAGGTGCAGGATGTGTCCATCAGAGCAGGTGTTAAGGGCGCCTCTCCCAACCAGCGGAGAGTTCTTTTGAAACTCAAGGCCCATGTCCAAAGAACTTGCTAAGAGCAGTGGAAGTGCTGGCAGGGAGTCAAACATGGGAGCCAGCACTGTGGTACAGCGGGCTGAGCCACGGTCTGTAGCAACAGCATCCTGTGTGGACACCAGTTCGAGTTCTGGCTGCTCCACTTCTGATCCAGATCCCTGCTAATACCTGGGAAAGCAGTGGAGGATAGCCCACGTGCTTGGACCTCTGAGCAGCGTGGGAGACCTGGAAGAAGCTCCTGGCTCCTGGTTTGGCCTGGCCTAACCCTGGTCATTGCAGCCATTTGGGGAGTGAACCAAAGGATGGAAGATTGCCTCTCTCTCTCTCTCTCTCTCTCCTCTTTCTGTAACTCTAACTTTCAAATACATGAAATAAATGTTTTAAAGAAGGAGTTGGCCAGGGGATACAGAAGTCCTTTCAAAAGCAGATCCCAGCGGAAGCACGCAGGGGCAAGGGGAGACCAGCAGAAGCACCTTCCATTTGTCCTGGGAAGTGCGGAGTCTGTAGGAGTAAAGCTCTCGTGTCTGGATCACGGTGTGACCAGGGGAGGGCAGGACCCTGATCCACAAAGAAGCCAGGGAACAAGCAGACTCCCCTGCAGGCAGGGGCTGAGGCCCAGCTAAGGAAGCAGGACAGAGACCATCTCCGGCCTTTACCACTTCACCGTTACCCTTGCAGAGCGAGCTCGGCTGACTAAACTCGAGTCTGAGCTGCTCCATCCACGTCCCCTCCCCCACCTCAGCTCTGGGCTGGGCACAGCAAAGGGAAGTGGACAAGAGGCAGAGCTGGCAGAGGACTGGGACAGTGGGGGCTCTCAGGGGGCATCCACTGGGGAGTGCTCAGGTCAAGGGAGATCTGGGGATGAAGGCAGCCCTGGATTGCCCAAGAGACACTGCCCTTGGCTGTTCAGGACTTAACAAAGCAGTAGAGCAGTCAGCCGTCAGCAGAGGGAGGAAGAGGGAGCGGGGACTTCCTGCCAGTGCTGGGATGGTCCCTCCTTGGGGAAGGGCCACCTTCATGCTGTCAGGACTGGGCCCTTGGAGGGGCAGACAGGGTCTGGGATGGACAAAGGTGGTGCCAGGGCAGTGAGGAGGACAAGGGGTGGAGAACCAAGCCGACCATCCTACCTGATCTCGGCCACGGGGAAGCAGGGTGGGGCCCCAGCCCCAGGGTTGTGCTGTCTGCACTGTGTGTAGGCTCCTGCCCCTAGACGCTCCCAGAACATGGCAGCCCGCCCAGAAACAGCAACACGCTGCAGCCTCCTGCCCCCTGCTCCCTAATGCCAGCAGCAGTGGAATGTTCACACAGAGCTTGAAAGCCATTTCCTCAAAGAGTTAACGCCATGTAACCTTCATAAAAGGAAACGGGACCCATTTATGCTCGGATTACGCGGGCGTCTCTTGCCCCTATCCAGGCTCAAGAGTCTTTGCTCTCCAAAGCTATTTTCCCTCGGGAACAATGGTGCAGGTGCACTGCCCTTCTGCGCACGGCACGTTCATCCCAGGAGGCGGGAAGGGGGTTTCACACCTGTTTCTCCTTTTGAGTTGCTCCTGGCTCTGCTAATGTTCCCAGTGTCAAGACTGGTGTGGCCAAGGCTGTCGGCGAGGATTACTGCCAGCGTCCCTGTGAGGTCACTCACGTCTCTTCTGGTGACATTTCTCTGCTTTGCATCATCTATAAATGGCTCTAATTGGCAGTATTAATTGAGGGAAGAGCCAAAAGGGAGAGGTGAAGAGAAAGACAGTTTTAATGGGCACTGATGTACATTGCTAACGGGAGAAAGAGAAACTTTGTGTTCTCATTGGCTTATGATGGATGAAGTCCTGGAGAAGGCATCGAATCTTCACTTATTGCCTTTCAAAAGTAGATGACAACCAGGTCAAATGTGTCCATGAGAGAAGGAGGCAAACACGCAACACACGGTGTGAACGCCTGCACCTGCCCATGTCCTTGGGCCAGGAAGACTCTGCCCAGCTCTGTGCATCAGCACGTGGGCAGCAAGCACAAGGATGCTCTGTGACAAGGGGGCGCACTGACCTCCATTGCCAAGTCCAGGTTTGGTAGGAGTGATGGTGACCACCCAGGAAGTGTGCTTGTCCCCTCACCGCACACACACCCCTCCCATTTGTCTTCTAATTTGCTCTGGAATAGAAAGGCCACAGAAGCTCTTTCAAAAAAGTACTTGATTTTGAAATAAAAGTGAAAAATGAAAAAAAGTGAAAAATTATTGGTACTGAGTTCTGGAGAGGTGGGAATAAGAAGTTCCAGTGTTCTGTGTCACAGGAAATGACTGTACAGAAAGGTAATGTGCTCTCTAGTTCTCCAAAAACCCGGGAATGTTTGCATGAAAAAGAACAGTTCGAGGTTTGAGGAGGGAGGTGTGTTTCCTCTGAGTGGACACTGCTCAGTGCCTATGCAATGAAACATCAAACAATACCCCATCAATATGCACGATTTTTCTGTGTCAAATAAAAGTTCAAAAACATTAAAATAATAAATTGTTAAACTTAAAAAAGTATCTAAAGTTTATACCCCCCTATTCATTGTTGGTGGTTGACATTATTCTAACATGTATACCTTTAGCTATGATTTTTGTAATTCTAATAGAAAACCAATCTCTTTTAAGCTCATCAATTCCAAAGTCAGCTCATCACAAGCTCATACACTCCCTAATCAAACAAAAGGCTTTAAAGAAACATTTGATATTTTTGAATAATGTGCAGCAAATTATTGAATATAAACTTATTTTCATATTTTATGCTGCTTATTTAAATATTTAGAATATGGTTTTAATTACCATGAAATTTTACTAAACACCCACCTGTCAGTAAAGAAACTGATTATTTTTTTTTAGATTCTCATTCTCCTGAAAGGAAAACAGGTGTGAAAGCCTGCAGGTATTTATCCACCAACAAAAAATGAAGGGTATCTGTGAAGTGTGGGGGAGACACAAACACGGTGCGATCTTGAAGACGCAGTGCTGCAGCAGGCGACTCCAGCCCCAGGGAGCAGCGACTCCGCGTGGGCCAGGGAAGAACGTGTGGCTGTGCCCTCTGCAGCCTCAGGTCCAAGGGCTGACCACTTCGTCCAGCTGTGATGCTGAAGTTAGCACGCCATAGACGGAGATTCGGTCCCCAAGGCTTCTTAACAATGAGAAGATGGCAAGAAGAATGGGCAAGCAAGATGGAGCAGAAACGTAAGTCAGTCGGGACGGTCCTGGGTGGGCCTTGCTGTAACTTGCAGCCCTGAATGCCTGGTGTAGATGCAGGTGGTGGGGAATGGGAAGTCGCTGTCCAGGGCTCCTGTGCATCAAGACGGAGTTAGTGCTGAGCGACGCCTACCCGGCCTGTGAAACTTCACCTCTGTGGATGTGAGCTCTAATCATTCACAAAGAAAGAAGTCTGTGGTAGGGGCTGGCACCGTGGCGCAATAGGTTAGTCCTCCACCTGCAGCGCCAGCATCCCACATGGGTGCGGTTCTAGTCCCAGCTGCTCCTCTTCCAATCCAGCTCTCTGCTATGGCCTGGGAGAGTAGTAGAAGATGCCCCAAGTACTTGGGCCCCTGCACCCACATGGGAGACAGGGAGGAAGCACCTGGCTCCTGGCTTCAGATTGGCACAATTCCAGCCATTGCAGCCATCTGGGGAGTAAACCAACGGAAGGAAGACCTTTCTCTCTGTCTCTCCCTCTCACTGTCTGTAACTCTACCTCTCAAATAAATAAATGAAATATTAAAAAAAAGAAGTCTGTGGCAGGTGCTTAGCCCAGCCCTGGTGACGCCGGTTAAGACGTCGGCTGGACCAGGGCTGTGGCACAGCAGGTTAAGCTGTCACCTGCTGCGTCGAGTCCCACATGGGACGGTTCCACTTCCAACAGAGCTCCTTGGTAACGCACCTGGGGAAGCAGCAGAAGACGGCCCAAGTCTCGGGGCCCCTGCACCACCAGGGAGACAGGGAGAAGCTCCTGTTTCAGTCTGGCCCAGCCCTGATCATTGTGGCTATTTGGGGAGTGAACCAGTGGATGCATGATCTCTGTCTCTCCTTCTCTTTCTCTCTCTCTCTTTATTTCTCTTCAAGTAAAATAAATAAAATTCTTAAAAAAAAAAAAAAAAAAACACTGTCATTCCGTGTCCGAGTACCTGAGTTTCACACCTGGCTCCACCTTCCTGCTAATGGAGATCCTGAGAGGCAGCAGGCAATGTCTCCAATGGTTGGCCCCCTGCCACCAGTTTGGGAAAGCTGAATTTGAGTTCGACTCCTGGACTTGGCCTGGCCTAGTCCTGACCACTGCTGGTGTTTGGAGGAGGGAGCTAGTGGATGGGACTTCTCTCTATCACTTTCTAGCTGTCTCTTGATCTCTCTGTGTCTCTCAACCTCTGAAGTTAATTAATTTTAAAGAGTGAAGCTTGAGTCTAATCATGAATTTCAGCCTGGAAGCCAGCTAACGTGCACCAGGGAAACCAGCGAGGCAGGCCGTCCGCGTTCACAGAAGGGGATGTTGCTCTCCATACAAGCTTGAACCTACACACTTCACATTTGTCATCAGCGCACTATGGAGAATGACTCAGAAGCATTATCACAAAAATAAAGAGCTCGAGGGAAGTGACATCTGACAGTAGGGACTCCATCGTAGAGCACCCAAGGCTCCATCCTGAGAAAGCACCCTCCACCAGGAGGCTCTGGTCTGAAACTATGGCCTAAAACTCGGACAATAACATAGCACTGTGTCCCACTTGGCAGAGAATGGAAACTCCCTAGAGTGATTGCTCAGGCTTGAAACTGACAGGCTGCGCCTGGATTATTGTTGACACCATAATTTGTCTATTGTCAACATTGTAACTGATACCAGTTTCCAATAGGCCTTAGGTCAACTTGACCCTAGTAACCAGTATCCCCCCCCCATCCTAGCAACCATGTGTTTCCCCTCCTCTCCTGGCGGTTTTTGCTTTTATAAACTCTGTTGCTTTGAGGTTCGGGGTCGAGAGTTCTTGAGGACATGAGCCCGCTCTCCACCACTGGCAATAAAGGAGCGGCAGTTTCATCAGCGTGTGGTGCTCATGCTTGCACTCACTCAGGAACATTAGCAGCACTGTAGTGTGTTTGATGCAGTCAAGGCCAGGCAGCATCACAGCTCTCTGCATGCCCAGAGATTGGTTCAGGACTCAGTACCCTGTCCCCAGGGTGCCAATACACCACGAGCACCATGACAGAAATGCCCCCAACACCCTGACCAACACACCAACCTCTGCACATTCCACCAGGGTCCCTGTCCCTTACCCATTATCTAGTCTGTCTCCCTGAGTTGTCTTTATTAGAAAGAAACCTCAAGCATAAACTTTACAGTGTCCTTGTCCTCCTATGGCTTCTAACGTGCAGCCCAGATGCCTTATCCAGGGATCCAAGTCTCTGTGGGGTGGTTCCAGGTGGCGACATTGTGCCTGGGCCTCCTCCAGCCGACACTGCGTTTCCCACCAAGAAATTTCTCACCGAGGGACCCCCAGGTTTCACTGCTTGAGGGGTGCCGGGAGCTCGCTGGGCAGGGGTCTCTGCCAGTGAGGGGTGCCGGGAGCTCGCTGGACAGGGGTCTCTGCCAGTGAGGGGTGCCGGGAGCTCGCTGGGCAGGGGGGTCTCTGCCAGTGAGGGGTGCTGGGAGCTCGCTGGGCAGGGGTCTCTGCCAGTGAGGGGTGCCGGGAGCTCACTGGACAGGGGTCTCTGCCAGTGAGGGGTGCCGGGAGCTCGCTGGACAGGGGGGTCTCTGCCAGTGAGGGGTGCCGGGAGCTCGCTGGACAGGGGTCTCTGCCAGTGAGGGGTGCCGGGAGCTTGCTGGGCAGGGGGGGTCTGCCAGTGAGGGGTGCCGGGAGCTCACTGGGCAGGGGGGCCTCTGCCAGTGAGGGGTGCCGGGAGCTCACTGGGCAGGGGGGTCTCTGCCAGTGAGGGGTGCCGGGAGCTCGCTGGGCAGGGGGGTCTCTGACTTTCTGGATCATGGCACCTGTTTCCCCTCCTCTTTCACTTCCTACTTACAAGTTCACAGTCATGCTCTCTTGAGCCTTATTTGAAACCTCATTTATTCTGTGAAAATTCTATGAGTTTTCCTTTCCTTACCTTGGAACCTGGAGCTCACTGGCTTTCTCTGTCCCCTTGGCTTGGTTAGCACCAAATACTGGGCAGTTACCAAATGCAGAAAGTACCAGACACCTCATTAAGCTAATCCCTCTATCTATCCATCTGTCCATCCATCTGTCCATCTACCTGCTGTGACTCTATCTACGCATCTCTGTGCATTTCCTATGTATTCAGTCATGTATTTATGTCCACTTATTTCTTACAGCTGTCTTCTCGTGATTGTTTGCTGTTGATAGTTTATAGCTGTAAGATCTAAGGCTCAGCCATTGTCCCGAGATCCCCATGGTTGTTCATGGAATTTCCTTATTCCTGACTGCAGACTCGGTTAACAGTTCCCTGATACTGGTAGACTGTTCCTGATACTGGTAGGCTCCGCCCCTTCCTGTTTCCTTACCTGTGTTGCTAGAGGTCCATCCGGCTCATTGGCCTATTCAATGGACAAGATTCTGACATCCTTGATTTCCCCTATTGCTCTTCTGGTTCTCATTTCTTTGGTTTTTGCTCCTTTATTATTTTTCCCTCTGGCTACTGCATTATGTTTTTTGCTCTTTATGCCTAGTTTCTTGGAGTGGAAGCTCAATTTGGTTGAGGCATTGCTTTCTTCTCATACTAGTGTTTAATGCCCAAATGTCCATTTCAGGCAGAGAGTGAACGGTGAGCCTGCTGCAGCTCACCAAGAACTGAAGCCCTCCAGTTCACGTTCAGTGGAGCAGGCAAGTGCAGTGGGCAGTGCTGTGTCTTGGTGTCAGATTCTCTTGGGTTTCCCTCACTTTCTGCCTAACAAACTCCATGTGCTTCAGAAAGCTTGTGGGACCCCCAATTTCTCAACTATAGCTATTATAAAATGAGACAAAGTTCCAATTTCTGGTGTTCCCTTGAGAATTTACATAAGATAACACAGAATGGTTGCACACAACTGCTTGGCTTTGCTTTTCCTTCCTTTTCTCTTACTCAGAGCCTGACCCTTCTCCATAGTTCAGTCCACTGACATGGACCATCCATCCACGCCCACATAACTCATGGCCAGCCTGGCCCTTCTGCCCTCCCCCTGCCTGCTGTCCTGTACTGTTGCCTACTTATTTCACATGCAGATCTATGCACCACGCTAACTTTCTCCTCATTTGTTAGTTTTTAAGGGCAAACCCACTCTTGTAGAAGGAGTTACTATGGCCTAACTTTTTGGAAATAAAGATGAGCCCTTGCCAAGGTCACACAGTTTGCATGGGATTCAATCCATGGCGGTTTGACTCCAATTCCATGCTTTCCCCAAACTCCTACAATTCCTCCCAATGTTCCATTCTCCATCTGCCTGAAGTTCTCACCGCCAGCCAGTGCACGTATCCCAGGAGCCCAGGGGCTAGGCCCTTCCACCTGAAGACCGAGGTCTGGACATCCCTCTGCCTTCTCTGCTCCAGCGTGGCCTGTGGGGCTCCCTCTGCCCCCGCCTGCACGAGCGTGCTGCACCCGGGGAGCAGCAAGGCACGGTGCACGCCAGCCGGCATCTAGGAAACGTGGTGCCCTGCTGCTTAGGGAAACAGATTCTCTTAAAAAATTCTACAAGCAAACTTACTTCACTTTGTTAAACTGAGGATTTATATTGAATTGTTCCTCAGGGACCACTGCCATCGCCACTCCCCGCCAAGGACAGGTTAATTACGTCCGTTCCTGTGCTTGCTGTCTGCACTGCGGGTCCATCCCAGACAAGTGCCCCTCATCACGAGGCTCCTCTCAGTCAGGAGTCAGAGAGCCCTCGACTCCTGCTCAGGTCTCCCTGGGCAAGACAGACGGGGACTCATGCCGTCTCCCCGGGGCACCCCAGCTCCGCTCTGGCTGCTCCCGCAGGCACCTCACTCTGTCTCCGATACGAAGAGATGAGCAGAACTAAGGAGCTGGGAGCTGCTTCCACTTGAATCGGACACAAGTGCAGAGGGGAGGAGGTAGAGGTGGGGCTGGAGTGAGGGGCGGGGCTCGACGTAAGGGAAGCCCCCAGATGGCAGAGGAGGACAGAGCAGCACCCGGACTGAACTCCGGCATTGTCTGTGCACTCCGGCTGCCCAGCCTCTGTGAGCCCCTGGCCTTTCTTCCCTGAGGGCCACAGGGCAGCTATGGCCCTTGCACCCCGGCCTGCTCTGAAGCCACATGGTCTTACACGCGGCAAGCACCCTCGGGAGCCCCCTTTCCACACAGGCTCAGGCCCCCAGATTAACTGGCAATTTGGTGAGCACTAGCACTCCTCAACACTACCAAGATCGTAACAGCAGAGCAAGGTCTGCGAAATACTAGCAGTGCAGTCCTGGACGGGATCCAGCAGCAGAAGAGAGCATCAGGTGAACCGAGGGAATCTGAACCAAGTGTGGGCTTTAATTAGCAATAATGAATCAATATTGCTTCATTATCTGGGACAAACACGCCATGCTGATCCTAGCAAGTTACTAGGAGTGAAGACTGAATATGAGGTGTGCGAAACTCATCTCATTAGCTTGAAAATTTCTCTATAAATCAAAACTTCAAAAGCAGAAGACCCCAATAAACGTGAGAATGTCTAATACTAAAACAAAGAAAGTCGGTTATGGAGAGCCCATGTTTTTCTGCCACGGTAACATTCTTCATGAAGCTGAGAATCTCCGGCCAGTCTACCACATGCCACTGGCCCAACGGAGGACTTGAATGACCCTGCCCTGAGCCCTGGGTTCCAGCAGCAGGAAGGGAGAGAGAGCAAGCTGGTGTTTCTGCAAGTACTGAGGAGCTGGACTACCCCCACCTACCCTTCCCAACCCCTCTCTTTGTGGCCCTGAAGCCCACAATTTGCCACGTATGTGGGAGGTTCATGCTCAAGATTCATGCCCCATTGCTCAAGAAGCTCCAGCTTGCAAATCGCCATCCAACTCACCTCGTCAGTGTTTCCTGGAAACACCCCTTATCCACTTCCTTCCATACGCTGGAGGACAAAGCCATGCAGTGCACTTATTAGCAATAAGGGGCTGAGAGACCCTGATCTTCCTTCCCTGCTGTTTGATTTTTTTTTTAGAAAAGATTTATTTATTTGAAAGGCAGAGTTACAGAAAGAGAGAAAGAGAGGGAGAGGGAGAGGGGGAGGGAGAGGGAGAGGGAGAGGGAGAGGGAGAGGGGGAGAGGGGGAGAGGGGGAGAGGGGGAGAGGGGGAGAGAGGGAGAGGGGGAGAGGGGGAGAGAGAGAATCCTGGCCGCAACAGCCAGGACTGGGCTGGGCCGGCCTGGAACTCCACCCGGGTCTCCCACATGGATGGCAGGGGCCCAAGTACACAGGCTGTTTTCTCTCTGCCTTCCCAGGCCCATTAGCAGGTAGCTGGATTGGAAGCAGAGCAGCCAAGACTTGAACTTGCATCCACATCGGGTGCCTGCATCACAGCCAGTGGCTTAACTGCTAGGCCACAATGCCAGCCCTGCTTTTTGAAATTTAAAGAAGATAGAATTGGGTTACCATTTAATGGGACATCGTGTGACAAATAAACTTGAGGGGAAAGGGTAAGAGCTGTGTAGGCGTGGGATCACATTTGTAGGAAAAACGGATCTGCCTGGGTCAAGTCCCAGCTCACTGCATTGAGCTGGCTGCTGCCCTCGCACCCTGTACCCACGGGAATCTAAAAGCTCAGGCAGCGCAGCCTCCAATGGCAGGGAAGGGGCTCTGAGCAGCCATGGCCAACCAGAGGTGCTTATGAGAGAGCGGGGAGCCTTACCCAGGCCCAGGAAGCCACTGTGAAGTGTGGGGGCTCAACCTCTACACACTGTGCAGCACTAGCTGGCCTGTCTCCCCCAGGCTCCTTCCCCAGCATCAAACCCCCTTTCAGAGAACACACATGAACACAGAAACCCACGGACACATATGAACAGCAACTACACGTGGGCATGCATGAACAAAGAACACACATGAATAGACACACATGTGATCATAAGAACACATATGAACAGAGAACATGTGTGAACGTGGAACATACAACATGTGTAAACAGGAAATACATGTGAGCATACATGAACTGAAGAATTGCTTACATGAAACACATGTGAATATATATGAACAGAGAACATGTGAACATTTATGAGCAGAGAATACATGCAAGTATGTATGAATAGGGAACACATGCATGACTGGAGAACACACATGGACATTCATGAATAGAGAATGCATGTGAGCACACATGGGCATACAGGCACAGAGAACACATGTGATCCTGTATGCCCAGAGAACACACATGAACAGCAAACACACAGTAACATGTGTGAACAGAGAACACAAACACGTATGAATGGAGAACACTCCTCACAGGTTGAGGCTGTAACCCCAGCCTGACAGCAGTTAAGGGTGAGGTGTCCAGGGGATTTGGGGGTTAGATGATATCATGAGTGTGGGGTTCCCATGGTGGTGTTTGTACCCTGACAAGAAGGGGAAGCGCCCAGAGCTCCCCATCTCCATCTGGCCTGTGGGGACCCCGTGACAAGGTGGATCATGAGTGTGGGGTTCCCATGGTGGTGTTTGTACTCTGACAAGAAGGGGAAGCACCCAGAGCTCCCCCATCTCCATCTGGCCTGTGGGGACCCCGTGACATCTGGCCTGTGGGGACCCTGTGACATCTGGCCTGTGGGGACCCTGTGACAGGGTGGTCACTGCAGCCAGGAAGAGACCTCAGGGCAAGCAGAGCCCAGCACACACAGGTCTCCACGTTCCAGCTTCATGATGGAGACACAGGAGCATCTGTCACTTAAGCCCCTTCCACTGCTGTGGCCGCTCAGGCCACGAGGGGCTGAGTTCTGTGCGCCAGCGAAGATCTGCAGGCCGACAGCATTTTCTTCCTGTGGAAAATACCCCAGGGTTCACGGTTTTCCCACAGAGGGGAGGTGCCGAGGAAGCGAGGGCCTTCGCTGTGGCCTGACCTGGGAGCTCTACTCACCCTGCCCGGGGTGGGGGGCCCCGGGCTGCCATGGCCCCGGCGTGGCAGCCAGCTGTTTCCCCTCCGCTCTCCTCCCCCACTCCCTCCTCCTCCCCTCCCCTCTGCTCTGCTCCCTCACTCCCTCCTCCTCCCCTCCCCTCCCCTCCCCCACTCCCTTCTTCTCTCCTCCCCTCCCCTTCCCCTCTGGTCCATTCCACACACACACACCACCCCCCCCACCGTGTCACTTCTCAGGACCTTTGCAGTCAATGTCTGTCTTCAAGTGCAAGTTTCTCAAAGGAGCTGGACAGTGTCTCCCATTACGGGCGGGTCACAGGGCAGATCCCACAGTCCCTGAGCCCTGCCCATCACCCCAGCCTTCCCCGCCCTTCTCTGTCTCCCCCTGCACCAGATGGATGAAGCTCCCCCTAGGCTTTGGCAGTGAGCTGAGTGTCAGAAGAGCAAGGGGAAGGGTGAGCCATCTCAGTCTGTTGCTGGCGTACCCCCGAAATGCACGTGGTGAGCTCCTGACCCCCTCCGTGGCAGGAGCAGGAGGTGAGGCTCTCAGAGGCGATGAAGTCACGAGGGGTGGTGCCTCCGGATGGCGTCAGTGCCCCTGTGAGAAGGGACAGGAGGGGGTTAGCATCCCTCCCCCTCCTCTCTCTCTCTCTGCTGTGTGAGAATGCCGGGAGAAGCAGCCCTACCCTCGAGGCCATCATCTTGGACTTGCAGCATCAAGAATTGTGCAATGCAAGCGGGATTCTGTGAGAGCAGCACCAAGTGGCCAAGGTGCGGGCTGGACGGGGGGATCCCCCCTAGTTTTCAGTAGAGCCGCTGACTGTCGTTCTGTGAGCACCGTCTCGTGTCAGGTACCTGGAGGTGGGCATGGCTTCCCTGGGCTTTCAGGGGTGCCCTGGGAGGCAGGCAGCCCAGAGGTGCAGACCTCAGCAGGTACCAGAAGCGCCACTTATATCAGGGGTGCAGCGGCTAGGCCCGTGGGCTCCCCAGCACTGGGCCCCTCAGCTGGAAGGGGCTGCCAGCCCCCATCCATCCCCAGACTCCCCATGAATTGCCTTTCTGTAGCCCTGACTGATGACAAGACCCAGGCCCCAGTGAAACGGCCCTGATTCTTCGCACAAGACCCCAGCCTGGGCCTGGGGTTCCTTGGCCATGACCCAAACTCACCTCGCCCACACCTGGTGGCTGCGCAGCTCCCAGGCCATGGCAAGGGCCAGCAGAGCCTGCAGGTGGCCAGGAGCACGGAGCAGACACAGCAGTGCACATCCAGGAAAGCCCTGGCTGCTGCTCGCCCTGCCTGGATAGGGAGGGGTTCCCCTTCCTGCCACTTGTTTATTTTAGTAGACAGGACCTCAGCAGCCAGAGAGCTGGACCTAGGAGTGTGAAAACTGGAGTTTGCATCCCAGGGGTGCCATGACTGCCCACCCAGCCTCCAGGGAGTGGCCTGTCTCCTGGGTGCTGGGCGTCCTTGTGTGTTGAGAGTCAGGAACACTGCCCTCTGACAGCGGTGCACGGAAGGAGGTGATGGACAGGGCGTCTTTCTGGGCTGCCTGCCAGCCCCCCGCAGTCCCACCCTCCCCCTCCTCCCATCTCCTGAAGCAGCAGAGCCCAGCCGGGCCCAGCAACCCTCGGCCAGCTTTGTGGGAAACACGCCCCCGGCACCCTGCAAATTGTGAGGATTGTTCAGTTACCCACGCTTTCACCCCAGCACGTCTGCCATGCCCCCGACTTCTTGCCTCTGGTCACTCCAGGCCTCAGCACAGCACCAGGCACACATGTCTCATGTCACAGACGTGTGCAGCACCAGGCACATGTGTGCAGCACCAGGCACACATGTGTCATGTCCCAGGCATGTGCAGCACCAGGCACACATGTGTCATGTCACAGGCATGTGCAGCACCAGGCACACATGTGTTATGTCACAGACGTGTGCAGCACCAGGCACATGTGTGCAGCACCAGGCACACATGTGTCATGTCCCAGGCATGTGCAGCACCAGGCACACATGTGTCGTGTCACAGACGTGTGCAGCACCAGGAACACATGTGTCGTGTCCCAGGCATGTGCAGCACCAGGCACACATGTGTCGTGTCACAGACGTGTGCAGCACCAGGAACACATGTGTCATGTCCCAGGCATGTGCAGCACCAGGCACACATGTGTCGTGTCACAGACGTGTGCAGCACCAGGCACACATGTGTCATGTCCCAGGCATGTGCAGCACCAGGCACACATGTGTCATGTCACAGGCATGTGCAGCACCAGGCACACATGTGTCGTGTCACAGACGTGTGCAGCACCAGGAACACATGTGTCATGTCCCAGGCATGTGTAGCACCGGGTCCACATGTGTCATGTCCCAGGCATGTGCAGCACCAGGCACACATGTGTCATGTCCCAGTCATGTGCAGCACCAGGCACACATGTGTCATGTCCCAGGCATGTGCAGCACCAGGCACACATGTGTCATGTCCCAGGCATGTGCAGCACCAGGCACACATGTGTTATGTCACAGACATGTGCAGCACCAGGCACACATGTGTCGTGTCACAGACGTGTGCAGCACCAGGAACACATGTGTCGTGTCCCAGGCATGTGCAGCACCAGGCACACATGCATTATGTCATGGACATGTGCAGCACCAGGACTTGCCTGGGAACATCTGTGTTTGCCTCTGTCTAGCAAGAATCCTCCTTTCTCCAGCGATGGCTTCTCCTGGTAAATTCAGCTCCACGTCTTTTAGGCAATCAAATCCCTCCAGCAGGCTGGGGTCTCTGTAAATGCTGCGCCCGTCTGCGTTCTGCCAAACAACCCGGAGCTTAGTGTCCAGGTCCTTCTGCCAGGGTGCTGGTCTCCCTCACACCACCGTGGAGCTGGTGCCTTGCAGGCAGCACGTTGACCGCCATCGCCAATGGAAGAACGTCTCCTTCCTCAGCCCCCAGGTCCACCTGCGAGGGAGCTGAGCCCCTCCCACCAGCCCTCCACATAGCAAAGGGGGGTCTGGAATCTCTGCCACCTTGACCCTTGGGTAGCCTGTAGTTTAGGTTCACATGATAATTATTTAACTCAGCAATGATCTCTGAGACCCCAGAGAGCAAACGAGGAGCGCAGATACAGTGCCAGACAAAAAATACCAGCGGCCAATGAAGAGATAGGTCCACCCCAGGATGGTAGCAGGAACTGAGCAAGTCAATGGCTCGACTTCAAAAACCAAAAGTCCTGCTTTAGTTAGAAGGAATGATGACCTAGTAGCGGAAATTATCACTGACGGGTATTGTTTAACACTCTCCCGTGTCTCCTGCCAGGCGATCACACTGTTCATACAACAAGACGCTTGGGGGTTACACATACTACGTAGCCCCACGGAACTCGGAAGACCCCTGAGCAGGGAGAAATGCAGAGGGGCAGCTTGGCCGGCACAGGGCCGCACACAGCACCTGGGCACACCTGGCGGCCCCCGAGCAAGGCTGGAGGCGACCTCCAGGCTGGTTCCCGGCCTGGCTGTTGCAGTGCACTCCTGTGAGATGATTTGCCATGGTGGGAAGCCAGGAGATCTCTCTGCACTGTCCTCTCAGATATTCCAAATCATTTTAAATGATGTCACAACTATTTCAAAATAAAAAGCAAAAAAAAAAAAAAAAATTAGTATGCCTGCTTTAAACACCACACTCTACAATCGTTCCTTCACATAAAAGATCAGAAGAAGATGCCAAGGTGGATGTGCCTTTGTGAACGCTGGGATGGTGCTCTGCTCCGCTTCTGAAACCCCACTTGAACGATGCTTGCTGTCTTTTCCATAGAATTCAAACACTGTTTCCGTGCCATTGACCTCGTTCAGAAAGAAAGGCAATTTAACATCTTTCCCTCAGAAACCAGTCTGCTTTGCACAGTTTCCTCCTAAATAGTAAGACAGGGTATGAAAGATTCTGTAAAAACTCTTTCAGCTCTCCAGCCTAAGTCTGTAGCCGTATCTCCTCCGCCGTGACATTTCACGTAACAGCAGAAAACGGAATTCACATACCGATAGATCCTCAGCTGAGGTTTCAAGCATGACTCCACGACTCTAGGTACTGCTCACGGAAGAGAGAGCCCGGCGTCCCGGGAGGGAAACTCGCGTGGCAATGAGTGCTCTCCTTATTCCTCAACTGTGAGCTTGGCCGTGCCAGCGATCAAAATGAATGTCGGCGACACATCGTCTCTTCAACTGATAATAGAATTATTTTATACTCTTCTGCTTTACGAGAGTCACACATGTTTTTTTCCTTTTTACATGTTTGCCAAACACCTGTCAGCAGTCAGTGTGTACGGGCAGCCTCGGTGGACTTCACACTAAGTAAACTGGTTGTTTTCGCGTTGTAACCCAAAAGAAAGCAAGCAGCATGGCAGTGATGGCATTTTTTTTAAGATTTATTTATTTATTTGAAAGGCAGAGTTACAGAGAGAAGGAGAGACAGAGAGGGAGGGAGGGAGAGAGGTCTTCCATCCGCTGGTTCACTCCCCAAACAGCAGCGATGGCCAGAGCTGCGCCAATCCGAAGCCAGGAGCCAGGAGCTTCTTCTGGGTCTCCCACACGGGTGCAGGGGCCCAAGGACCTGGGCCATCCTCCACTGCTTTCCCAGGCCACGGCAGAGAGCTGGATCAGAAGAGGAGCAGCAGGGACCGGCACCCATATGGGATGCTGGCACAGCAGGCGGCGGCTTTACCCGCTGCACCACAGCACCGGCTGCAGTGACAGCACTTCTGTCGTGGCGGGAGCCAGTTCTGACATGGCCCGTGCTTCTTTCATGTAAATATGGAGCTGGGGTGCCAAGAGCTGCACTTGGGGGCTCTGCCTCGTGTAGACGCTGCACAGCCCAAGGAGCTGAGAGAAAGGCAAGGGGCTGCGGAGGGATCTGCACTGTCAATGTCCATCACAATGGTCCCAAGCCCCTTTGCGGTCACATAATGTGAAGACTGCCTAGCCTTGATCCATCCCGGCGCTGGTCTAAACATTTAGTCCAGTGTGACTCATCTGAGCCCGCCCACAGCCCTGCGAGGTCACTAGCAGCTCTGTATATGCAGAAAGTGAGAGTGAAGCAATTTCTCCCGGATCCTGGTAAATAAGCGAGTTTGGGTCCCCGTCAATGGCAAGCTGGCACTGTAATATACTTTTAATGGCTTCACTATCCTGCATCCAAAAAAGTAAAAAAAAATCCTTGCATCAT
Source organism: Lepus europaeus (assembly GCF_033115175.1). Classification (NCBI taxonomy): domain Eukaryota; kingdom Metazoa; phylum Chordata; class Mammalia; order Lagomorpha; family Leporidae; genus Lepus; species Lepus europaeus. The sequence continues at coordinate 6,068,455 of NC_084839.1, forward strand.
AGTCAAGTGTGTCTTCCGTTTGGCCCCGCACAGCTTGCCAAGCCTCCCCTCCCACGACCTCACCCGCACCCGAAGGACGACCAGGCTCCCCAGACACCTGCTCTTCCCAGCTCCTTGAGCTTGCCCACTGCCTTCCACCTCCAATGATGCCCCTGTCCCTAGCCAACACCTGGACCTCTGAACCTCAGCATCATCTTCCCCACGCCCACAGCAGATGCCACCCAGAAACAGAGCTGCGGGCTTCTGCGGGGCGGCTGTGTCCTTGGCAATGGTGGCCCAGCAGCGCCACTGGCCAGCAAGCACTGCGGGCTGGAGGCCCCGCCTCCTCTCAGTCCCACATCACCACACGCCTTAGACCCTGGGGCAGCCCTGGCCTCCCCCAGGGTGCTGGTAGCTTGGAACCAAGTCCTCCACAGGACTGAAAAGAATCAGACTCCTCAGAGGTGGCCCTAGGGGCTTAACCCAGGTTCAACCCCGGGTGCACCAGAACAAAACTCTAGGAGGGAGGGGAGCACAGAGGAGGAGCTGCCGGCCGGATGGTGAGGAGAACGATGGTGAGGAAGGCCCTGGGGTGGGGTGGGACTGGGGGGTGCTATTTAGTCAACTTCTTTAAGACAGAAAGGAAATGGGCCACAATACGGGGAGGCTGGGTGGGGGGCTGTGAGGGAAATCCAGGCAGGCTGAGGGACAGCCTTTAGCAGAAGCGAACACACGTGTGTGTGACTAGGTCACACGTGGACGTGCTAAGTGGACGTTTACTGCACGTGCGTGTCCTGGTACGGCGGCCAGTCAGTGCTCTCCTGCCTTTACTCCCTGGGGGCTCAGCCCGGCAAGTGCACCAGCTGCACTAAGGGAAAAGAAGAAAGAGGGAGGGAGAGAAGGAGGGAGAGAGGGAGGGAGAGAGGGAGGGAGAGAAGGAGAGAGAGAGAGGGAGGGAGAGAAGGAGAGAGGGAGAGGGAGGGAGGGAGGGAGGGAGAAAAGGAGAGAGGGAGGGAGGGAGGGAGGGAGAGAAGGAGGGAGAGAGGGAGGGAGAGAAGGAGAGAGAGAGGGAGGGAGAGAGGGAGGGAAGGAGAGAGAGAGGGAGGGAGGGAGGGACAAAGGGAAGGAGGGAGGGAGGAAGGGAGAGAGGGAAGGAAAGGAGGGAGGGAGAGAGGGAGAGGGAGAGAGGGGAGGAGGGAGGGAGGGAAGGAAAGGGGGGGGAGAGGAAGGGAGGGAGGAAGGGAGATAGGGGAAGGGAGAGGGGGAGGGGAGGGAGGAAGGAGGGACATGTTCATGCTGCTGGACCCACTGGCTGGTGGAGCTCCACGCCAGAAACACACGTGCCCGCTGCTCTGGCTGGACCCCGAAACAGCCCCCAGCCACCTCGACCCCGCGTGGGAAGAAGCTGACTTGTGAGGAGAAGCCTGGCTCTCCTGAAGCAGAGACACAACAATGCCAAGTCAAACCAGCTTTTTTTTTTCTTTTTTCTTCTTTTTAAGGAGAGACATTTTCTTCCTTTTAGTGATTCTCTTTTTCTTGTAGCAAAGAAGGGATTGTCACTCACTCACACATGGGCTCTGCAGGGGAGCAGGCCCGGGCCTCTGCCTTCTGTGTGCAGCCGGAAAAACAGGAGCTGCCTCCTTAAAGGCCTGTGCGGTGGGGAGGAACTCGCACTCCAAGGCTTCCTCCTGGCGCTCTCCCTGCCCATCAGATGCTGGTCCCACCCCCACCCCCACCCCTGCCCCATCCCCACCCCCACCCTGGCAGCTGTCACCCCCAGATTTTCAGCGCCGAGCCCCAGGGCTGGGCCAGCGGCGGAAGTGGGAGGAAAGGTGATTTCACAGGGGAAGGCAGGAGGTGCAGGCTTCTCCGGTGGCTGCTTTGTGTCGGCTTTTTCAGGGCCAGGCGACTCACTTGGTGGACGTCACGGGCGATCTGGCCAGCACACAGACCACCAGATGGCTGCTGGGAGTCGAGAGGGAGCAGCCATGAGGACGCTCGGTCCAGCTCTTCTTAGGAGCGCCCCGCTCCCGCTGCCTCCTGGTCTCTGCAGCAGGCCTGTGTGTTTTGAATATAACGGGTGTTTAAGAATTCAAGGGAACATCCATACGCTGTTCGCTGTTCGCTTTTTAACATCACGGGCTTAGCGCAGACTCTGTGGAAGACAGTGACACCGGAGGCAGCTTTAAAATTGCCCAGAAAATGGAATAAGGTAAAGGTATTTTGGTGTAAGAATTTTGAAGCTCATGACTAGTTTTCTTTTTTTTTTTTTTTTATAATTCTCTGCTTCCTTGAACTTTTAAAAATTTTTATTTATTATTTATTTTTATTTATTTGAAAGGCAGATATATATATATTTCACGTGCTGGTTCACTTCCCAAATATCCCCAGCAGTCAGGGCCGGCCCAAATTGAAACCAGACGCCTACAAGTCCGTCCAGGTCTCCCGCTTGGATGGCAAAGGTCCATGCACTCGGGCCGTCCTCTGCTGCCTCACAGGGTGCTCACCAGCAGTTGGAGTCAAAAGCAAAGTTGGGATTGAAGCCCACCACTCAGACATGGGACGCAGGCATCCCACGCCATGACTTCGCCATGCCGCCAAACGCCACACCGTCCAAGTATTTTCTGAAGACCACTTGTTGGCGTGGATTGCAGAAAGTTTTGCACCAAAATAAACTGGTTTTTAGTTCCTGTATCCATGCACCTTTTCAAGGGAGCTGGTACTGTCCAGAGTTGCCACCCCCTGGAGCACACCAACAGAGGATCCTGAGGCGTGTAGCTTAGCCGGGTCTGTGCGGCTAATTCCAGCTCTGACTCTAACCTTCTGCATGGCTTTGGACTGCCCACTCCTCTTCTCTGGGTTTTATTCACCTGTAAAGTTATTTTTTTCCTTTTATTTATTTATTTATTTATTTTTTGACAGGCAGAGTGGACAGTGAGAGAGAGAGAGAGAGAAAGGTCTTCCTTTACCGTTGGTTCACCCTCCAATGGCCGCTGCAGCCAGCGCACCGTGCTGATCCGAAGCCAGGAGCCAGGTGCTTCTCCTGGTCTCCCATGCGGGTGCAGGGCCCAAGCACTTGGGCCATCCTCCACTGCCTTCCCGGGCCACAGCAGAGAGCTGGCCTGGAAGAGGAGCAACCGGGACAGAATCCGGCACCCCGACCAGGACTAGAACCGGGTGTGCTGGCGCCGCAAGGCAGAGGATTAGCCTATTGAGCCACGGCGCCGACCTCACCTGTAAAGTTAAACAGTCTCTGGTTTCTTTCCCGTTTTGCCTGAAAGGATCCCTTGAATGAAACCCGATCCAATTCAGACCCTTGGGTGTTGAAAGAGGATCTACGAAGTGTCAGAAACTGATGGCGACACGACCTGCTTTCTTAGGGAGGTCAAGATAACGCTTTGTTCTTATGATTATTTCTGTCTTGGTACTCGTTGTAATCTCCAAATGCAGTGGACTTGGAATAACGTAGGCATCCTAAAGCACTAATTAGCAGAAAATAAATCCAGATTCCTACAGCTAAACTAAGCTACTCTGGCAAGGGGTGAAGCTGAAATGGGTGCAGAGCTGGAGAACACACAGAGTTGGTGGGAGAATTCCATCTGCAGATTCGGCATTGAGTGTACCTGAGCCTTCCCTGGCACGAATGACAGCGGAAGTGCAGCCAACATTACGGTGTGGGGAATGCAGAGTTAGAAGAAAAATTCTAAACTGAAAACACTCGAGGGTTTCTGAGGTTTGGCAGAGACCAAGGGTAACTGAAAGTGTAAGGATCCGAGGACCGAAGGAAGGATTGGACAATCGGCCACTGCCAAGGGGCGCCGACGTGCATCCCCCGCGTCTCAAGCTCTCTGAGGTCACACAGGGTCCTTGCGGGTTAGACAGGCTGAGCTGCAGTGCAGGCAGGGCCCTACCCAGCCCCTGGGGACCGTGGGGGTGGACACTTGCCAGAGCCCAGGACGAAGCCACTTGGGATGTCAAGGAATTCCTAAGGTGAGAGCTGGGCCATCTACGTTTTCCTTCTGCTGTGGATGTGGGGGGAGGGAGGGATTGCCCAGGAAGGGGCCTCAAGGACTGCCACTGCGGCTGGAATCGGATTACGTGAGCCCAGGGAGTCAGGTCAGAACCATTGTGGGGCCTGTGCTGTGGCATAGCGAGTAAAGCCACTGCCTGCAGTGCCAGCATCCTCTGTGGGCGCTGGTTTGACTCCCAGCTGCTCCACTTCCAGTCCAGCTCTCTGCTATGGCCTGGGAAAGCAGTGGAAGATGGCTCAAGCCCTTGGACCCCTGCACCTGTGTGGGAGACCCTGAAGAAGCTCCAGGCTCCTGGCTTCGGATCGGCACAGCTCCTACCACTGTGACCAACGGGGAGTGAACCAGCAGATGGAAGACCTCTCTCTCTCTCTCTCTCTCTCTCTCTGCCTCTCCTTCTCTCTCTGTGTAATTCTGACTTTCAAATAAATAAATCTTGAAAAAAAAAAAGAGCCATTGTATGCTCTGATTCCACTGACACTTTTTCGCAGTCACTGTTCTAAGAGCTGTGACCAGGGCACACCAGCTACTGGTGCAGGCACACTCTGCCCAGCTGAGGTGAGCTGAAGTTTGCTCCCCAAAATGTGTCAGGAGAATCCCTGATCCCCAGGACCTTAGAACATGACTGTCCTTGGAGATGGCACCTGGAAAGAGGCATTTAAAGAGAAGCGAGGTCATGGGGGTGGGCCTAAGCCAATCTGAGCACCGTCCACATAAGCAGAGAAAACCTGGACACAGGCACGCGCAGAAGTCGTGCACAGATGCCACACGGCAAAGGTGCGCTCCAGCCCTCGGTGCTGAGGGAGCCCAGCCCGGGGAGCATTGCTGAGGCAGCCTCGGTGAGCTAAGACACAGCAGAGATCAGACTGGAGCCCTGCGCAGGAGCCACCGCCAGGCTAACCGCCCCAGCCACAAGGCAGGGTCACCCACGCGGAAGAAATCCAGAGTCCACGGAGGAGGCACCGGAGCCAACACCAGGATCGGGGAGGGGGTGAGGGACACAGGGTGGCCGTGGCCTCTGTTAGCCGTTGTTTGCAGCTCAGTCTGCAGAAAACAGGACTCTGCTGTGGCCATGGACTTGAATCTCCGGAGGCCTTTGCAACACCGGACCTGTGGAATCAGAGCCCCTGAAGAGGGCACCCGAACATTAGCAGTGACGTAAGCGCTGTGCATGGTGTGACCTTCAGCCAAGGTTGACAGGTGGGGCTTAGAGAGCTAACAGGTGCCGACTGCCTGTCTCAGCACTGACCGCTCTCAGCTTATCTCTTTGCTGCTATGCTGATCCTGAGACACCCACAGACCACATAGCGGCCCACCACTTACGCGGAATGTGAGGTAATAGCCAACCACATTGCTTGACTTGTGGAGATAGGCAAAATTGTGTTGCTTTTGGAATAAGACAGAGTAAGAGAAAGTCTGGATCAGAAGAAAAATAAAAAATAGATAATACCGGTGCCATGGATTTTACCAAGGGTCTGCATTGCTAACAGCAACACAAGCTCATTTTTTGGTGAAAAAATGTTTGCTGTGCTTCCTGACCTAACTCTTTTTTTTTTTAAATATTTACTTTATTTATTTGAAAGACACAGTTACAGAGAGAGTTAGAGACAGAGAGAGAGGTCTTCCATCTGATAGTTCACTCCCCAGATGGCTGCAACAGCTGGAGCTGTGCCGATCTGAAGCCAGGAGCCAGGAGCTTCTTCCAGGTCTCCTACATGGGCGTAGCAGACTTGGGCCATCTTCCACCACTTTTCCAGGCCATAGCAGAGAGCTGGATTGGAAGAAGAGCAGCCGGGACTAGAACCAGCATCCACATGGGATGCCGGCGCTTCAGGCCAGGGCTTTAACCCACTGCACCACAGTGCTGGCCCCCTGACCTAACTCTTTAAGCAGTAGGATTTTCTCAATAATTCTACAAGTGGGTGATTCCTTTTCTTTATAAGCTGTGTCAGAAAATCTTGGGTAAAAACAGTGATCCGAAAGCTGTAAACCCGATTAAAAAAATGTTCCCGTTACCAGTTTGATATTGCACTTGTACAGATTTTAATGCATTTGCTTATGAGACAATCCTGTGTGATTGCAGCCATTGCTTTATACACCGTGCAGTTCTGGTTTGAAAGGAAAGTTTCAAGAGGGGGAGCTAGTTAGCTAATTAATTAGAGTCTGGGACTGAACACAAGCTGTGTCCCTGAGAGGTCCTGGTCCCACTCGCGCCTCCTACACAGAGCAGGCTAATGGCCGAGGTGCCACCGCGAGCCCAGCGTGGTGGCTGATGAAGGGTCGACAGGCACCCTGCACACAGGGTTTGTGCCCCTCACGGAGGTGGAGCTGCAGGTCCAGAAAGCCTTGCAGCAGCTGGCGGCAGAGTGGCAGACCAGCTGCGTGGCTGGAGCCTTCGGCACCGGCTCAGGGAAATCGGTAGGAAACTCAACACGATCGTCCTCAGAACCAGACCCCGGGGCCCTCTCTGCCTTATTCTCAGGTCTAGGAACGCGAGGCGTCCCACAAGATGGGGACGTGGCAGGCGAGGGCCACACTCGTTTGTTTTAAGAAAAGGCTGCTAGAGAGCTATGCTGTCACTTTTTCTTGTCTCTCCCTCATTCTTTTCCCATCTCCTTAAGACACCTACACCTCACTTTCTCCCACTGTTGTCTGCATCTTTTTCTAACCAAGATCAAGCACAGTTTCTCTTGTGGTTTTGCTATTCATTTTGTCATTTGGGTCCCTTGCTTAGAAAATGAATTCACACCCACGCTGACACCTGTGCGAAGCTTGCCCTAAGCCACAGTCATCCTCACTGCCGGGTGTGCGTGTGTGTGTGTGTTGTCTGTGTGTGTATGTGTGATGTCAACAGGGTGTACTAATAACTTGTGAACAGGGTATAGGAGTCTCTCTCAAGACAGACACCCACCTACACAGTCTACCTGTGCAGAGTGTCCACAGGGAACCACCCTGCTGGTGAACTGGGGTGGGGGCTGGTGGGGGCACGTTCATCTGCTTCTGACAGAGCGCCTGGAGGCTTGCAAGCTTTCTAACACTTTGGACCCTCCTCTGTGAGACAGAAGACACTAGTCACACGGATCCCACCAGGTCCTAACCGTGTTGCCCTGGGGCACATGTTTTGATCTCTGTGTTTCTGAGACCAGGGGCATCTGCTCCACAGAGAACTGGCATGGACTGAGATAATACATGATTAGAGGTGATGCGTGGAAGCATGCCGTACTTAGTGTCAAGGTAATATGTGCAGAGCTCTTTCAGATGCTTGCTGTCTGGAATCCCTGGCCAAGGGGATGCTTTGCGCACTCCCCCGGGAGTCCTCTCCTAGCATCGTTAGACCTAGAGCAGGGGAGCCACTGGAGACCGCAAAGCTCTGGGCTTGGGGTCCCACAGCAGGGTCTGCCTCACCGGTGGGGGGCACTTCGCCCAGGCCACAGCTGGAGCACTTCTTGCTGGTTGGCTGAAGATGAGACTTGTGGGAGGAAACAGAGGCCAGAGTCCACTCTGGAGGCTTCTTAAAGAGAGAGGAAACTGATGACGCCATGGTGACCCTGATCCAGGAAACTGCAACCCGGGAGGGCAGAGCAAAGCTGTCCGGGTCCCCAGAACCGTGTGCAGCAGGGCCTGGGTGCCCGCACTGTGTGCTGCTCTGGAGGGAGAAGCACCCCTGTCCCAGACCACTCAGCCCCACGTGGAGCTGCTGGCAGAGGATCAGCCAGGAAGGGGCTGCTGACTTGGGGAACGCCCACTGTGTGGCTCCATGGCCCTGCCTGGGTGCGGGAATGAGGGACGGAGGAAGGAAAGATCATCGTAGTTCCTCCAAGTCTGTACTGATACAGGCAGCTCGTTTATTGTGGGAGGGAAAGAGAGAGACTGAGAGGAAGGGAAAGAGAGATGGAGAGAAAAAGGAAGCTCTCACCCACTGTTGCATTCCACAAATGGCCCAAATGGCCAAGGCTCGGCTGGGCAGAAGCCAGGGGCTGGAAGCTCAGTCCAGTTCTCCCTTGAGGACGGCAGGGATCCAATGACCTGAGCCATCCCCTCTGTGTCCCTGTTACCCAGGCTGTGCATGGCCAGGAAGCTGGGGTCGGGGACAAGCCAGACATGACACCAAAAACACTGTGCTGTGGGACGTGGGAGCGCTAACCCACATCTTCACTTCTAGGCCAGACACCTGTCCAGAAGTACAGACTGCAAAGATTTGCTGCCTTGGCCGATGCGTCTCCCAGGAAGCCTCTGGATAGGTTTAGTGCTTACTATGGAAGCACTGATTACTTTATGGTTTGTCTTTTTTTCTTTGATTCATAATTACTCTAGGGAAAACACAATTTTAGAAGATGCAGCATTAACTAACCAAGACCGCCCTAAGCCGTAGTGAGCCCGCTCAAAATGGGCTTTACTCCCTGCTCCGGGACTGTACCTCGGTGTCTCTCAATTATATGCAGGAACATCCATGGCTTCTGAGAGCCTGTGAGGGATCAAAGCCAGCCGTGGGGGTGCAGCTCCTGCCTAGACCCACACGTTTACCGTGGTTTCCTGCCTTCCTTCCACCACTAAGTTCAACTTGACCTTTAGAATTCTTCCCTGCCCCCGCAACGATAAAGAACAGAGGTGATTCCCACAGGTCACACACGTCCCAGAGCAGTGGGGAAGTTCATGGAGAAAACAGAATTAACAAAACAAGTTTGCTTTGATGCCCAGACATTGGAAATCCACAGTTTTGTCACAGCATCCACTGTCCACAAAATTTTTGAAGACCGCTCAAATGCATGAATTTCAGATTCCCAAAATAAATTTAGCTTTAATTCCCTTTTCAATGCACTTATTTTTTTGAGGAAAAATAGCTGTATTTTTTCCCTGCTTTTTTTTTTCCCAAAGAAACCTTTTATCTAAGGAATACAAATTTCCTAAGTACAACTTCAGGAATATAGAACAACTCTATATTAAATAAAGATTTCAACAATACTCACACACACACATGCCATTTGAGAACAAGTTTTGGGGCCGGGGCCAGCGCTGTGGCGCACTAGGTTAATCCTCCAATTGCTGCACCAGCATCCCATGTGGATGCCGGTTCTAGTCCCGGCTGCTCCTCTTCCAATCCAGCTCTCTGCTATGGCCTGAGGAAGCAGTAGAAGATGGCCCAACTCCTTGGGCTCCTGCACCCACGTGAGAGACCTGGAAGAGGCTCCTGGCTTCAGATCAGCACAGCTCCGGCCATTGCGGCCATTTGGGGAGTGAATCAGTGGATGGAAGATCTTTCTCTCTGTCTCTCCCTCTCACTGTCTGTAACTCTACCTCTCAAATAAATTAATAAAATCTTTAAAAAAAGAGAACAAGTTTTATAGTTAATTCTCATAGTACAACTCATTAAGGAAGGAACTGCATGGGAAGCAAGTGCACAGTGACTCCTCTTGTTAACAATTAACAATCTTATGTATGATGTCAGTGGTCACCGAAGGCTCATGACATGAGCTACCAAGGCTATGGAAGCCTTTTGAATCCACAAGTCCATCAGTATTTAGACAAGGCCATACTGGAAATTCTCTACCCCCCTTTAGAGAAAAGTGCATCCTTCTTTGATGGCCACTTCCTTCCACTGGGGTCTCGTTCACAGAGATCCTTCATGCAAGACATTTTTTTTTTTCCACAGTGTCTTGACTTTTCATGCCTGAAATTATCTCACGGGCTTTTCAACCAGACCAGAATGCCTTAAGGGATGATTCTGAGGTCAAAATGCTATTTAAAGTGATTGTCATTCTATGAGTCTGCTGTGTGGACTGCTTCCCATGTTGGAGCATTTTTAATTCTGTTATTATTACCAGACAGTTGATCTTATTTATATGATACCTTTAACACTTAATCCTATCTTTAACACTTAATAATGATCACTTTAACACTTCAGATGGCATTTTTTTTAATTTTTATTTTTGACAGGCAGAGTGGACAGTGAGAGAGAGAGAGAGAGAAAGGTCTTCCTTTGCCGTTGGTTCATCCTCCAATGGCCACCGCGGCTGGCGCGCTGTGGCCGGCGCACTGCGCTGATCTGAAGGCAGGAGCCAGGTGCTTCTCCTGGTCTCCCATGGGGCATTTTTACCACCCAGCTTAATGGAATTCGGGGTCCCATGGCATGTTTTTAAACCGTACCCTAAGAAGTAAGGTCATAAGAATGTGTGCAGAACTATACAGTTGTACAGTTACAAACTTCCTCCTCCCTCTCTTATTCCCACTCATTTTTTACTGAGGTCTATTTTCAATTGACTTTATACACATGTGATTAACTCTATTTTAAGTAAGGAGTTCAATGAATAGTATGAAGAAGAAAAAAAAACAAAAAACTCTTCTTTGACAATCAAGACAAAGGCTGTTTAAGTCACTGCTTCTCAAAGTGTCAATTTCACTTCTATAGATTTCCTTTTTGGTGCTCTATTATGCACTTCTTAAAGTCCTTGCATATTAAACGCTGTCCTGCTCCGGAGCTGGGAAACTCAGGGACACAGCACACTGGGTGATTTTACTCAGTCATCTGGAAGTGCAGCAGACTCTGTGGAGGGGGAACCAGCAGTGGTCCCAAGGCCATGTCCATGTAGCGATTTGTGGCACAGCTGTCAATTAATCCCTACTTCATGGATGAGAAAGTTGAGGTTTAGAGAAGTTAAGGGATGTCCATGGTCAGCAGGTGCTGGAGACAGAATCCAAAACCAAGGCAGTTTGCCGAAGAGTTTATTTTGTCCCTTCCATACCCGGAGCCTCTCATCACACAGGTGTAAGGGCACAGAAGGCTGACTGTGGGAGCCTGGCTGATCTGGCTGTGGCCGGGGCCTCTTGCCCAGCTGGCAAACAGCAAGCTATCTCACATGTGAAGGCAGCGCCCATTCTGGGCCATGCTAGGGCAGTTTTAATGAGATATTTTAGCTTCTACTCTTTTTTTTTTTTAAATTATCAGCATCATTCTCATGGTGGTTCTTTTGTTAGCATTTTCACTCTGGACTTCCAACTCACAGACATTTTAATTTTCTACCAAGACATCATTCCAGGATTGAAATTCCCTGAGTACTCTCCACAGGGGGTGACTATTTTCCTTGGAAAACAGTGGAATTGTGTTGCTCCTCCTGAAATATCTATGCAATAAAGTCCACATTTAGTGCTCTGTGACATGTTTTTAGATATTCTCAACACATCTGGAAAATGGAATAGTGACCATCATCTAACATCTCAAACTAGCCATGGGTTTCTTTCCTTGTGAGCAGATCCAAGAAAATCTGGAGTTGAGCTACTGAAGGCTACGACTAAATGACGGCTCTGGAAATGGCTGCCCGGGGCCAGCGCGCAGCTCTGCTGGGCACCAGCTGTTCCACTGGAGGACTTAATTTAGCATCTGTCCCATCGGGCTCCTCATTTGGAATAGTAATAGCAGGCCATACCTGGCAAGATTGTGGTAAGGACCAAAGGAGAGGCATTGACTCTAGCCCTGTCGTCCACAATAACGTCAACACTTACTGTTATCACCAGGAAACAAGACATACTATTATTGTGCAGTATGTTGCATGTGAGACTGGGCAGAGGACATTTAAAAAGAGCAGAAGTGTCATTTCGCCTCATTCTTCTTGCTACATCATCAATGAGGTTATGCCTCCACTTCACAAAAGGGCAGGACAGAAGGAAGACCTTCCATCTAGGAGACCCCAGCCAATGGGAACAAGCATTGCTGATGGCTACGTGGAATTGCACGCCTCACTGAGCATGCTGGCCTAGGTTATTATAGCTAATTTCCCTACAAAGTAAAACATTAAGCAAAGGTTAATACACAGGGCTGTTTCTGTTGTTGTTGGCTAGTCTCAGTTACACAGGGAGTATCCAAACCTCTTGGGTAGCAGGGGAAGGGGACTTTTATCGAGTCTTCTGATTGCTTTCAATTTGATAAGTTCCATGTGCATACAATACCAATGAGACAGTAGTGACCCTAAAATTCTCTCAGGGACACATCCATGTGCTCCAAATCTACTAAGAAGCAAAGGATACAAACACGAGGAAGGTACGCAGCAGCGCAGAAGTCATGACCACCAGGTAGACATAGCACTATGACAGCAACAGGAGAAATCCAAACGATGGCTCATAAGAGCAATGTGGTAACCAGAGGATGATTGCAAATGTGGCCAGGGGTCTAAGCAGAGAGCAACCAAAGGAGATCTCGGAGGCAGTGGGTTTCTTCCGGCCACCTCTCAGAGTTGCAGGTGTCCCGAGAGCCGAGGAGCGGTGCCATGGTTTGAGCAGCAACAATCCCGAATTGCGGCCGAACCACATTCTCGATGAGATGAACCTGCAGGAGATTTAACTTCTCTGTTTAGAGTGGTTTTGGACCCTTTGGGTAAGCATGCAGCAAACCAGCGAGGACAGGGCAGGGACCTCCTGTGAGCCCACACCTGCATTCCATCCACAGTCTGCCTCCCAGATGGATGAAGAATCAGGAGTGTTTATCTCCCAGGAGTGGTCCGCTCTCAGTTAGCAGACCTAACCCTTCTGGTTGTCTGTTGTCTGTGAGGTCCTCCCCACTGCCTCAGGCTGTTCTTCATTCAAACTTCGTTTTACATCTAACATGTCCCAGACTGCTCCAGGCATTAGGAATAGAAATAAATCAAGCTGGGTGACGATCACAAAACACTCAGCCAGCGTTGTCACCTGCGGAACCTGAGTGTGTGCTCGATGCATCTCTCATCCTCTCTGTCAACACGGTCCCTCCACTACCAGCCTTGCTGTATGGGATAGCTTTCTGCAACTATAATGGATTATTGGACACAGAATACCTTACAAAGGTTTATTTGAGCTCATAGCTATGGAGTTCTGAAGCCCACACAGCACCACAAGGTTGGCCCTGCTATGGGACCTCCGGGCTGTATCACATCTTACTGGGCGTGCTCGAGGTTCTATCCATGTGGTCTCCCTCCCTCTCCTTATAAAGCCACCAGGATCCAATCAAAGGACCCCACCCTCATGCCCTCATCCAATCCAACCACTTTCCAGAGACCCCACCTACAAACCCTATTGTGGGGTTCAGTTTCTATCTTTTCAATGCCGTTAGCATAGACCTTGGGGATGAGTTCTGGGACCGCATCAGATTCAAACCAACACAGCACTTTGCAATCTTCCAAATACCTCTTGGATACTTCTGCTCCTCTCCAATCCCTCTAATATTCCTTTGATCTAGAAACCTGTCAAGGTTGAGGGAATTGTCCCTCAACTGCTTTCACTTCTGACACCAACTATAAAATTGGGGAGCCATCCCAAGACTTCCATTCCATATGACTTCAGCTACATGATTGGGGGTTCCTAAGACAACGCCTAATTTCAACATTTCCCTGGAAAGACTCATTGAAAGTGATTATACTCAGTGATACTTAGTGCAGCAAAAGAGCACTAAGCCCCTGAAGAAGTCCACAGGGCAGAGTCCAAGCTGGGTCCTGCAATCTCTCACCCCCTGGGGAACCGAGGGCAGCGTTGCTTTCTCAGTGCAGATGTGTGATTGCGTGCACAGGGCATTGCCATCCAGGGAGGCTGTTTGCTGTCCGGAGAATGTACTGGGCTCAATCACGTAAACCTGATTGGCCTCCCGTGTAGTTGGTCTCTGCCTATAGGCCCTGTAGCTAAGCTGATGCTGCGTGCCCCAGATCTTCCCCTTGGGGCACACTGATAGGCTCCACACCTGTGAGCCCAGGCCCAGGATGAACCCATGGCTATCAGGCGTGATATCCCCAAGGCTCAGAGAGCACTTTCCAGGGGGCAGCTGGGGACAAGCCTTCGCCACACAACACTTGATCCTTCCTTGGGAGTCATGCAATGCTCTCTTCATTGGTTCCCCTAACCCCAAGCATGCCTCTCTCCAAGCATTCTCCATCTTTCTGAAAAATAGGTGTTCTCAAAAGCAAATGTGGTTAGGTCAGCCAGCTTCTACAACCCCCCATTGTCCTCAGGACCAAGCTCAGACTCCTTAATGCGGCTTAACAGTTTGCAGAGGGAGACCAGCACGGAGTGCTTGACAGAGATGGAGCATGAATAATGACTTTATATTTTGTTTATTTTTAATAAAGGCTGCTATTTAGAGGATTTCAGAGGAAATAAGCTGCCTACACACAATACTTTGGTCAGGAAATCCTGCATGTAGGAAGGAGGCTGGCGTCAGATGAGAAACGCACGAATCAATGGTGACTAGAATGAGACCTTTGTTGGTGATATTTTTCTCTGCCAGAATTAAAGTCACTCTGAAACCACACACCAGCGTATCAAATGCACTGTCAGGGAAAAGTCACAATGGCATTTTGCAAAGGGAGGTGGCAGAGGCAGGCAGAGGACCCTGGCCAGAGGGACTGGCATAGGTCTGCGGGGTACCCTGTGCACAGGGACGGGCACAGGACTTGGTCTGTAAATGACCCTGTGTGATCTTGATGGCTGATTGGGCTTCTCTAACCCTCCGTTCCCAGGCTGCGAATGCTTCTAGAAATGCTTACCTTATGGATTTGCTGTTGTAAAAACACAATGAATTACTGTCTTTTGTCAATGCCACATTGTGCTTCAAAGAGTCCTAGGCCTTGGGGACACAGCAGTGAGCAAACAGGCCCAATTTTGTTCTCAGAGAGCTTAAAAGCCCTTCCCAAAGCACTTGGCAGGGAGTAAGGAGGAGAGAATAAAACTGACTGATTCTCTAAGGTCTTCCCAGTGACGTCTCACCGTCAGTCTCTGGGCTGACCGCCACCCTGGACATGTGGGAAGAGGAGACGGCACTTCCGAGGCCTTCCAAGAGAGAGAGCTCTTCCAGCGCATTGACTATTGCAATGCTGCAATCTGCAGGCGCATTCAAGTTACACCTTAGTCCTCAGAAGAGCCAACAAGGGAGAGAAGACAGTGCCTTCGCTGGATGGTGGTCACCCAGGGTGTCTGCGGCCCTGGGGATGCGTGGGCCCGAGGGGCTGGGTGCATACAGAGGCACAGTGCTGTGTTGCTACCTTGGCAGCAAAGCAGACAACTAGCGCTCTGCAGGCGTTATCTCTTAACTGAATTACTGTATTTTTTCACTTTACTGCATTTTCATTTTTCTCTTACTAAGTATTGCATTCATATTAGAAAAAACAGAATACACGTCTTTGTTAAAAGCAAGTCAAACAGATTACATGGATAGACTAAGACTAATAGCGTGGGAGCAGGTGTGCAGCCAAGCACTTCACCCAGTCTAAATCACCCCCGCCCCACACTGGCCTTATCTCAGTTCAGTTGCTGACCCCAGCCCCCTGCTGAGGCACAGGCGCTGGCTCAGTTCCTTGGGTCCTTGTGGCTCACCTGGGAGACCTGAATCTAATCCCCAATTCCAGCTTCAATGCAGCCCAGTCGAGACTATGGAGGGCATTTGGAGAGTGAACCAAAGGAGCAAACAACTTTCCCTCTCAAATAAATCAACAAATAAAAATTCCAAAAAAGAGCCACAGGGGCAGGTGTTTGGTGTAGGAGTTGGAATGCTGCTTGGGGAGCTTTTATCGCATATTGGAGTTCTTGGGTTCAAGTCCCAGATCCACTCCCAATTCCAGCCTTCTGCTAAAATGCAGCCTGAGAGCCAGCTCTCAAGTACTTGGGACTCTGCCACCAATGGAGATGGCATTGAGCTCCTGGCTCTTGGCTTTGTCCTGGCCAAGCCTCTGCAGTGGTGTGCATTTGAGTGGTGAATCAGTGGATGGTTTTGTTTCAGTCTCTCTGTGTGTGTGTCTTTCAAATATTTATTTTAAAAGATTTATTTATTTTATTTGAAAGGCAGAGTTATAGAGAGAGGATGAGAGAGAGAGAGAGAGAGAGAGAGATAGAGAGAGAGAGAATTTTCCATCCACTGGTTCACTCCCCAAATGACTGCAACAGCCAGAGCTGGACCAATCCGAAGCCAGGAGCCAGGAACTTCTTCCAGGTCTCCCACGTGGGTGCAGGGGCCCAAGCACTTGGGCCACCTTGCACTGCATTCCAAAGTGCACCAGCAGAGAGCTGGATCAGAAGTGGAGCATCTGGGACTTGAACCGGTGCCCATATGGGATGCCAGCTGCCGGCACTGCAGGCTGCGGCTCCACTCACTATACCACAGCACAAGCCCCTCAAATATTTTTTAAGATAAATAAAGTTCATTGAGAGAAAAAGAAGAGCTGTATGTTTTTAACACAGGTAAGTTGGTGAGCATCTTCAGAAGTTACCTATTTTTGGGAAGAGGAATTTGGGTGTCCTTGAGTTTTCAGCTCTTTGCTATGAATTTCATAGGTGACCACAACCTCACCCTGCCTCAATGACTGTAATATGGAGGACCTGGGGTCTAAGGAACAGGACAGCCTCACCCTAGCAGGAGAAAGAGAACAGGGCCACCTGATGTTAGAGGAGAATGGGTTTCAGGCTTTTCCCTCTCCTGTCCTAGAAATCGGCTCCATGAGTTCAGTTCCATTGGATTCAATAGGGATTACATAAGATGAGGCAGGTGTGTGTTTCTTATGCTTAACACGTAGTATAAGAGGTCTTCAAAAAGCTCATGGAAAATGTATACTATGAATAAAACTCCGCATTGATTTCAAAATTATTTGCACCAAAATAAAATTGTCCTTTAATCCCACTTTCCAGGAAATTTTTTGAAATGCCCTTTGGATGGCTGATAAATGTGAAGGCAACAGTGCCAAAGCTGAATGAGAACAATTCCCAGAAACCTCATCTCCAGGAAGCAGGTGCACGTGTCACCTGCAGGGATGGCTGTCAAAAGGTCCTTGCAGGGTAGAATCTTCAGGAAGAACTGCAAAGATGCAGAGCAGCCAATGATAACGCTGCGTGCGGCAGCTACTGCAGCCGTTGTGAGTTATTACAGCAATGTGGTGGGTTACACGTGGAGGAAAAAGGCAAAGCAACGTAGCTTTTCCCAGGAACAGCCTGGGAGAGCCCGGGAAGAACCTGCTCCCGGACCTCCCGTGCACATTCTTATCTTCAAGGACAGCCGTCAATTTGGTCCAGATAGAGAAAACAGCACTTGGTGAGGCTGCAACATCCCCTGGAATCTGAATGTCCACTGTGGCTTCGATGCCACCAACAGTCCCAGGATCCCCTCGTACGTGGGACCCTGCCTGCTGGCCTCCGTGGTCTAGTATGTTAGCCCCTAAGCAACGTGGCTGCTGCATGCTTTCTCTCTGTCTGCTGGGTTTGTGTCTCCACGAGGGTCCTTCCAGACACTGTGGAAAAATAAACATTGAATGAAAAGATACGCTTGTTTTGGTGCAAACATTTTTGAGATTCATGCGTAGTTCTTACACGGTATGTATTTTCCAAGAAATCATTGAGGATCCCTTGTGTTTTGGATGTACAGAGAAACCCAATAATGACTTGAAATGACATCGCTTTACAAGGTGCCTACAGTGCTTGACAACCTAGAATAGAGAACTGATGGTGAAGAGGTTAAATCAAAGTCAGAAATCTACTTCCTGGTCCTTTGGTATCTTCTTCCTCCCTTAGGGCTTGGTGCGAAGCAACTCTGGGAAGGCTTAAACACACTTTACTCAAGGTGACTTGTGAAAGTGCTTATCTGTGCCAACCATGAATACATCAGCACCTGAACGTCCTCCCTCTCTGGAGATAACGCAGACTCTGAAGGAAGCTAAGCTGTGAGCTATGGAACGGCACAATGGGGTTGCCATAGAGGATTGTTGGAGACACAAGTTCAGTGCATAAGGAGGAGTCCGCTCCGGGAGCACAAGCCACGGAGGGCTGCCCAGAGCGGGGATTCCTGAATTCAGTCTAAATGATGAGCAGGAGTTTGCCTTTTTGTAACTAAAACACACGGATCTGTGGGGAAGCTGCTTGACCTATGAAAATCACTAACCCGAGGCTGGCCGTGTCTCGTGGGCAGTGGAGAGCCTGTTAAAGGTTCCAGGAGGGATGGAATAGGATCAGGGTGCTGCTTTAACAAAAAGAATGGAGTCAGTTCTCCATATCTCTGAGGTCCCATCTGCAGATGTAACCAACCACTAACTGACTGACGAGTATTTAAAAACACGTGTATCTGTAGCCAACACGTGCAGGTTGTGTGGTCATAATTCTCTAAACAGTACTGTATGGCAACTCTTCACCCAGCATGTACCTTGTATCAGCTATTCTAAGTAAAGCATAGAAGGAGACACGCCTAGGTTACATGCAAATGAAAAGCCATTGTATGCAAGGAATGTAAACACCCATGGGTTTCAGTAACCAGGGCAGGTCTTGCAACCAGTTCCCTGCAAACCCTGAGGGAGAAATGCATGTCATGTGTGCACCAATGGTATTTTTTTCAATCCAAACAGATTCTTTAACTGACAACGCACTCGCCAGCTCAGCGTCTCTGAGGTCAGGAAGCGTAGAAAAGGCTGACCCAAATGGTGCCCATTGTGCGTGGATTTACTATTCAAACCCTAGGGAATCTGACAGGGGGCAAGGGGCAGATTTCCTGGGACCCTCTTCACGTAGCACACAGCTCCTTCTCTGCCCTGCTGACAAGTCACGGAGAATCAGCTGTTTATCCCCGGGGACCCCCCAACATCCAGCCCCTCGCTTAGGTGCCTTCAGCAATGGCCATGCACCTGCACCCATGATGCACTTTCCTGTGTTAAGCTGCAGCCAGCCCCAGCTCCCTGTGCACTTCCCATAAGCTGGGTGGTGCCACCTTAATTTAGGTTTGGTCCCCAGATCCCAGACAGAGAATGAATGCTGCAGCCTGTGGTTGGTTGGATCAGACCCACAACCAGGCTTCCCCTGGGAGTGAGTCACCGGACGGAGATACCAGGTCCTGGGAGCTGAAACTCTGCAGCTTGGCCCTGGAGATATTCCCACTGTGGTCAGTGCCTGAGGGATTAATGATTGACTAAAGCAACTGTGGGTTCTCACTGGTGGCTGAGGGCTCCTCTGTACCCTCCCGGGATGGCAGTGACCCCCTGTGCTGGCTGCCAATGCATTGGAAGTCTAACCAACTTTTAACCTAAATATCACAAGTGTGCGGTTTTTACAGCAGCTGAGAATGCTAAAAAGCATTATTTTTATTTTCTATGTTACCTCCCCAAGTTTGGAACCCAGACTGTTAAATAAAAGTTTTAATGAAAAGGACATTTTTCTTTCTTTTGATTTGTGAAGAATGTGTACAACGCACTTCCCACTTCGTTTTGAGAAACAGTGATTTGCTCAGAGTTAAGGATGCTGCCAGAATGGCGCAATCTGAAATCGCTTTTACCATACAGTAAGTGAAGGGATGCAAGTTAAAACTTAGTGGTGATGAGAAAAAGCTCACCACGCAGCATGAACTACCCACGTCAAGGCTGTGCAGGGCTGGAGACGACATTTCTCATTTCTGGTCGCAGCACCGAGCCTGCTTCACAGCCCCACAAACCACTAACTCTGCCCCACGATGGACACGCTGTTGTCTGATTTCATTCACAAGAGAACAGCAGCGCGAGCACTGCTATTGCTCCTGTGCAGGGGAGCAGAGGCTCAGAGTGGTTAACAAACTCGATGCTGGCGATTGTGAGTAACGTTGCCCTGAACACGAGGGCAGACACTGCCTCCAGACCCTGAGTTCAATTCTTTGGACATGCGCCCGGAAGTGATATTGCTGGATCATATGCTAGCTCCATGTTTAGTTTTTTTTTTTTGAGAATGCTTCATTCTATTTTCCATGGTGGTTGTATCATTTTTCACTCCCAGGGTACAAGGGCTCCCTTTTTCCACATCTTTACCAAACCTCTTACCTGCTGTTGTTGGTATCACAGCCATCCTCATAGGTGTGAGATATCCATTGAGGTTTTAGTTTTGATGTCCATAGTGAATAGTTATGGTAGTACTGAGCTCATCACTCTTAGGATTGGATTGAGGGATGACCAGAGTGTTGGTAAGACACTATTTACGAGGGGTTTCTGGAAGAGATAGGCGTTTGAATCGGCAGACCGAGTAAGGAAGACACTCTTGCTCACCGTGGGCAGGTGCCACTCCAGTGAGGGCCCCAGTGCAGCACAACGGCAGAGGGAAGGGGATTCAGTCTCCCTCCGGGGGCTGGGGTTCCTTCTGCAGCCCCTGACTAGGGCTGCAGGTTTCTCCAGCCTCTCACTCAGGACTGAGCCCCCTGGCGCTCAGGACCGCAGCCTCGGATGACAGCCACACCGTCGCGTTCTCTGGTTCCCTGCCCTCCAGACTCGGACTGAGCCACACTACCGACTTTTCTGGTTCTCCAGCCGCAGATGGTCGATTGTGCAAGTTCTGTCTCTGAATCGCACAAAGCAGTTATTCCAGGCAAACCTCTCTCCCGTGTCTACACCTATGTCTGTATCTGTCTACATCTGCTCCTGAATCCACATATCTGTGTCAGTGTCCAGCAGATCGATCTCTCTGGTCAACCTCACCGACACAAGCAATTCCATGCACCTGTTCAGCATGTGTATGTCTTCCTTGGAGAAATGACTAATCAGGCCCATCGCCTACTTTTAAAGTGATTACTTATTTTAGTGTAGAGTTGTAGGAACTTCTGACATATTTGGATATCAACCCTAGGTTGATATGGAACACAAAAATTGTCTCTTCAAGAAGTGATGTTGGGTAAACTGGGAACCCACATGCAAAAGAATTAAACTGAATCTATGTCTTTCACCACACACAAAAATAAATTCAAAATGGATGAAAGACAAATGCAAGGTCTGAAGCTATAAAACTCCTAGAAGAAAATCTACAGGAACATTCCCATGACATTGGTCCTGGCATGGGTTTCCTGGCTATCTTGTCAAAATTATAGGCAACAGAAGGAAAACCAGACGAGTGGGCTTACATCAAACTGAAGTGTTTCTGACTGCCAACAGAGATAATCAGAATGAGAGGGCAGCCTGTGGGATGGAAGAAAATATGTGCAAACCACATAGACATTAAAGAGTTAACATTCTCACTTGTTCTCAAAGTCACTTCTGCTCACTCTCATCCATGAAAGCAATGCTCACTTTCACAGCTAAATGTGTGTGTATGTGGGTGTGTGTGTGTGGGTGTGCATATATATATATAGAGAGAGAGAGAGAACTGATGGTGTGTACACACACACACCCACACACACACAATCTTCCACACACACGTCTTCCTTTCTACTCACAAACATTAAGTTCACCCTATCTTTTGGTTTGTAAGTACACACTCCTTCCCAAAGCAAACAATCCAAACATCCCATCATGGTAACAAGTTCAGAGTCTCGGATCTTACAATCAGATCGATGCAGGCCTGATTGTAGCTCTTTCTGCTCCAGGGATCAACATACAGACCAAGTGAGCAACAAAGAAACAAACCAGTGAGAACAGAGAAACAACCTCTTCCCTCTCTGTAGCCAGAATGCGATGCTGGAAGGATTGTGCCATCCCAGCACTCTGAAATCATGCTGACGACCACTCCTCTTACAGCCTGTGCTGTTTCTGCATACCTTGAGCAAACACTTCCTTCCACAGCTCCGCCTTCTGTTTAATTATACTACTTGGCCAGGGAGCAAAGGATCAGTAGAGTATCTGTTCTCAGACAGTAGCATTTTTCTTAGCATGCTCCATCCCTGGGCAAGAGTAGGGGCCATGCCTCAGTTTAAGTCCAGACTAGTAGATCTTTGAAATTATAACTCTCTCATATCTGCTTGGTTATGATGGCACATCCAGGATTATTCTTAGACATGCATATTTTTTCTAGATTTAATAGCTGGTACTTTGAGTCTTGCACATTTCATGGAGGAACCAAGCCAGTTCCTTTTTTACCTGAATCATTGTGCCAATGAAAGCAATTTAGAGAATTTTGGTAGTTCACCAACGAGTATAATGACCCTCTGCATTTGATCCTTGTCAAACGACTGAATTTTAATCAACCTATGACTCTCAAAGGTTAGAGATTGAGAATTAGTTACATTTTCCAACACGTTTCCAAGTCATTGAATTACGGACATCCTGTTCCTTTATCTTATTGCTTCTAAACTGGACGACCCTTTCTAAGTCTCTTCTCTTTTTCAGAGATCTGAGTCCAATGTAACCATTAGCAACCAGCTCATGCTATCAGAGCCTCTATTCTCTTCCGTTTCCCTAAAGCTGTGATAGGATGGGAACACATTTTTCCTCCAGGACACCAAGGAAGAGCTGCACTGTGTATCTCTGCAAACCAACCTAGACTATCATCCTTGCACGCCCTGGTAAGAGTGTTCTTACTCTTCACCTCTGAAATCAATGCCATATAGAAACAGTAGGGAGGGGGAGGGTCCCGGGAGGGTCCTGCCCCCGCCCCTGCCCCCCGCCCGTGGGCCACCTGAGGTCCCTGAAATCATCCGGACTGGCCCTGCCAAGGGAACCACAGGCAGGACTCAGAATTCCCTAAATCTAGAGCAGACTATTTTTTAAAAATAATTTAAAAAAATGTTTTTACAGACACACACACACACACACACAGAGAGAGAGAGAGAGAGAGAGATCTTCCATCCGCTGGTTCTCTCCCCAAATGATTGCAATGGTGGGAGCTGGGACAATCTGCAGCCAGAACCTGGAGCTTCTTCTGGGTTTCCGTGTAGGTGCAGTGGCCCAAGCACTCATGTCATCCTCCACTGCTTTCCCAGGAGCGTTAGCAGGGAGCTTGATTGGAAGTGGAGCAGCAGCAACTTGAACCAGTGCCCACATGGGATGCCGGTGCTGCAGGGAGTGGCTTAACCTGCTACACCACACACTGGCCTAAGGCTAATTTTTAAGCTGATAATTTTGTATGGACTATGAACGATGCTATAAATATCCAAATGTCCCTTGGCAGAGCAGAGGATCAACACCAGCTACGATTTTGGATATATTCCTTTTTTTGTTTGTTTGTTTTATCAGTTTCTATAAATTAGGATGAGCAATGCAAGGCCACAATGCGAAACAATTCAAAACATCAATTTTAAAAAAAATCTTCTTTATCGCTCATAGTACGAGCCCAATATAGGTAAGTGATATTGTTCTGTTCATCACAGTCCACCAAGGATCCATATGACTGACAGCCCGTGCTCGGCCCATGCAGAGAGCAAGGAGAGCGTGAGAACACTGCACCAGCACGCAACGCTTTCATCTGGAAGCGATGCTGTCTCTTTGCATTTTATTGTGAAGTCAGGAGATACCGACTAAGCAGGAGCCTCACTGGGTGAGGAAGGCTGGTCTTCTCCTGGGAAAAGTGTGTTTCTGAACATGGAGGGGGTATACACTCTGGGTCAAGGAAGACCCTTTTAACAGATAGGGTATTAACCAGAAAAATGATTTGCTGGTAGCATTTTGAGTAAAGGAGTTCACATGTGGTGCATATCCAAAACAAGAAGCAACGTAGCCCAGTGTTAGAGAGAAAGCCACCTGCCGAGAGATGGTGCAAGGGCCAGATAGCAGTGAAAAGCCAGGAGCAGCTTAGATGCAAACAGGCCAAACTAGGATAGACCCTGACCATGACTTCTCAAAAGTCTTCTTTGGGGAATTTTGGAGTAAGGATTAGCAGTTTCTCAAAAGCAGCAGAGCAAGGAGCCATGATCTGCTGTCCCAGGGCTGGCTCATGGGTGAGCAGTGGGCGTGGCCGCAGAGCAGGGCCTCTGTCAGCAAATGACCTGAGCCCCTGGGTCACCACCTGCTGAGCCAGCAGCCCCGCCCCCCATCACCACTAGTCAGTGTGGTTTCCAATCCACAGCAGAGCGTTCAAACCACATGAATGGACTCCCTCTCAGTTCACGATCTCAAACCTCCAGTGATACTACCCAGTGGCAAAAAGTTCTCTTTTCCCAGCACTGGAATTCCCTGACTCCTGGTCACTCCGGCCTCTATCATCCTCCCACACGCGGCTCTGTAAAAAGCGGTGGCCTTGGGTTCAAGCGCTCACACTGGATGGCCTGTTTGTGCCTGTGCCGACAGCCTTCCCATGCACATGGATTCCAGCGTTTGAGGCCCCATCTCGTATTGCAGGATGCCGGGATCCAACCCCGACTGCTGCTCCTGGTGCCAGCCTCCTTCTCCTGCGACCCTATGAAGCAGCAGATAAAGGCTCAGTACTCAGGTTCCTGCGCCCTCTGGGAGACCTGGGCTGAGTTCTCAGCTCCTGGCTTCGGCTGGACTGGCCTC
Source organism: Lepus europaeus (assembly GCF_033115175.1). NCBI lineage: Eukaryota > Metazoa > Chordata > Mammalia > Lagomorpha > Leporidae > Lepus > Lepus europaeus. The sequence continues at coordinate 6,092,597 of NC_084839.1, forward strand.
GACTGATGGACCCCTGCATGCATTTGGGGAGTGGACCAGCAGATGGAGTCTCTTCTCTCTCTCTCTGCCTCTTAAAGGGATTCCTAACGTCCTCTTCTCTAACTCATGCCCCAGACAGCAGCGGAAGCGATGTCCTCCAGTTGTAAGCAAGCGCCTGTATTCCCTTGCTTCAGTCTCCAGCGCCTCCTCACCCTACCCTGCCTGCCGTGCCCACCGTGCAGGCTGTGCCCTGACCCCCCGTGTCCACCGTGCAGGCTGCGCCCTGACCGCCTGTGCCCACCATGCAGGCTGCGCCCTGACCCCCAGTGCCCACCGTGCAGGCTGTGCCCTGACCCCCCGTGCGCACCATGCAGGGTGCGCCCTGACCCCCCATGCCCACCATGCAGGCTGTGCCCTGACCCCCCGTGTCCACCGTGCAGGCTGTTCCTTTACCCCCCGTGCCCACTGTGCAGGCCTCGCCCTGACCCCCGTGCAGGCTGTGCCCTGACCCCCCCGTGTCCACCGTGCAGGCTGTGCCTTTACCCCCCGTGCCCACCGTGCAGGCCTCGCCCTGACCCCCGTGCAGGCTGTGCCCTGACCCCCCGTGTCCACCGTGCAGGCTGTGCCTTTACCCCCGTGCCCACCGTGCAGGCTGCGCCCTGACCCCCGTGCAGGCTGTGCCCTGACCCCCCGTGTCCACCATGCAGGCTGTGCCCTGACCCCCCGTGCCCACCGTGCAGGCCTCGCCCTGACCCCCGTGCAGGCTGCGCCCTGGCCCCCAACCTTGTGTACCTCGCTGCACTGCTGTTTCTCCCGGCTACAGAAGCTCTTTCCCAGCCTTCAAACTTCTCCAGAATGCTTTTTCTTTTTCTGCTGGAGCTTTATGACTGTCTTTCCCTGTGCCAGCGTGGATTCTGTCTCCCTTTGCTTTACCCACATCCACTGCCTGTAGCTTGGCTCTCAGTTACTACGGCCTCTTTGAAGAGGACTTCCCTAACGTCCACACCTACAACAGTCTCTTGTATTCACTATTTTAAAGACTTAGCCTTTGTTTTAATTCATCACACGTAATGAGGCAGCCGGTGCCTTTATCTGTGGCTGCCCCCCGGCAGTGCTGCGGCTTGCTTGTTTGTGTTTCTCTATGTCCTCACTAAGCAGCATCTCCCTAAGAGGGCAGGAGCCACGTGCCTCTCCCAGCATCCTCTTCTCAGCCGTGAATCCACAGCCTGCACACAACAGACACTTGCTGAGTCAGTGACATCTCAGGAGCATTGCTGAAGCCCAGGTCGTCCCAGTTTCACACCTGCCAATCAAATCTGGCTGCTGGAGGGGTTTCAGGACTGAGATGCACCGGGTGTGGAGGTTGCTGTGGTGACAACAGACTCCTCTGCTCCTCCCTGCTCTCGCACCCTGGTTTTATAGATCAGCTACAGGGCTGAAACGAATCCCATAGCAACAAAGCCGATGCTTCCAGTCGATAGCCATTTCCACCAGTTCTTCCCATTGCTCAACAGATTAAAGAAGACGTCTCCTCGCTGTGGCAGACAATGTCCGTGCCACGTCAGTCAAATCTACCAACACCGTACAGGGAAGCAAGAGTGGAAAGCCAAGTGAAGAAGGGGTAACAGGTCCCCTAAGTAGCCCTGCTATTGTGCCTGGGCACCAAGAAATCCCTTCTTGTAATGGGTATCTCACTGTCTATTCTGCATGGCAAGCCAAGTCAGATAGCCCCCGAAATGGTAGAAAAATGGTGGTCAGCACCCTCCTGTCGCCTAGCTCTCTCTAGGGAGCCCAGGGTTTGCACTGAGTGTAGAGCAAGTCAAGGTACAACCAACCAAAAAACGAAAATGTAAAGAAAACCAGGCAGTGACAACAGAGACGGGGTCTTTCTACAGAGTGGCCGCGTCATCTGAGTCCCCTGCACTCACAGCCTGCTCCTGCCCCTCACCTAACCCCCCCACAGTGCCCAGACTATGGGTGCGTGATGCAAGACAAAGGGGTGCATAGGAAACAGCTCGATCCCTGGGGATATCGGCCCTCTAAGAATCCTTTAGAACTGGGCAGTGACACTGAGCGGTCACGGACAACGTGACCCCGGCGGAACTGCCGACTGTTGCCACAGCTCCCGTGTGGTCAGAGGCCAGCACATAGGAAGAGTAGAACTCCAGCACAATCAAGCTGAGCCATATCTTACCCAGGGTAAGTGAACGAAGCGCCGTGCACAGCTATCTGAGCTCAGGATAGGGTGTGAAAGACAGACGCGGGGCCAGAGCTGTGCCGTAGCAGATAAAGCCACTGCCTCCCATATGGGCACCAGTTCGAGTCTCGGCTGTCCCATTTCCAATCCAGCTCCCCGGGAAAGCAGAGGAGGAAGGTCCCAGTCCTTGGGCCCCTGCCCTCATGTGGGAGATCTGGAAGAAGCTCCTGGCTTCTGGCTTTAGATCATCTCAGCTCCGGCCATTGTGACCATTTGGGGAACGAACAAGCAGATGGGAGATCTCTCTTCCTCTATTTTCTTCTCTCTCTGCCTCTCTCTAACTCTGTCTTTCAAATAAATAAATAAATAAATCTAAAAAAAAAGACAAGACAGAAGCCAGCAGCACCCACGTGCATTCACCCAAGGACACCTAAGATCCAGCACAGCACAACCTTTCAAGGGTACCACACATCATGCGACTGTGAAACGATGCTGTAATAAAAGCAGAAGATACACGAGTGTGCCAACTGAAACCAATGCCATGAAAACACTCATTATTACCATAAATACAATATAGGGAGCACTGCCAACGTCAGAGTCAGCGAAGCTCATTTCTTAAAATACTCTGTTTGTCACAGAACGAAACAAATTGATATAAACCAGATGTTGATTTCAATAAATTTGTGAAATAGAAGACAATTCCAAGGAAAACAAAAAGAGTGAAATAAAAATAAATAAAATCCATCAACACTTAGAAAATAACAAGATGCAACAGAAATACCCAGGATTAATCTCTTGAAACAATTAAAATGAAGAAACAAATCTACCAGAACTGATACTTTTATCAGAAATGATAAAGTTTATATAATAGAGACACTAGAGTGTCAAACCTGTTGGGCTATTAGATGCAGGGTCAATGTACCTTTACAATCTTGTTCAGCGGGTAATTGTCTGGGCACTTTTAAGTTGTCAAAGCAGTATCAAGAATGCTAATAAGGATTGTACTACAGGATTTACTTTTTTCAAAATTTAGGGAAGGATGAATTCCAAAGCATTTAGTAAACGCAGATTATAGTTGCACACCTTGGTACACAATTCCTTTTCAAGGCTTTGACAACATTGCCATCAAGATTTGAGAATGAAATACGTGCACACAAAGAGTTAATACTTGGGAGCCACAGGTTATGCTCCAGTTCCTGTCCTAGCTGCTCCACTTCTGATCCTGCTCCCTGCTAATGCACTTAGGAGAACAGTGAGAGATGGCCCAAGTGCTTGGGCCCCTGCCACCCACGTGGGAGACCTGGGCAAAGCTCGTGGCTTCAGCGTGGCAACTTGCCAACCAGTGGATAGCAGATCCCTTTTTTAAAAAATATAGCCTAATATTGGGAATTAAAAATACATGACTTAGTTAAACATGTTATGCTTGTTATTGTAATACATGCAAAAGTGCATTTATCCACCACTAACTCAGTATAAGTCCAGTCCTTCCTTTAATAAGTGCATACCCATTATATTTCTGTTTTATGTTTTGTAACCAGCAATCTAACATAAAAATTTCCTTGAGAGTGAAAAGTGAATTTTTTAAAAAAGATTTAATTATAATTTAGACTTTTCTTAGATATTTAAACCTATACTTCAATACAGTTCAAGCATCAACTTGGATTTTTTTTCCTTACCTAGAGAGCCCAATAGAATTAACTGAAAAACCATTAGGCCCTATAGGTTGTTTAAGCAAAGTCACCAGTTAAACACAGAAACAGAAAATTCTGTAATTTTCTTATAAATCAGCAAAAAGCTTTTAAAAGATAAAATGACAAAATTACCACACGAAGAAAAAGAGAAACACAGCTATAAATTTTTCAACATTTACATATAAATTATATGAAAACAAACACAAGCATTTCTAAAATAAACGGGGATACACACTGTACTCTGGATGGGAAAATCTAACGATATAAATGTTCTTTATAATGGACTGGAAACGTCTTGTGAAGTTAATTCCTGTGGTTAAAGTCAGACCAGATCTGGAGCGAGAGAAGCCACTTCCTGCCATCAGCCAGAGGGCGCAGGATGAAAAGAAAAAGCTGGGAGGAAGGAAGGGGTCACCATGCCCACCCCAGCGGGGGATGGGCGAGGCTGGACAAGACCCAAAACCTGCAGGAAACCTGCCTGAGGGACACGGGCAGCCTCACGCCTGCGGAGCAAGCTGGTGAGTTACAGGGCTTCCCGAGCAGGTTGAGGTGCCTGTGTGTGTCCTTTGCCCTTCCAAGCGCACAACCCTGACTCCCTAGCTAACCTGTGCAGGTGCTCTCCCTCCAGGCCAGCAGGCAGACTGCGCTGGCGGGAGTGCCCTGCGCCCAGGGCACAGCACGTGGCTCACTGAGCCCTGGCCCCGCTGCCGAGGAGCTGCTGAATGTGAACTTGGATTTAAGCTGAACCCTGAGGCTAGGAACTGACTGACTGGATCGAGCTTGTAGATTGTTCACGTAGCCTGGTACCGGAGAGACCCCAGAGGTTCCATGCGCAGTGGTTAAGCTGATGTTAATTTAGTAGGATCTCAGAGGCGGTGAGAGTCCTTCCATGGCTGGGCTGGAATCTTCTGTCCAATAAGTTGCCACCATCTAGTACATAATTCCTCTACCCACAGATGAATTACGTGGACAGCTGAGTTCCTTCTGCTGTGGGAAGTGCGCTTTCTCCTTTGCCTGTCCTTACAGATATTCTCAACTAGCCATAGTAGCCTGCTCTGTGCAGTCTCCCGCCTTGTCTGTGTGGAACCTGAGACTAAGAGGGAAATTACCGGGTAGATATGGACGCAGGCCTCAGTGTAGACAGATGACGCTGTGCTCAGTGGGTGAGCGCTGTCTTCACCCGACACACTGCTTAGGCTCTCACACAACACAATCGAATCTGGGTTCAGAACCGAGCCACTTCCGTCTCTGAGCAGCGAATTAAAAAAAAAAAAAATGATTTAGTCCAAGTAGTTTACCTCAGGGTTGAATGTTTTAGTAAATAAAAGCTTGGGCCAGTCGTGGGACTTTCCCTAAAATGATCCCGACCTTCTGTGAGGACAGACTCTGAGCGTTCCCAGGGACTAGCGCTGTCTCCTTTCGTGCTAAGTCCGGCTTCCAGCCGGGGGAGATTTGTTTACAGGCTCGGCTTGTTGTGTCAGTGTCTGTTAAGGTTTGCAGAGGTGAGGAAGAGCAGATGGCCCAACCCTGCCACACAACAAATGAGAACATAGCTGGATCCACAGGCGGCCCGGCTGAGGTCACTCAGCTCCGCGCCGGGGTGACACGGGCAGCCAGCGCTTCTGCAGCCTGCTGGATGCTGTAACCCAGCTCCAGAGCCAGAGGCAAAGGCAAACCCAGCTCACCTGGCCCTTGTTCCAAGGAGAGGCATTTCCAATCAGCTCCCTAAGGACAGGTATCTCAGAGTGAGGACGTTGGCCACTGCTGGGTGGACCAGCACCCCGGCTTGCAAGTCCGTGCAGTGCGTTAATAGAGACTCTGTCTCTAGCATTCCCATTAGTTGTATATTCAGGTGGAAATAATACTGATGACATTATTTCTCAAGTTGACTTGAGCTTTGCATGGATGCATTTTTTGGTCCACAGTTGGTGACCTAAACTATGCAGAGTTTGGGGGGGTGGGCAGGGAGGGATTCGTCAGGAGGGCTGGCAAGCTGCCGATGCCAGAAGACTCAACGATGCTCGGCAGGAATGAAACATGCGGCAAAATGGCGGGGAAATGGAGAGTGTCCCCCATGAACCCACTGGAAGACCCTCGAAGTGGAGATGAATGCAAGGACGTGGTCACAGCTTGGGAGATCCTCTCGCCCGGAGGGATGCACATCCAAGGATGGTAAAGTGTGTTCCTTCTGCAGCCACGTGTGACCCAGGATTCTCTCAAAAAGAATCCGGGGTGTGGCATAGCCAGGGTCACACTTGCCAAACACCATCACCGTCGTTACAGGGGATTTACACATTCAGAACTACAGGGTCCTCCCCAGGGGCTGCCAGCTCTCTCCTGGCAAGAAGGGGGCAGAGAACATGCAGCCCAAATACTCGGGCCAACATCTGCTGCTTTCCCAGGCCACTAGCAGGCAGCTGCATTGGCAGTGGATCCACTAGGACACAAATCAGCACCCATTTGGGGCACCAGCATCACAGGAAGGAGCTTAGCCCACTGCGTGCAACACAGCCCCCACACCTACAGCAGGACTTCTTAATTCACACCTCTCTGGGCCACACACTCAGAGCCTATTCTGCATCCACACCTGATATAGATCATGAGCTCATTCAAGCTCCACGTTGGAATCGCGTGTGTTTTGTTAGAGGATGTTTTAGAATATTTGGCACATGCGTGGCTATGGGCCATTGGGGCCAGAAGGTGGACTGCTAAAGCATACCTCCCACGCCCAGCGTCCTTGGATCATCATCTCTCCAGCTGAGTCTGGGCTGTGCCATTGAACTTGTCCTAACCAAGGGCATGATTCGTAAGCCGCTGTTGCATTTGGGGCTCTGCCTCCCAAACCCCATGTCCCCTTGAGACAAAGCCTCACCCACATGAGCCCCTTAGGGAAAAGTCCTGGAAAGAGAGCAAGGCCCAGATCTCGGGCCAGTGTCCAGCTGTGCTCCATCTGGGTACCGTCCTGTGACAGAGCACATGGAGCCCAACGAGAGAACTGCCGACCAACCCCGAGCATCCAGGACGGGAAGTCATGGCTTCAATTCAGCAAGAGGCCGATCGCGAAGGCTGCTTTCCATCGGGCAGAAGCTGGGAGACAAGAGCAGTGTCTGCAGGGTGTTTGTGGACAATGCTTTCCCACCTGCAATGCTGTTTGCACCCAAGCTGTCCTCTGTGTGCAAGGGAGCATGAGCCTTCAGATCCGTTCTCTAGATCTTACTCTATGACATCTGAGCTGCAAGATGAACGCCATAAATGAGGGACCAACCCCCGAAAGAGAGCAAAGAGATATGTAACCCAGAAGACAATAACAGAAAAACATGAGTCGGCAAATTCCCAGGATGGTTTTAAAGGAATTCTCATGGGAACAGCGGGACACAAGCTTGATCATGAGAGAAGAAGATAGAAAACTCCCAATGGATGTCTTCAAGAGAACTTAATTCCCTGTGTTAAGAGGACATTTATCCCAGCTACTTAGAAATCTAAATGGTTCGAAGAGGCAGAGTATTAATGTGAGGGCGAAATTGTCTACCGGGGGAAAAACAATGATCCCAATGCCCAGAAAAGCACTTGCTTTGAGGAAGCCCGCTTCCTGCATTAGGCATGGTGTGAAAATGTTGAGTCACCGTGTCTCATAACTGGCAGTCATAAGATGCTGCTAAATGGAGAAATCGGGAAGTAGAAGCCTCTAGAAGTCGTATAGAGATAGGGTTCGCAGCAGCTACCTCCTGGAGGCAGGAGTCCAGGCGGAAGGGGCGGAGCTGTGCGCTGTCTCTGTTCTGAATGTTGTGGAGCTACTTGACTCCACAACGTGCATGCTTGAACATCTTTGAATACATTAAAAGAAAATCTTATTATCTGAACATCTGTGTTTGTGATTAAAATTCACCATCACTGCAGAAGTTAACCACTTTATTGTTCCAGATTAGCTGATAGCCCGCGATGCTTTGTGGGCAGAGACAAGACAGAAAGGGAGGGCAGCAGATAGCCCAGAAAACAGACATCCTGGAAGGGGTCGGGGGCATTCGTTTCACCCTCAGCAGTTAACTCACTACTGCATGTCCAGGCTAAGGAGAACGCGGGGCAAGGCACAGACATGTAGGCACAAGTCCCTGGCCTTGCACTACTGAAGAATTGAGGGGAGCAGTTGGAGGGCTTTGGGGCAGGTGGATTCTGGAAGGTTCTACAGGTGTCCCTGTGCGCAGCCTTTAGCAAGACTCTCTGTTGCAATCCAGCCTTGAAGAGCGAGCGTGTATCAAACAAATGCATTTCATGAGATCCTGGAGAGAGGAAGCATTAAAGTATCTGCAGAGGAAGAAGTGAAGACACAGGGGTGGGGCAGGAGAAGGGGAGAGGCCAAGAGAGCCAGCAGGGAAACCCACGCGGGGAATCCTCCATAGTACAGGTGATAATCCCACCGAGGGTGGCAGCAGCTGCCCCCCGGAGCCCTTACCCGTTTGCCATCTCTATTCCAAAACCAGATCATTTCAATTACATAAGTGCCTGTGGCGTCATCACACACTGCCACCCCTTCCTTTACAAAAGTGCTGTCCCCTGGCCAGAGGTCAGGGAGCAGGAAGAACAGCTGGTGCCCAGGAGACCGGAGATGCTGAGTGCATTGCCCCCAGCCTCCCAAAACGCACGCTGGTTTCTGCAATCGTGTCTGGGGAGGTGCGGGGAGCCACCGGCCAGGCTCCCGGGAAGCGCAGATGCGCACTAGGCATGCGCAGGTCATGCTGCTGCTTATTTGCACATGCAGCAAGCTTATTGGCCCTTGCTGTTGTAACGGGTCCTGTGTGTGCTAGGGCAGAGATGTTACTGAAGGGGTTGGATGCAGACAAACACAGGCAGGAGGAGGGCACTCCCAAGGCAAGTGTGTAAGGCAGACAGGCAAGTGTGTAAGGTAGACGTCTGATGGTGAGAAGTGTCACGCAGGGACCCAGGAGCAGCCATGGAGATGACAACTTTAGACACGTTAGGCTGTGCGGCCCTGGGGCAGCCACCCTGTGGGCAGCGCCTCCACGCTGCCAACTCAGTGCCAGGAGCCAGCCCAGGGAAGGGCACGGAGAGAAGACACACAAGGGCCTGTGAGGAACAGAGGACGCCCCGCGGGGTGGGGGAGAGGTTGCAGGGCCAGCGCGCATGCGGGCGCAGTGTCAGGAAGGTGAAGACACTCCCTGTCCTCACTGGCCACCCATGTGGTGTCTGGAAGCCCTCTCAGATGTCATGTGTCCTTTGGGTGAGTGTGTTCTCATGCCGTCCTTGTGGAAACCGGGCAGTCAGGTGCTTCTGAACCCTTATCACTCCCCTTGGTTTCTACCCTTGAATCCAACCTGTTAGCAAATTTGGTCGGTTCCTGCAGCAGCGCGTGTGCCCCACCTATGGAGGACCCTGTTCCCACAGTCATCCTGAGGCTCTGGGCTGCCTCCCGCCTCATCGCACTGTGTCCTCACAGCAATTCACTGGACAATGCACTGTGTCCTTACAGGTGAGGTGCATGAAAGCAATCAGTTCGCGTGTTTTCTTCCTCACAGCTACCCGGTGGTGTCCAGTTAGAATTCTGCAGACTTTGGGGATGGTCAGATACAAAAATGTCAGCAGATACAGCAAGTGCATTGCCTGGGATGACACAAATAACCTTCCTCTTTAATTGATTCATGTATAATTACAGTTTTTGTTTTGCCTGCTTTGTTTGTAAAAGACATGAGCTTAAAATCACTCAATGTGTTTGTGAGTTTTCTTCTCCTTGTAAATTTCTCAAATTTTGTTTTTGTGTCATCGTGGAGACCTATGAATAAGTACACACGCATTTAAAATTGTTCCTTTCATGATCATGACTCCCTCGTCCTGTATTACAGTGCTTCTTGCCTTGGAGTTTACATGGCCTGAAATTTGAAGGCATTACTTAGTTTCTTTGCATTTTATGGCAATATAATTATTTTTAAATATTTTATTTATTTATTATTTATTAATTTGAAAGGCAGAGTTACAGAGAGGCAGAAACAGAGAGAGAGAGAGAGATCTTCCATCCACTGGTTCACTCCTCAGTTGGCCTCAACAGCCAGAGCTGGGCTGACTTGAGCCAAGAGCCAGGAGCTTCTTCTGTGTCTCCCACAGGGGTTCAGGGGCCCAATGTCTTGGGCATCTTCCACTGCTTTCCCAGGCCATAGCAGAGAGCTGGATCGCAAGTGGAGCTGCTGGGTCGCAACCAGTGCCCACGTTGGGTGTCAGCATTGCAGGCTGTGGCTTTACCCGCTATGTCTCAGCGTTGGCCTTATAAACTTATTTTGTAGTCTACAAAGGTTGGCTCCTGGAACTCACACCCTGTGCAATTCTCCATCCCTGGAGGTTGGAGCAGGAATTCACTGGTAGGAGAAGCATATGGCAAACATGATGAAATGTCACTTCTAATATTAGGTCACAAAAGAATGTGACAGCAGTGGGCATTGTGGTAAAAGTGCGTTAAGCCACCACTTGAGACACACCCCATGTCGAAAGGTCACTTTGGGACCCGGCTGCTCCCCTTCCAATCCCGCTTCCTGCTAATGTGCCTGGGAGGCAGCAGCTGATGGTTCAAGTGCTTGGGCCTCTGTCACCGATGTGGGAAACCTGAATGGGGCTCCTGGCTCCTGACTTCAACCTGGCCCAGCCCCAGCTGTTGCAGCCATCTGGGGAGTGAATGAGCAGCTGGAAGATCTCTGTGTGCATTTCTCATTCTCTCTCTCTCTCCCTCTCTCTCTTGCTCTCTCTGCCACTCTGAGTTTCCAAAAAATAAATCCTTAAAAATAATGAAAATTAAAAGACTGTCACTCACATCTTGCTCAAACCCTCTCTCGGGGTTACCCTGGTGGAACCAGCGGTGATGCTCTGAGTTTCCCTGGAAGAGACCAGAAACTGGGGTAACCGCTAATAGCCAGAGGCCATTGTTCAAGGATCCCTGAGGAAGTGACGCCACCAACAGCCACAGCGTGAGCCTGGACACAGACTCTCCTCAGCGGAGCTTCTGATGGGGCAGGCTCTCACCCCGCCAGGACCTCCACCGCTGCCCCGTGAGTGGTCTTGACGGTGGGGCCACACAGAGTATTGGAGCATCCATCGTGTTGTTGGAAGTCACCAAAGAAGGGACGATTTTGTAGGCAATATATGACATGCACACAACATCTGCTTCTTCCCCTGTCATTTCTTCTTCATATCCATTCAGAAAATGTTCGTTTTCTATGGGCGAATTTACTACCTTTTGCTGTAGTGTAACTGCTTTCCTATTTTAGGTTAAATTAGCCATTTGACTTTGTTCTGCCTATGCGTGCTAATTCTTTTGTCCTCATAACTGTCTTGTTGGGTTTGGTGGAGAATTTCATCGTCTCAACTCTTGCCTCTACAATGATTTGGATATTTGGAGATTACATGATACTCCCTGAACATATTAAAGCGAAGTAATTCCCTTGGCTCCCACTTCAGACTTTAATATGAAGCACAAGTAACTGGTTTAGAGTCTGGTCATTTCCTTATTTATTAATGGTCTTGTTTTCTCTCATTATACCTCATTCTGTTGCATGGCTGTTCACCTCTGTGCTCTGATCATTACACTTAACAAGATTACTGGAAGAATATGAACACAGGAAAATGCAAGGTTTTTAACAGAAGACTCTCCTTTTCTGTTTCATTACCGTGAGTAGGGGAGGGGCATCTCTAGGATCATTTTAATTCCAAATTCAAGATTTGAGTTTCTCCAGAAGGTGCCGGAGATGTAAACCTAGACCCCCACGACAATGGGTTCTCCTTGAATTTACCTCACTCTGGACGCCAGTGTGAAGAGCAGGTGGGCACCAGGCAGTCACCGGGCTGTTTTTGCCCTTTCCAACCTGTAATCTCTGTTTTGTCTTCAATAGCAAATGTCTTCAAGAAACAGCGCACTTGAATGTGATGTTGGCTTCAGGGTGTCGTCTTCCCTTCCGCTTTAGCCCAGCTGTCCCTCACCACTTCTCAGCGCCAGGTTGGTTCTGCCTGCCATGTTAACACACACGTCTGCTACGGTGTCCCCGCGGGTTTCTGTTGCAGTTTCTGAGTCTGACGTTTCTAGAATTGAGAGTCTCCAAATCAATAACTTTTATGAAAACATTGTTTCCAAACGATCCTTGGTCAGACTTACGCCTATGCATTTTTGATGCTGGCACCATCATAACTAGTGAATTTTCATCTCCCTGTTAGCTTCTGTTGGCATAAAAACATATCTTTATTTATATGTTACTAATGCATCTAATAACTTTGCTAAGCCATCATTAATTCTTTCAGTATAATTTATAATTATAACTTATGATTCTTATGAATATACTAATTCTTAGATTTAAATGAATTTTTACATAGAAAACTTTATTATTTGAATATAATGATTCCATTACTCTCTTGCCAATTCTTATATATATTTTTTTGACAGGCAGAGTTAGACAGTGAGAGAGAGAGAGAGAGATAAAGGTCTTTCTTTCCCTTGGTTCACCCCTCCAAATGGCCACTATAGCGCCGATCCAAAGCCAGGAGACAGGTGCTTCCTCCTGGTCTCCCATGTAGGTGCAGGGCCGAGCACTTGGGCCATCCTCCACTGCACTCGCAGGCCACAGCAGAGAGCTGGACTGGAAGAAGAGCAACCAGGACAGAAACTGGCACCCCTACCAGACTAGAACCCAGGGTATTGGTACGGCAGGCAGAGATTAGCCAAGTGAGCTGCGGCGCCAGCCCAATTCTTATATTTCTTATTTCTTTTCTTTGTTACTATTGAAATACATTTTTGGTACCTGAAGGAAATGTTAAAGAATAAAAGGTTAGTGATAATAAGAAATCTTATTTTTTAATAAATTTAATATAAATTACCCCATAGTCTATCATCAAGCATGATTTAATTTTTGATGTATTCTTTTTTATGATAAAGAAAATTCACTTCCAGTTGCTTAAGAATTTTAAACACAAGAGCTGTTTACTGAATCTCTTGAATCTTTTCTGCATCCATCAACATGAGTGTTTCCTCGAAGTCACCAATGTGTCCCATCAGCTGGTGGACACGTGGAGCCTGAGCCACCAGTGCGTTACCCAGATACACTGTATCTGATCATCTGTGTGCACTGTGAGATTGAATGTAACGGTGTTTGGTTTAGAATTGTTACACTGCCTTTCATGGTGAAATTGCTTACTTTCCTTTCTCATGGAAACATCAAAAGGCCTGACTGTGCTTCTTGTCAAGAGAAAAGCGCTGGCTGAAAGCAGGTTGTTTGCTTATAGAAGGAAAACGTAGGTTGCCAGAGCCGCCCGGAGCCCTTGTCCAAGCGCCTGGCACCCGAGGCTGCCCGGGGAAGCAGGGGCAAGGGCCCTTCCCCTTCCGAGCTGAAGCATGGGGTGCATCCACACCAGCCACGTGGCATCTTCATATTGGGGACCTTATTGGATACCCCTTCATCTATGTAGGGTACATAGATGTTAGATTTATTACAAAGTATTCTGTTTTGTTGTTGCCATCAATGGGCCTTATTTCTTTTTTTTTTTTTAAGATTTATTTATTACTTACTTGAAAGTCAGAGCTACACAGAGAGAGGAGAGGCAGAGAGAGAGAGAGAGAGAGAGAGAGAGAGAGAGGTCTTCCATCCGCTGGCTCACTCACCAGATGGCTGCAACGGCAAGAGCTGTGCCGATCCGAAGCCAGGAGCCAGGAGCCTCCTCCAGGTCTCCCGTTTGGGTGCAGGGGCCCAAGGACTTGGGCCATCTTGTTCTGCCTTCCTAAGCCACAGCTGAAAGCTGGATCGGAAGAGGAGCAGCCGGGACTCGAACTGGCGCCCACATGGGATGCTGGCACCACAGGCGGCGGCTTTACCTGCTACGTCACTGCGCCGGCCCCCGTGGTTTTATTTCTTGTAACATATTTTGTTGCATATACGGAGCTACAGAGTAATAATGTCAACTTTGTACGCTCCCTTTCCTTGTTATTAAATAAAGACCAGATATCATTACAGCCAGGATTCTTCTTTTACTTCACATTTATTTATTTTATTTACTTGAAAGGCAGAGTGACAGAGAAAGGTAGAAAGAGAAAAAGAGAGAGCGATGTTACACCTGCAGATTCACTCCCCAGTTGCCTGCAACAAACAGGTCTGGGCTGAGCTGAAGCCAGGGCCCAAAACTCCCTCTTCCTCTCTCCTGTGGTGGCAGGAATTCAGGGGCTGGAGCCGTCAGCTGCTGCTTCCCGTGCGCCTTAGCAGGGAGGTGAATTGGAAGCACCAGCTGGCACTCCAAGAGGGCACTCCGGAGACCCAGCTGCCGTGTGTGCCACAACGCTCGCCCCACCCCCTCTTAGTAGCTGGATTTCCCTGCTGCCTTGGTGTTTCCCACACAGTGGTACCATCCTCCAGACCAGAGATGGGTTTGTCTGTCTGTTTCGAAATTCACGTCTTTGGCTCCTTTCTCTCAGGCCAGCTGCCGGAACCATGTCGGGAAGATGCTGCAGAAGGCACTGGGGACAGAAAGACAAATGAGACAGCCCGGTCTCTGTCCTCACGGGGCTCTGGGCAGGATTGCATTTTATCTAGAAAGAGCTGGAACTGATGCCAGCACTTCGTGCCCTCCCAGCTTTCCTGCGTGTGTGTGTTTTTTCTTTTTATCAGCACATAGCACGACCTGCTACTTATTACATAATTATTTATGAGGCCTGGCCTCTTCCCTCCCTAAAATCTAAACTCGGTGCTGATAGCCATTGGCTTTTAGGCCACACCTTCATTCTTGGGGTTCAGGGCGTACGAGCACCCAGCTGCAGGTGAGGAGGGGAAGCAGGGTGGGCAGGCTCCGGTTTGCAGCCCTGTCCAGCGAGGCACCTGCTGGTGGGCAGGCTGTTTTATGGGAACACAGCCATGTGCACATCCCCAAGGCTGCCCTGGCATGCATGGGCAAAGACAACACTTGCAGCCAACATTGCACGCCTGGGGAAACCTCAATTCTTCCTCGCTCGTGATGGTCATAAGTCTGTGGAGCCCAGAATGAAAGATGAATGTCTGAAACCAAGATCTTCCTTCACACCAGGCCATTGGCGTTCAGCCTGGAGCTGATGGTTTGCTCTGTGACTCCTGGTCTAATCAAGGTGATGGAGCTGTCGCTCCACCCAGGACTCTGCAACGTGATGGCTTCATTAAGCACCAGTTTACGTTGTGCAGGGCAAGTGTTGTCTCCCATATACCAAGGCCGCTCAGCGTGGCCAGGGCTGGTGCAGCAGTGGGCTGGAGGCCTCACATGGGCAAGAGGCAGGGATGGTGGAGGGGCTCCGGACACTCAGTGTTAGATGTCTCTGGCCAGGCGTCCTCAACATCAGGGTGGCCAGGCCCTGCTCCCTGCATCCGCCTGCCCCCAGCCCCTCGGCTGTATGTCAGCTCCCAGCAGATCCAGTCAATGTCGCCCCACAGAGCTCCCCATGACCAAATTAGTCCTGCCCAGGGTCAGCCGCTGTCTGCAGGCCCAGCTCGTGCTGAGAAAGCACAGATCCTATGATGCTTAGGATGTGCAGGTGGAGACAGGACCCCGGGGAGGCTGGCCAAGCAGCGTCCCGGCTTGAGCAACCAAATAAGGTGGCCCTGCTCCCCACAGCTGGAATGTGGTGACTCAGAGGAGCTGGGCACCAGCCGACGGCCCTCCTGTCCAGGCCTCTCTCAGAGGCTCGGCCAGTGCCAGGCTGAGTGGCTCACACAGGCTGCTCTGGGCCGCCTCCCAGCCAGACTCAGCCCTGGACACAGTCAGCTGCTCCCGTGTCCCCAGGGTCCCTTCTGTCAAAGGAATGGGCTGCTGACCTCCCCTAGCAGAGACAAGGATCCACCTTCCCAGGCAGCTGCCCCAGCCCACCCGCAGTGCTCAGGGACAGGGGCTCATCTACTGGAGCGCCAGTGAGGCTCAGCACCTGCTCCCGGCCCTGCCTCTCCGGACCTCCACGCCGTCCCCACACAGAGGCTGAATCCCGGGGACTACCCGGCAAAGCCCTCACAGCAGCTCCTGTCCTACCACACACGAACTACACACACCACACACGTGCAGCAACCACCCCCCATGCACACCTACCACGTCACACCATGTCATACTACACACATACAGACCTCATCATACCACACACATGCCACACATGCCACACACCACACACATGCCACACAGACCATGTATGGACCACACCACACACATGCTGCACCTGACATGCCTGGGCCACACCCCATGCACACATGCCACGTCATACCATGTCATACTACACACACACCTCATCATACCACACACATGCCACACAGGCCACACATGGGCCACACCACACCCCCCATGCACCCTACCACGTCACACCGTGTCACACTACACACACTGTACCACATACATACCTCATCATACTACACACATGCCACACAGGCCATGCATGTGCCACACTATACACATGCTACACAGGCCATGCCTGGGCCACACCACACCCCATGCATACATACTATGTCACACCATGTCACATTCCACATATACCACATACATCCCTCATCACTCCACACACAAGCCATGTGTACATACATCACATCACACAGATGTCACCACACCCCCAGCCTACCACATCCCACACATCACCTACAGACACACCATACAGGTGCTGCACACACACCTATGCCCCTCTCCCTACCCACAGGTCCTTGTGTGAGTGAGGCAGGGCCTCCCTGACAGAGAGCAGGACAGCTCAGCTAACAGCAACAAACCATCCGAGCACAAAGCCAGGCACACAGGTGCACCACCCCGTGTGGGCTGTGATTGCTGTCAGTTCAAGTGAGAAAAGGGTGGGCGACTGATAGGGAGGGAGGCAGGGGGCAGACACAGACAGACAGGGGAGTCTCCCATTCTGGTTAGACCTGAGGAAGAAAGAGCGGAGAGGACCAGGGAGGGGGATGCTCACTGACACCCAGGGCCCTTCCCTGGTGTAGAGCCGCAGGGGTCTGCCGCCTGTGAGCCCAGAGGTGGGGAGCCGGGGCCAGGCAGGGCGAGCACAGGGTCATCCCCCCCCGTCACTCATGCTACCTGGGCATCGAGGAGATGGCTGGCACCAGTGGGCTGGGAAAAGTGCTCAGCTCAAAGCCAAGCAGACGCTCACTCACATTTCAGTCGGGTGGGGCTCAGTCCCTGCTGGGGACCAAGCAGAGCTGGACAGCGCTGGTTCCAGTGACAGAGTTAGCCCCTTGTGTGGCCGGGAGCCCGCTTGCTCTGCAGTCAGCTCACTGACGGGATCCCTGAGGGCCAGGTACTCCAGGGTGCGGCTCAGACACACTGCCCCCAAGTCCAAGCACCTTGCACTAACCCCGGTGTGACAGCGACCGGAGATTCTGCGTGGGACTCATTGTCCCACCGTGGTCCTTGGACAGAGCAGGTGTTTGTCCAGTGTGTATGTTAAACGGAAGGACGAATGGACGAATGCGCCAGGGACTGAGTGAAAGGCAGCGAGGCTCTCTAGGGAAGAGTGAGCACACAGCAGCTTCCTCATCGCCATTTATCACTGCTTTACTTCTTCACGAAGAGTTCTACAACCCCTAAATATCCCAGGCAAGAAGCACCAAGCTCTCACATTAATTTCCCGAAAAGCAAAACATCCATGAGGCATCTACCTTCAAGGTCAAAGCTAAGGCTTGTGCAGAAGGAAATGAAAAACGAACTTGGCAATGCCTGGTGAGGCGGAGCTCCTCACCTGCCGGCGTTCCTGTCTCCACGGAGATGCAGGGACAGACCCACGGCCCACGGCGAAGCTGACGAGGAAACTCACCGCGTGGTGAAAAACTAAAGCCTCTCAGTATTGGTGACTGCGTAGCTGTCAACACACAGGACTGCACGTGGACGTTTCGCAGTCAGAAAGTATTTGAATTTAACTTTCAAGAGAAAATTACACGATGTCAGTTGCATTTTTGAGAGATCAATAAAAACAGAAAATCTGTGGAAAAGGCTAGAAAACGCTGAGATGACTTTCCACGCCCTCCACACGGCGCCCGTGCCCTTGGCGGTGTGCCCGAGTTCACTTGTCATAGCTTTTATATTGACCTTGGCAAGGAAAAGCCACAGCACGGAGAGGGGAAGGGGCACAGCAGTGAGTTCTGCACGTGCCCACCGCTGGACGCAGACAGCTCCGGTGGGGCCCTCTCTGTGCCCACGTGATTCGGCCCCAAGCTGTGGGTCTGCAGAGGGAAGTCCCTTTCTGTCGAGGGAATGTGGCTACTCATGATGTCATTCGTGGGCCGTACAGAACCAGCCTGACGTGGGTTTATTGGATTCCAAGTCCCGCCCTCCGTTGCCTTGGCAGGGCCAGACCAGGGGATTCTGTGGGCCCTGCACGGCCCACCAGCCAGATGTTCCCCATCTCAGGCAGGTGACGGAGGCGAGGGATAATGGATGGCAGAATCAGGCCTAGACCCCACCCCCAAAGCCTGGGCGTTCTCCGGTGGACCCTGTGGGCCGCCCTTCATAGGCCGTTTCGGAACCATCTGGTACTGTGTCCTGGTTATAGCACTGCCTAACGCGTTCTGAGGTTTTGTCCCTGGAACCAGCGGTGCGGATGCTGGCAGCAGCAGAGGAGGTGTGGACAGGGGAGGTACCCGGCATGGCTCATAGACCATCCCAGTCTGTTAGTCTCAGAGGTTTTTCCCAATGTGTATAGACTTTCTGTTTATTTCTTCTGCTACCTTCTGTTTGCTCTTAGGGATACCAATATATATTTATCATGGTGTTGTTTTATTAGAAAGATCTGACCCAGTGCTGTGGCCTGCAGTGCCGGCATCCTATATGGGCACCGGTAAAGTCCCGGCCGCTCTGCTTCCAATCCAGCTCCCCAGCTGATGTCCAGGGAAAGCAGTGGAAGATGACCCGAGTCCTTGGGCCCCTGCACCCACGTGGGAGACCTGGAAGAAGCTCCTGCCACCTGGCTTCGGATCGGCCCATCTCTGACATTGTGGCTGTTTGGGTCATGATCAGCAGATGGAAGACCTCTCTGTCTTTCCCTCTCTCTGTCTGTAACTCTGCCTCTCAAATAAAGAAATAGATCTATGAAAAAAAAAAAAACATAAAAAGAAAGATCTGTCTCTGCACCTCTCTCAGTCTCCTATCACTGACGTAGCAGCAGTCACCACATTTGCTATAGCACCCTGTCCCTCACAGGCTGTGTGTGTATGTGGGAGAGAGAGAGAGAGAGAGAGAGAGAGAGAGAGAGAGAGAGAGAGATTGATTCAGAGGCAGGACCCACTTACAGTTCAAATCTTTGGGATCCCAGGTGGTTGAATCCACAGATGCAGAACCCACGGATACGGACAGCCAACGCTGTGTGCATTTCCGTGGCCTGAGCTCCTGCTGTCCCAGACTCCCTGGTTCTGAGCCTTGGGGAGGAAGGCATGTGGGGGCGGGGGAGCTCCTCTCCACGCTCCGGAGCTTTTCCGCGGGAGGAAGTCGCCACACACACACAGATGCCGCATTGTTGAGCTCACTGGAGCAGTCATCTCGTGACTGTGGAATGTCCCGCCTGCCTTGCCAAGCCCCGGGGACAACAGCAGCTGAAACTTTCACTTGTGGGGCAGGGATACCTGCAAAAGCACCGAGGTCGAGCCGGCCTTTGATGCCGGGCTTCGGCACTCCCCGTGGGGCAGCGGCTGGTTTCAGAGGTGCTGCTAAAACCCGCGGTTCCCACGCTTGCCCTGAACTTCAACTCCCAGACTGCATTGCTCACCTCGTGCACCTGCTGCCCTTTCAGTACGGGGTGCACAGGCCCCAGGGGCGCAGTGGCCGGGGTGCTCGAGGTGGGCCCCCGGGCAGCTCCTGGGAGCCAGTTAGAAACACGAGCTTCCCACTGAGAAACTCCGGGCGCGGGCCTGGCACACTGAGCTTTCACAAGTACAGCAGGAGCTTCAGAGGCTCCCGCAAGTGTGGGAACCGCTGCAGGGGAGACAGGACATCTGGGCAAGTGAGCCCAGCTCACGGAGTCGGGGAGCAGACGGAAGGCTCCAGCCCAGGGAGGGGCTAGGCTGCTGACCCAGGAGCCAGGAGGGCTCACTCTGGCTGTCAGTTGCTTGTTAATGGCCCATGAACCTGCTGGCCCCAAGGTCATGGCTAAACAGTCATGTGGAGTGGAGAATTCCAAGGCCAGAGGCAAGTAATCACGGTGGGGAGGGGAAGCCGCTTGAGAAGGCAAAGCGTGGTGCTCTGGAGGTTTGCACAGAGCCCTGGGGTGCAGCTCTCGGTGCCGAGCAAGCTGCTGAGGCCAATTTGACAGGGGCCTTGGATGAAGCCCGTCAGTTACCATGGGCAGCTCCAGCCAACCTGGCCGCAGAGCCACGGAGCCCAGCTCCCAGCCCGCCAGCCCAGCACACATCTCAGGCATCCTCAGCCACCGTCGGCTCAGCCGCTCACCATACTGGGGGTTTTAGCTTTGGAGAAACAAGGCCCAAGAAGGATTCCTCAGAGATCCTGAGCCTTCATGAAACTTCTGCCCTGTGGAGGACACAAGGGGAGATCCTGGGTTAGCAAGCTGTCCCACACAGCTTCCCAGAGGGCCCCTTGCTGCAGGCTGCCCTCGGTCCCCAGCCCCCTATTCCTTGAGTGTCAGTGCGTGGGCCCCCGCACAGCGTGTTGAGTGATGAAGCGGAGGTCACCAAACCATCAAGGTCCGCGCCCTGGAAGCTGCATCCAGTGGGACAGTCTGATGGTAAACGATGAGAAATATAGAGACAACGCTTTCAGGATGGCGAGTGCGTGAGAGTGTGAGGGGCGCCCCGCCCCGGCCCTGCTCCCCACCCTCAGCCAAGTGCTCTGACCCCTTCCTGGCATCCCAATTCCTATCACTCAGCCCCTGCCCCCACACTCTCCCCCCGCCCCCCGGGGGCCACGCAGGAAGGTGACAGGTCACCCTGTCCTCCAGGAGCCGAGACTCTGGGAGACAGACTGGAAACAGCGGTGCAGAAGCCTGGGAGCCGGTTCTGCAATGGGTGTGGAAAAGCAGAAGAGGCAGAGCCGAGAGGCAAAGCCCTGGCAGGGACGCAGAGGGGAGGGGTGTGAGCTGAGCCTTTAGTGATGAGCGACGTATGAAGTCCACCGTGCGTGTGTGTGTGTGTATGTGTGTATGTGTGTGTCTGTGTCTGTGTGTGTCTCTGTGTGTGTCTCTCTGTGTGTGTCTGTGTATCTGTGTGTGTGTCTCTCTGTGTGTGTCTGTGTATCTGTGTGTGTCTCTGTGTGTGTGTCTCTGTGTGTGTCTGTGTCTGTGTGTGTCTGTATGTGTTTGTGTGTGTGTCTGTGTCTGTGTGTGTGTGTTTGTGTGTCTGTGTGTCTATGTGTGTGTGTCTCTGTGTGTGTGTGTGAGCTATGATGCTAGAGTGACAAAGGCCCCAAGAAGAATGGTGCAAGTGAAGTCCTCAGGGTCTGCTCCAGGCCTTGAATGATGCCATCATTTTTCCCTACATTTTCATTGTGCAAAAAAGTGTCCCACTTTTATACTTAGGGGAGATAACTGTGATAGCAAACATTTTGCAAAGCACACAGAGACTGGCGTAGGCCAGGCTGGTGACTGAGTCTGTCTATCCCCGCAGGAGCCAGGTCCGCTCTGCGTGTCCTCGGCGCTGAGTGTCCTCTGAGTGTCCCTCAATTTCAGGGATACTGCACGCGGTTCCAGGCTGGCCCTCTCCCTCTTGTTCCCAACAGTTCTCTGAAAATGCAACCTCAGCTGAGCCCAGCTGTGACGAACCCAGCCGCTCACGGGGGGACAACTTGAGCACCCCTCATCTGAAAATCAGAAACCCGGAAAGTTTCAAAGTAGGAATTTTATGAGCACCAACATGGCGCTAAAATCTTTCAAATTTTAGAGTATTCTGGATTTCAAATTGGTGGATTAATGGTGCTCAGTTGGTAAAAGTTTTTACAAATATTACAAAAAAACCCCTCTGGAATCTGAAGCACCGCCCCACACACACAGACTTCAGGACTTGGCAAATGTCCACAACTGAATGAGGCAGGGGGAGGCGTTTTCTGGTTCTTCCTCTTCCTTCTTCTTTTTAAAGATTTATTGATTTGTTTATTTATTTGAAAGGCAGAGCTACCAAGAGAGGATCTCCTACTCCACTTCCCAAATTGCCTCAATGGCCAGAGCTGGGCCAGGCTGAAGCCAGGAGCCTGGACCTCCCTCCGGGTCTCCCACTTGAGCCTCTATCAGCCGCCTGCCTTAGCGCATTAGGGTGCTGGGTGGGAAGTGGAGCAACAGGGATTAGAGCAGGTGCTCATATGGGATGCAGGTATCATGGGTGATGGCTTCACATGCTACACCACAACACCGGCCCCCGGTTGCTTCTGCTAAGCCAAGTTTCACAGCAAGAATGTGCCATACTATTCTCATTTGATTGTCACAACACACAACAGGGGTTACAGAGCACAGTCTTCTTCCACCCCTGGACAGCGGGGGCTCTGAGAGGCACCGTGCCTCAGCAAATGTCCTCCAGCACCCTGGATCCAGGTCTGTGCCCCCTTCCACGGCACAGTGCTCGCCAGGCAGCCCTCGGCCTGTCACTTCCAGAACCTTCCTCTCTGAGGAGCACTTCAATAGCAGGGCGTTTATTTTAAAGCACAAGAACCCATGAGCGCCGCCCAGAGTGGGTGTCTCAGAGGCTCCTTGGACAGCGCCCGTCTCAACCAGAGGCCGATGTGCTACAGGCTTTGTCTCCATGAGAGCCGAAACATTTGTCTCTTGGCTGTATTTTCCTCTGTGGCCAAATTTCCCAAAGGGATTTCAAATTAATAATCGAGAATGCAGCACACTTGCTACAGCCTGGTGTTGACGGAGGCCCTGGCGCCATCCAAGGCTGCTGGGCTCCTGGGATGAAAATCCTCCTCCAGCCCTCCCACCTGGCTTCGTGGTGCACCCACCCTCCTTCCGGAAGGCTGGGCCCATGGGGGAGACAGAGACTGCTCGGCTGGAGCCTCAGCTGTGTCCGCTGCTGGATTCCAACCCAATCCGGCCTTCTGTGCAATGCAGGATCAGGACACGGTACAGCATGTCTACAGGGAACGTGGAGACAGCACAGCGAGAGCGAAGAGAAGACCAGCAAAGCCAGCCCCGCGGTGTCGTGTAGGTTTGTCCCAGCCTCCACTGTACTCAGAGCAGGAGCTGCTGTAGGGCTGGGTAGAGAGCAGCTGGGGCAGGCTGGACACAGAGCCCGCCCAGCACACGCCAGGTCGTGGGAGCGACACTAGGGCTGGGCAGAAGCTCCTGCGTTCCTTACTTTTTGTGCCCATGGGTTCACAAAGCTTCAGGAAGCCTGTGCAGACGACATAGGCAGCACGTCTCTGGGCAGCACACATTGCACTGGGCATGAATCCACTAATGTCTCAGGAAGGGTAGAATCTGGGGCCGGCAGGTGGCACAGTGGGTTAAGCTTCCACTTGCAATGCTGGCAATCCACATGGGCACCAGTTCAAGTCCCGGCTGCTCCACTTTCCATCCAGCTCCCTGCTAATGCTCCTAGGAGAGTGGTGGAAAATGGCCCAAGTGCTTGAGTCCCTGTACCCACGTGAGAGACCCAGATGGAGTTCCTGGCTCCTGGCTTCAGCCTGGCCCAGCCCCGGCCATTGCAGTCATTTGGGGAGTGAACCAGCAATGGAAGATCTCTCTCTCTCTCTCTCTCTCTCTCTCTCTCTCTCTCTCTTTCTCCTCCTCCTCCTCCTCCTCACCTCCTCACCCCCTAAAGTCCCTGGAGAGATGGATTCGGCCCTGGGGATGGAGTGGAGAGCTCAGGGCTTAGGTTGGAGGAGGAGCTTCAGGCTGCTGAGCTGCCATAACACAGCAGCGGGCTGGAGGCGGGAAACGTGGCAGCCAGGTGTCCCCGCAGTGGCTTCTCCCAAGAGCGCCCTCCTTGGCCTGCCCTCCCCGACAGGTGTCCTTCCTGCTGCATGTGTGCCAGGTCTTTTCCCTGGGTGCCGTCCCCCGGTTGGCGAGGACTTCAGTCCTATTGCATTCGGGCTCAGACCTCGGGTCTCACTCAGCCTAATCCCCTCTTAGAAGGCCCCATATGCAAATTCAGACACACAGGGGTCAGCACTAGGTAGCACCCATGAGCTCAGGGTGAGAGGGCTCGGGTTCCAGGGGAGCCAGGCTGCCGTGTACCCCAGCACGCATGCCTGGAGTGCATTTGACACGAACAGGTCATGGCATATCCTGCCATTTATGTCAGCTGTGCTACCACGTGCCGGAAACAACATGCACAGGTGTCAAAAACACATCCAGAGGAACCAACAACAAACACTCAGGCCTCGGTGGGGCACAAACAGGAAGCTGGTGGAGAGAAGGGTCACAGCCCCGAATCCACGCCGCAGGGTTTTACATGATCCGGACTGTTTCCTCCTGGCTTCTCAGTCCCCAGTTACGAAACACTGGCCACCTTCACCAGGTGTCAGAGGCGCGGGGCTCCTGGGGCCGACTGCGAGCCGCACATTTGTCAGCAGCTTCGCAGCTTTTCCGAGCTCCGGCCACAGCTGGTGCTGCACGACCCTGGGGAAATAAGTAATTGGCAGGTGCAAGGCTTAGTTTAACCTGTCAACTTGACTGGGCCTCGAGGCACTCGGATTTTGATCACACATAGCTCCGGGAACTTCTGTGAGGGTATTTTTGGGTGGATGACAGTCCAGTGGATGACCCTTCCTGCTCTGCTGGTCCTCATCCGATAAACGGAATATTGATTCAAACACAAGGCTGCCTCTGCGCTGAGCAGGAGAGCTTTCTCCCTGCCTGCCCGCTTCTGGGGTGGGACATGCGCGTTCTTCACACCTCTGGACTCGAGCTGAAGCATTGCGTGTCGCTGGGGTTTGAGATCAGCGGCCGTTAGACTGCAGCCAAGCCCTCTGCCCCACCCCCACCCCTTTGGGGTCTGGAGCTTGACCGCTGAGCCTGAGGTCTTGGAACTTGCCAACCTCCTAATCATGCGCTCCCTATTCTTGTAATCAACCAGACTCTCCTGGATAAGACATACATAGACAGAAAGACAGATGGATAGACAGACAGTTGATAGAAAAATAGATAGCTACTCAGATAGATAAATGTATGCATGGATGGATGGAGAGATAGATAAATGGATGATAGAGATAGCTAGATTGATTAATTGATTGGTAGACAGATGATCAGATAGATGTTAATGGCTCTCATTCTGCAGAGAACCCTGAAGAATACAGGAAATGAAGTCTTTTTTTAGCACCCATGTTTAAGGAGAATTTCTCTAAAAGCACACATGTTCGTGTGATGAAATGTATGAGAGCAAGGTTGGAACACTGGATCAGAGAGCAGTCTTAAAGGAGTCTCTATGTGTGCAGGGCTCTTGGTCGGCTGCAGACTTGGTTCAGGAGGTCCAGGGTGGAGCCCAAGAGCCCCTGGGGCTGTGGCCACTCAGCCCACTGTTTGGGAGGGGCTCTCTGCACCGGTCATGGACTTGAGAGCGGCACGGTCACTGTGCCTACACACGCACCGCTATCCTTTCACTCTCTCAGTTCTTGCTGCAGAGGACCAACACGCCTGAAACTGAGCCACTGTGTTCCTCACGAGGTCCCAGCTGCCTCAGGAGCTCCGTCCCCGACAAGATGTCTGCTTTGGAGAAAGCTCTGCGGTTTGAGGGTGCATCCGGAGCCCCTGCCTCCAGCCCTGTGCCACCTGGACTCGGAGGGAGGAGGGACCCGCCAGGCCAGCCCCCTGTTCTGATGGAGCAGTCCCCCAGCTGTCCGAACCCTAACTCTACTTGTGAGACCCCTCCCCTCCACACACACACCCCTGTGGCCCAGGGTGCTCTCACCTCCACGCGTAAGATGGAATCTCCGTTTTCTTTCTTTTTCCTGTTCATTAAGTCCAGTCTGCATCTTGTTCCCAGAATATCTTAACATCTCCGGTCCACTGTTGGCTCCCTTCCTTGTGTTTTAGTGAAGCTACACATTTTCTGCCAATTCAATGGATACTTGGAGAAGTAGTTACAGCGTTCAGTCCACCCTCTTGATCCAGAAATCTGGGCCATTTTCAAAGGCTCTCCATGTGGTTCTTAAATATTATGCAGAATCAACAAAGAACATGTTGCCAAACTGAAAATCTTCTGCAGTTGGCTGCTTCCCCACCATCGCTCAGAACAAGGGTACACAATCAAATCATATGACATATAGAGTGCGGTATAATCTTTATTGAAGAACAGCATGCATTTAGACGATTTAGGACCCAGCTCAATGGATTTTACAACTGAACTCAAGAAACCAGCGTCCAGTTCAAGAAGCTGCATGTTGGCCAGCAGGTGAGGGCCGCCCTGGCCAGTGTCCACTCGCTCTGCCTCCTGAGGGCACCCCATCCCTGCTTCTACCCCTCACAGGGGAGCATTTATGTCAGTGGAATCACACAGTGTGTACACCAGCCTGTCTGCTTCCTTTAATCAACATGTTTGTGAATGATTTTTACATGTGATCATTCAATCTTTTTCATTGCTGTATCATAGTCAGTGTACAAAGAAACCACAATGAATCTGTGATGGCCTTTTTAAAATTAGTCGATTTGTTTATTTGAAAATCAAAGGGATAGCTAGAGAGAGAAAACTCCCATTCACTGTTTCACTCCCCTGTGCCTGCAACAGTCAGGGCTGGGCCAATCTTAAACCAGGAGCCTGGAGCTCAGGCAGGGACCCAGGGCATGAGCCATCACCTGGGCCTTACAGAGAGCCGTTTGCATGCAGGAAGCTGAATCCATAGCAGAACCAGGACTTGAACCCAGGTGCTGGGGCCCCAGGGGCACCCGAACCATTGTGCAAATGCTCATCCCCTAGAGTTTTTGCTAATCCAGCATTATTGACGTATAATTCACATGCCAGGTCTCTTTTAAATGGGAAAGGTTTTACACATATTCTTGTGAAGCCCCTTAGCAGTTAAATGATTTTCAGATAATTTCTGTCCTCTGCGTTTTTTTGCCTCATCTCCTTCATCTAATGCTTGTAGCATGAAAGCTTTTAATTCCGATGCAGCGTAATTCATCTATTTTCCTCCTTTGCCTCCCGTATATTTAATATTATGTGAAGATATTTCAAAAAGTTTGTAAAAGTAGAATTAAAAGATAAGTTTATTTTAGTGCAAAAAGATTTGTAATACTATACAGCAGTCAAAAACAATGAAATCCGGTCATTTGCAACAGGATGGAGGAATCTGGAAAACATCATGCTGAGTGAATTAAGCCAGTCCCAAAGGGACAAATATCAGACGTTCTCCCTGATCAGTGATGACTAACTGAGCACCAAAGGGGAAATCTGTTGAAGTGAAATGGACACTATGAGAAACAGTGACTCGATCAGCCCTTGTCCTGACTGTTGATGTACAATGTAATACTTTATCCATTTTAATATTTTTTGTTCTAGTACTATTGGTTGAAGTCTGTAATTAACACACAATTATTCTTAGGTGTTTAAATTTTAACTGAAAAGTGATCCCGGTTAAATATGAGTGGGAATAAGAAAGGGAGGAGATGTACAATTTGGGACATGCTCAATCGGACTTGCCCCAAATGGTGGAGTTAGAAACGTGCCAGGGGATTCCAACACAATCCCATCAAGGTGGCATGTACCAATGCCATCTCACTAGTCCAAGTGATCAATCTCAGTTCACAATTGATCACACTGATAGGTCTAAGAGTCAAAGGGATCCCACAAACAAGACTAGTGCCCGCTAATACTAACTGATAGAATCAAAAGGGGAGAGAACGATCCAACATGGGAAGGGGATACACAGCAGACTCATAGAATGGCAGATGTCCTAAATAGCACTCTGGCCTCAGAATCAGCACTTAAGGCATTCAGATCTGGGTGAAGAGCCCATGAGAGTATTTTAGGCATGGAAAGCCAAGACACTCTGAAAAAAAAAAAAAAAAGAGGACCTAAATGAAAGATCTCTGCAAGTGAGATCCTAGTGGAAAGAATGGGGCCATCAAAGAAGGAGGTACTTTTCTCTGAAGGGAGGAGAGAACTTCCACTTTGACTATGACCCTGTCAGAATAAGATCGAAGTTGGCGAACTCAAAAGGCTTCCATAGCCTCGGCAACTCATGACTAGAGCCTAGGGAGATTACTGACGCCATAAACAAGAGTGTCAAATTGTTAAGTCAACAACAGGAGTCACTGTATACTTACTTCTCATGTGGGATCTGTCTTTAATGTGTTGTCCAATGTGAAGTAATGCTATAACTAGTACTGACACAGTATTTTACACTTTATGTTTTGTGTGGGTGCAAACTGATGAAATCATTACTTAATATATACTGAATCGATCTTCTGTATATAAAGAGAATTGAAAATGAATCTTGATGTGAATGGAATGGGAGAGGGAGCAGGAGATGGGAGGGGTGTGAGTGGGAGGGAAATTATGGGCGGGGGGGAAAGCCATTTTAATCCATTTATATTTGGAAATTTATATTTACTAAATAAAAGTTTAAAAAATTTTTTAAAAATTTTAAAAAAAAGGAAACAAAAAAAGATTTGAAATCTATGCTGGCCGACTCCACAGCTCAATAGGCTAATCTTCCACCTTGTGGTGCCGGCACACCGGGTTCTAGTCCCGGTCAGGGCGCCAGATTCTGTCCCGGTTGCCCCTCTTCTAGGCCAGCTCTCTGCTGTGGCCCGGGAGTGCAGTGGAGGATGGCCCAAGTGCTTGGGCCCTGCACCCCATGGGAGACCAGGAGAAGCACATAGCTCCTGCCTTCAGATCAGCGTGGTGCGCCGGCCGCGGCAGCCATTGGAGGGTGAACCAACGGCAAATGGAAGACCTTTCTCTCTGTCTCTCTCACTGTCCACTCTGCCTGTCAAAAACAAAAAAATCTATACAATTTTTTCATAAATATGTATTTTCCACGAGCTTTTTGGAATACTCTCATATCCAAGAAACCATTATCTACTCCAAGGTCACTAAGATTTGGTTCTGGGTTTGATTAGAAGGATGTTCTATTTTTAGCTCTTAAACTTATGATCTATGTCATATACATCTTCTCTGATTGGTGTGAAACAAAGATCAAAACTTAATCATTCACACACTTTCCATTCCTATTCATCTTTCCAGTACTATTTGTTGAAAAACTACTTTCGGGGGCCAATGGGCATAGAAGGTTAAGCTGCTACCTGCAGCACCAGCATTCCATATGGGTGCCAGTCTGAATTCTGGCTGCTCCACTTCTGATCCAGCTCCCTGGTGATGCACCTGGGAAAGCAGTGGAGGATGGCCCAAGTGCTTGGGCCCCTGTGCCCACATGGGAGACCCAGAAGAATCTCCTGGCTTTGGACTGGCCCAACCCTGGCCAGTGAACTAGTGGATGGAAGATCGATCTCTCTCTCTTTCTCTCTCTCTCTGCCTCTCTCTCCCTTTAACTCATCCTTTCAAATATTTTTTTTAAAGGCTATTGTTTGCTCACTGACCAATCTTGGCACCACTATTGAAAATCAGCTGACTACAGATGTACACTTTTGTTCCTGACTCTCACTTCTACCCCACAGACTGTACAACTGTCTTTATTGTATTCTCACACTGTCCTATTATATCTTTGAAATCAGCCACTGTGGTTTCTCCAACTTTGCTTTTTTTCAAGATTGCTTTGGCCATTCTGGGTTCTGTGTATTTCCACACGGATTTTAGGATGAGTCTGACAATGTCTGAAAAAAAAAGGCAACTTGGATATTGAAAAGGGTTGAATTAGACCTGTAGATCAAGTCTAGGAGTCTTTCCATAGTAGTAATGTTAAACTGGCTGACCCATTTAAATGAGATGCTTTCATTTATTAAATCCTTTTTTTAAAAAGATTTATTTATTTATTTGGTTTTTTGTTTTGTTTTAAACTTTTATTTAATATAAATTTCAAAGGTAAAACTTTTGGATTATAGCGGCTTTCCCCCACCCCAACCTCCCTCCCACCCACAACCATCCCATCTCCCACTCCCTCTCCCATCCCATTCTTCATCAAAGTTCATTTTCAATTATCTTTATATACAGAAGTTCAACTTTGTCAGAGTTACACACAGAGAGAAGGAGAGGCGGAGAGAGAGAGAGAGAAAGAGAGATATCTTCCATCTGCTGGTTCAGTCCCCAGTTGGCCGCGAAGGCCTGAGCTGTGCCAATCTGAAGCCAGGAGTCAGGAGCCTCTTCCCAGTCTCCCATGTGGGTGCAGGGGCTCAAGGACTTGGGCCATCTTCTACTGCTTTCCCAGACCATAGCAGAGAGCTGGATTGGAAGTGGAGCAGCCGGGTCTTGAACCGGTGCCCATATGGGATGCCGGTACTATAGGCGGCGGCTCCACCTGTTATGCCACTGTGCCAGCCCCCATTTATTAAATCTTTAGTAACTTTTTCGAGGTTTTTAAAAGTAGTAGCGTACAAGATTTGCATTTGCTTTGTTAAACTTCTATTTAGATGCTGTATTCTTCATGCTGTTGTAAATGGAATTGTTTTCATTTTCAGAGCAGTCATTGCTAGTGATAGAAACAATTAAGATTTTCATATTTATCTTGGACCTTTCAATTATGCTGAATTTATTAACTTATTAAAAGATTTTCTGTTCACAATATAACTGCATCTGAGAATGGAAACTCTTACACTTCTTCCTTTCCAATATGGATAGCCTTTTGCTTGCTTTGCTCTGCTTTACTTAATTTCCCTGTCGGAACCTCAAGTACAACACAGTAGGAGAACAGGCAGAATTGTCTTGTCCCTGATCTTAAGGGGAAAGAGGGGGCCAGTGCTGTGTCATATGCAGTTTGATACATTTTGTCGAACAATGTCCTGGCTACGTTTTATAAGAGATATTGAACTGCATTTTTTCTTTTTTCTTTTTTTTTTAAAGATTTATTTATTTTTTACTTGAGAGTCAGAGTTACACAGAGAGAGGAGAGGCAGAGAGAGAGGGAGAGAGAGAGAGAGGTCTTCCATCCGATGGTTCACTCCCCAGTTGGCCGGAGCTGCGCCAATCTGAAGCCAGAAGCCAGGAGCCAGGAGCTTCTTCTGGGTCTCCCACGTGGGTGCAGGGGCCCAAGGACCAGGGTCATTTCCCCTACCTTCCCAGGCCATAGCAGAGAGCTGGATCAGAAGAGGGGCAGCCAGGGCTAGAACCGATGCCCATATGGGATGCCGTTGCTTCAGGTCAGAGCTTTAACCCACTATGCCACAGCGCCGGCCCCAGAGCTGCATTTTTTTCTTTAACTGCGATTCCTTTGTCTGGTGTTGGTAACAGGGTGACACTGGCCTTATAGAATGAGCCACGTGTTGTCTCTGTCTTCTGGAAGAATTTCTGATGGAATGGTGGTAAATTTTCTTTGACTATTTGGTGGGATTCCAGTAGCCACCTGGGCCCTCCTGGAGGCTTTTTGTTTGTGTGTGTTGTTGTTGTTCATCTTTAAATTTACTAATTCAATCTCTGTGCTTGTTTTAGGGATGTCCAGCTGTTCTATTTCTTTTCGGACCCACTTGGGTTCTTTCTGTCTTTGTAGGAATGTGTCCCTTTTCGTCTAAGCTGCCTAACTTGTCCGCATGGATCTGTTCAGCCTATTCACACAACCCATCTCGGTTTTGTTTTCCCTTCTTCAAATCCTAGGGTAGTAATTGAGGTCTCTCTTCCCAGTTGCTCGGTTAATGAGCACAAGTTTTGTCGCTTATGCTAACCTTTTCGAATAACCAACTTCTAATTTCCTTTGTGTTCTCGTGGTTTTTCTACACCATTTCAGTTATTTCTGCTCTACTCTTAGTCCTTTCCTCTGCTGGCACCACGTTGAGTTTGCTTTCTTCCGTATTTGTTAATGTGAACCATGAGGCTACGGGAGATGTTTCTTCTTCATTTGGGCATTTGTCATCCTGGGCCCGCAGGCCTCGTCCACAACCTCACCTCTCTTTCTTCCAAATCACCCTTCCTTCCGGATTCCAGGAGCAGCTCTTAGTTTCAGTCCCTGGCACGTGGGCCTGGCACACAGAGTGACACCTTGCTTCCTCCCACTCCTGGCCATTACAACGGGTGGGCACCACACAGTTCCACGTCTGCTCTGGGGTTTTCCTGATGCCATGTGGGTGACCTGAGGTCAGAGCAAGTTACGGGAATAATTAGTCCAAGAGCAAGTCCGTCTCTGCCAAGGCACTGATTCATCATGGGCACGCGACCAGATCTGAGTGATCTATTGTGCAGAAGAGGTGCTAGAGGCTTCTTAAGGAAGATTCCAGTCTCCCTCTCCCTCTTCCCCTCCCCCTCTTTCTCTTCTGGGCCCTCCTCTGTCCCCCACCGCACAGCCACAATGCAGCAGAGGCCTGACCGAGACTGTAGCCACTTAGATGCAGGAGATGAGGCTGAAACCCCTAACACGGCAGGTGGAGCAGGTGGACAGACATGAGATTTATTTATGATTCCTGAAAACACAAACAACTCTGAAGTTTGCCCATCTCTGAAATTAGTGACACTGCTATGAGATGATCAATTGACTTATTGTTTAATCCTGCTTCGGCCAGTTGTTTATTGCCTGCAGCCAAATGCCTGCTAATATAGTAATTAACCTTCTCTGGGTCCCAGTTGCTCCATGAGCAGAGGGGAAACAAATGAACGCTGCCTTAAAGAGGTGTTGTCCAAATGTCACTAAATGCATCTTGGGAACCCATCTCCGTGATGCCTGACACGTGGTAAGTGTGTGTTAACTTCCCCTATGTCAGTGATTGAACTGAATGAGGGAGTGCGTGGAAAAAGGCTCTGCTGTGACCCCAAGAGAAGCAGCAGGAGCCAGGTTCCAGTTCGGCTCGAACCTCAGCCCACAAGTCAAGAGTTCAGCTGGCTGCTCTTCTTCGGCTCACTCCAGATCCCAAGCATCAAGAACAGTAGGCACTAAACATACATGTGAATGTGGTTTTAGGCTTATGAGCCCAAGAGTGAAGCTAGGTTGCGGACTCAACAAATACTTAATGAGCACCTACTGTGTGCCATGTGCTGCGCCAGGATCTAAGATGCAACAATGAATAGCACCATCTGCCCGAGTTACTCCAAGTGGGGCGGCTGTAGGAGAGTCGGTTCACTCCATGGGAGTTATCCGAGGTGCTGCGCCACACCTGGTGGAAGCCACAGATGCCCGAGGGACCGAGAGAGACCAACCCGAAAGGAGCGCTGACGAATAGGAGTTTCTCTGCAGAAGCGGGTGAAGGGAGTCCGGCAGCTGGTGAGTGTTTCAGGCAGAGGGGAAGCATGAACAAAACCCTCGTTTGGGCAGTTGTTGATGTGAGTGTGTGCAAAGGCTTCCATGTCAAGGGCTCCAGCTGCTGGAGGAGTGGCGAGAGGTGGCCCAGCTGCTGAGCAAGTAGCAGTTAGATGGTGGCTTCCAAGCCATGCACCTTTAGTTGTGTCCTCTTCCCAAAGCGGCGACTGTCACACACCTTCTACGGATTCTATGGTGAGCAGATTTGCAGAGGGAAATCATTCTGGGCTTACCAGGCTTTGCTCAGGGTAGGCATAACTACTGAATTTGGGGCAAAATCAAAGTCACTCTGAATCCTCAACTATGTTCTCAAAATAAAATAAAATAAAAGGAATAATTGAACCTTTGCCCAGTGATGAAAGAGCCAGTGTTATCAATTCTCTTTGGTTTCTCTTGACAGAAAACAGTATTAGTAGTGCTGGCCCTTGGATCGTATGTTACTTCTTCAGAATCTCTTTAAAAACCTACTTGTTAGGACATTGCAAACAGCAGGGATGGGGGAGTGTTTGCTCACTACAGACTGAGTCCCTCAGTCAAATTGTATGACGCAATTCATTTTAATTCTCACCTATACAAGCAAGATTCATGGGCACCCTTTGCAGTACAATCAAGTCAAGTTAGAGATTTCGAAGTGACTTTTGTATGACCAGGAGTAGGAGGTACTTTAAAATTGTCATAAGAGAAAAATGATACTAGTTTCTTCAAAAAAAAAATATAGGATTGGGATAGGCTGTTGCTTAGGAGATCTGTAGCCCAGATCGGAGTGCGGGTTCAAGGCCCAGCTGCTCTGCTTCCGATCCGACCCCCTGCTAACGCACTTGGGAAGCAAAGGATGTTGGCTCAAGTATTTGTGTGTCCACCACCCAAATGAGAGACCAGGATGGCGTTCCTGGCCTGACCCAGGACCAGCTATTATGGGCATTTGAGGAATAAACCAGTAGATGGAAGCTATCTTTCTCTGCCTCTCTGTCTCTCTTTCTCTTTCAAATAACTATAAATGTTTTTAAATCTAAGATTTATGCTTTGGGCCTTGTGTTAAGTATTTATATCCACTGCCTCCTTTAATTCTACAGTAGTCTGACAGCACAGTTACTACCACCCCCATCCCGTGGGTGAGAAAGTTGAGGTCCAGAGATCATTATCGGCCAACATCACACAAATCCTGGCTGTGTCAAGTAAGATTCCACTGTGTCTACCTCAAGACAGGGTCGCGGTCCTGAGCCTGCCTTCTTTGTGGTTAAGTGAATGGAATCTCTTGAGGTCCAAAGCTACAGCTGCCATCCAGCAGTTATCAGAGGGAGTGAGAATCCCCCCCTTCCTGGAGCAGGGCTGGGGTAGCACGTTCCGCCTGTTTCCCGAGTTCCCTGTGAGATTTAGCTGAGAAGATGCGCATCAGAGACCAAGACTAACAACACCCAGCCAGCTCTCCGGGTGTTCCGGTCCAGCTGGGCCCCAAACACTCCCTGAGGCCGGCGACCCGGGTTTGGTGCCGACCTCAGTCAGCTGACATGACCAGGGGACACCCAGCCTTCCCCTGTAACGTGAGAGTAGAGAAAGCTTCAGAGTGCACCCAAAGGCAGGACATTAAGCCCAGAAGTTTCTATTTGCCCACAAACAACACACAAGGTATTGTTTATCATAAGTTAAATCTCTTTCCTTCTTAATCAACACGCCTGAAGTGTTTATGCACAGTTGGGCTTATCTCCAGTGTTGGCAAAATCCAACATTTCTAACCTAGAATATGCAGAATGCCCATAAACCACCGAACCTCAACTAGGTCCTGATGTCTCCTACACAGAACAGCCTGGCATCAACCGCGCTCCTGTTCCCTATGGGTCACGGTCATGGGGCTGGGCGTGACCACCACAAGAACCACCGGGATCTACCTTTTCGCTAGGAGTTAGGACATACCAAGACCGGCGTGCGCTCTCCGGGGGCCTGAGAGGAGGCCAGGAGTGCTCCCAGTGTGTTCAGTTCCCAAACCACGCCAAAGCCGCGCCTGATCCAGGCTGGGCATGAGCGCCTGTGTTTCTCTGAAGCGAGAGACCGGAAAACAGACCCACAGGCCACGGTGAGCCCAGTGCAGGCTGTTGGTATCCACTTCCTGGCCATCGGGGAGGTTGGTCAGCCCTCACTGCCTGGACTCCTCACACCGCCAGGTTAAGACGCCACTCTCAGGCCGGCGCTGTGGCAGAGTGGGTACAGCCGGCGCCTGCAGCACTGGCTCCCCATCTGGGTGCTTGTTCACGTCCCAGCTGCCCCACTCCTGATCCAGCTCCCCGCTAACGTGCCTGGGAAAGCAGCAGAGGATGGCCCAAGTGTCATCCCGGGCCTCTGCACCCAGAAGAAGCTCCCGGCTCCTGGCTTCCGTCTGGCCCAGCTCTGGCCACTGTGGCCATTTGGGGAGTGACCCAGCAGATGGAAGACCTCTCTCTCTCTCTCTTACTCTCTCCCTCTCTCTGTCTCTCTCTCTCCCTCTTTCGCTCTGTAACTCTGCCTTTCAAATACAAAAATATAAAGAAAAAAGGATGCCAGTTTTCTTCCCAATTTCAAATAAGGCACTCTGATCACCTTCGGGGTGAGTCCCCAGGCCTAGGGGACAGACACCAGCGAGAAGCTCCCTGCTGGCCCGCCAGGCCCTGCCATGCCCTGTCCTCTGCCTCCCCTGGGGGCTGCACACAAACTTCGCACAGCTCTTGTCACCAGAGTGACGGTGCTCGTCACGTCTTTGCCTGACCAGGCCCCGTTTGCTCTTTAAGACCTGGTTGGGGTGTGGCTGCTCTGGGAAGCTGCGTGCGAGGTGCTCCAGGCGGCTTCCACAGACCAGCTCTGCTCCCGCCGTGCCACGTGCTGATTTCCCCCGGTCCAGGGATCATGAAGCCACACTCCATTCTCCACACTGAACCCAGCCCTCAGTGTGAGACAGAATTTCCCTAATATTATCATATGCTTCTCTTCTGCTGTTAGACCCTGGTGACAAGTAACTTGGCTGCACATTAAATTACTTATTACTAACCAATAAATCAAAAATAGGGAGCGTGATCTTTACAAGGGTCATGTGTATATTTGGCAAACCCATCTGTATTCAGGTGGTATCAAGTTTAGTGACGAGGTAAAAGACATAAAGCCAGCTAGCTGAAATACTAGTGATAGACCTTTATGCTGACATGATGTCGTATACACTCCTAAAAACAGTTAAAGTACACCGTGATCTCCTCCAAGTACTCTGCAAATATCAATTCATGTCACTTCACACAAGCCCTGGTGGTATATGCTGCTATTACTATACTAACTTCAGTGTTCAGCTAAGGGAACAAGTGTGGAGACTGAAGTTCGTTGCTGAAGTCAAAGAGCTGGGCAGAAGAGTCAGGGCCATCCGTGCTCAGGGCCCAGGCTCCCCACAGCTAAGCCAGGGAAGCTCAGTGGGTGCTTCCCACAGGCCCCAGTGCCTGGCTCGCATACCGTCTTGGAGCCATCACTGATTTTATCAAAAATTGTTTTCCCTGGTAGACTCTGAGCATTTTTTTTTATTAAACTTTTATTTAATGAATATAAATTTCCAAAATATAGCTTATGGGTTACAATGGCTTCCCCCCTCCCATAACTTCCCTTCCGCCCGCAACCCTCCCCTTTCCCACTCCCTTTCCCCTTCCATTCATGTAAAGATTCATTTTCAATTCTCTTTGTATACAGAAGATCAGTTTAGTGTATATTAGGTAAAGATTTCAACATTTTGCCCATAAAGCAACATCAAGTGAAAAAACTACCATTGGATTACTAATTATAGCATTAAATAGCAATGTACAGCACATTAAAGACAGAGATCCTACATAATTTTTTTTCAAATTAATTAATTTTCTATGCCATTTCCATTTTAACACCAGGTTGTTTTTTTTTTTTCATTTCCAATTCTCTTTCTATACAAAAGATCACTTCAGTATATAATTAGCAAAGACCTCATCAGTCTGCGCCCTCACAGAAACGCAAAGTATAAAAATACTGTTTCAGTACCAGTCATAACATCACTTGGCTTTAGACGACACATTAGGGACAGATCCCACATGGGGTGTAAGTACACAGTGACTCCTGTTGCTGACTTAACGATTTGACACTCCTGTTCATGGCGTCAGTAATCTCCCTAGGCTCTAGTCATGAGTTGCCAGGGCTATGGAAGCCTTTAGAGTTCGCTGACTTTGATCTTATTCCGATAGGGTCATACTCAAAGTGGAGGTTCTCTCCCCCCTTCGGAGAAGGGTACCTCCTTCTTTGATGGCCCCGTTCTTTCCACTGGGATCTCACTCACAGAGATCATTCATTTAGGTCTTTTTTTTTTTTTCCATGATATCTTGGCTTTCCATGCCTGCTATACTCTCATGGGCTCTTCAGCCAGATCTGAATGCCTTGAGGGCTGATTCTGAGGCCAGAGTGTTGTTTAGGACATCTGCCATCCTATGAGTCTGCTGTGTATCCCACTTCCCATGTTGGATCTTTCTCTCCCTTTTTGATTCTATCAGTTAGTATTAGCAGATACTTGTCTTGTTTGTGTGATCTCTTTGACTCTTAGACCTATCAGAGCTATCAATTGTGAACTGAAATTGATCACTTGGACTAGTGCGATGGAATTGGTACATGCCATAAGAATAAAGATCTGTGGTGGCCTTGCTTATGCATGAAAAATACATTCTACGACTCCCAGTGGGTGCCTGAAATCCAAGACCATACAAAACACTCTGTATACTGTGCTCTTTCCTCTGCATATATACCTGGGAGAAAGTTTAATCTATAAATGAGTCACAGAAAGAGCTTAGCAATCACTAAAAACAATGATCAGAACATACTGTGGGGCCGGAGTTGTGGCAGAGCAGTAAAGTTGCCTCCTGCAGTGCCGGCATCCCATATGGGTGCTATCGAGTCCCGGCTGCTCCACTTCCCATCCAGCTCTCTGCTATGGCCTGGGAAAGCAGTGGAAGATGGCCCAAGTCTTTGGGCCCCTGTACCCATGTGGGAGACCCGGAAGCTCCTGGCTCCTGGCTTTGGATCGGCGCAGCTCCAGCCTTTGCAGTCATCTAGGGAGTGAACCAGTGGATGGAAGACTCTCTCTCTCTCTCTCTCTCTTCCTCTGCCTCTCTGTTACTCTGCCTTTCAAATAAATAAATAAATCTAATAAAAAGAACATATGGTAACAGAAGTTATGTGAGAACCGTCTCTCTCTATCTGCATACTGTGCTGTACTCATGTTTCCTATCTTGTGTTGATGTGAGACGGCGCATTGCCCTGTGTGACGGCCGAGGTGCACGGGGCAGGCGTGGGCGTACAGACAGGCTAGTGCTAGCCTTAGGGTCACCCAGCCATGGTGCTGCTGCCTAACGGAAGCGACAGAGAGCAAACATTCCGATAAAGGGAAAGTTCCGCATTCCCCACACCTTTCGGTGTACGTGGCCCGTTGCAGGCTCGGATCTTCTCGCCTGTTTTTCTTTAATGGGTGCAACATTGAAGATGCACTCAATTGTGGTGTCACCACACACATCCGGAAGGCTCTGGGGAGAAACTCTGGCAGAAGTAGATGCCTAAATATTGACACCAGTGTTCTCAGCTCTTCCATGGAGATCCCTCATGTCCAGTGAGGCAGTAAAAAATGTCCAAAAAACAATGGCTGTCTTGCAAAACATGCAAGCGATACAGAATCCAGTCTTTGTGGTCGCCTTCTACTCAGCTAAAATAAACTGTTCATGGTCCACCTATTGGTGGAAATATATGTCTTGGTTCCCTACTACCACTTAATCCTTAGCCACATCCTCCCTGGAGCCTCATTGTGCACTGAGCTAATGGGCCATAAAGAGGATTTGAATTTCCTTCCGCCATTCTAGGATTAGGAGAAGGGCTGGGATGGAAAGAGCAAGAAGCTGCATGACAATTTCAGTGACGCCATGGAGTGGAGAGGGACCAGCGGAGGGACTGTCGTGCTGTGGCTGCAGACAGTGGCCCAGGGCAGGACAGTGTGTAGACTCGCTCTACATCAAGAGGGGCACGGCGTGGATGGCTGCCCGTGACCTGAGTTCACCACCACAGAGCCTACTTGTCAAGGGGCTTGATTCCAGAACCTGAAATGCGCTAGCGCCCTCTCACCGTGCTTGGGCTGAGTGCCAGCTCCCCCAGGAGCCTGATAACTTAGAAAACTTCAATGCACATAAACTTTAGGAGACTTTGCACCCGGGCCAATCATAGCTTGTCGTGTTTGAAGATGTTTGCACACGTGGTGATTATCCTAAAGCCAACTGAGAGCCAGACTGGTTCTGTGTCATCCAGTTAGGGGGCAAAGACCTCCTGGGAGTCCCACTGGGCAGTCTTCCATCTGGCTTTTCTAGACTTCTCACACCTGCAGTGCTGAGCACCTCCAGCACTAAAATGAAGGTCCCTTGTCGCTTGGGACCTTCACCACTTTCTTCCAAAAGAACATGGCTGTGCAACCACCTTATTCGTCTCCTGAGACGTAAATGAATTTCTTCAAGACAGATTAACTTGGGGTCCACAGCATCCCTCTGACACCTGCTTCCAACACGCACACACTCCTTCATCAATACCTCTTATCTTCCTTCACCTGAGTCTCTTCCCTGAATTAACTCTTCCTCTGATACAAAGGGAAAAGGGCATAAAATATCTCCCCCAAATATTTATCTGTTTAGTTAAAAACATGGTCACTAACTTCAATTCTGTAAATATTTGTGGAGTCCCAAATAATTGCCTGACAGTAGAAGAGTGAGAAAGCTGACAAGTCAAACCCCAGGGTGAGGCCCAAGAGGTAAAATCAAATACACACAGCAACCACAATTGGAGTAACTAAAACTCTGAGGTCCCCGTGGAAGAGAAGCCACAAACGCAGGCCTCAGGTCTATGTCCCCTGAGGTGTGGTCCTGGAGTCCTCTGGGTCAGAATCGTCTCCACGTATGGAAATGGGCGCTGTGAAGTCCACTCCAGGCCCAGGGAATCAGAACCTCCAGAGAGAAGATTCAGGACCCTGCTGCCCAGCCAGCACCCACAGCACCACAGGCCAGGACTCTGAATGTCTGGAGAGGCAGAGGGAGCAGAATGGAGGGTGGTTAATATTCCAAAACGAGAACCCACAAGGCAGCTGATGCAGAAGCAACAATCAGGCGATGGCTCAGAGGACACCTTGGGTGCATACTGGGGAAAATCCCGAAAACTTTCTGGAAAACAGAATTGAAAGATGGGTGTGTTTTTGATACAAAACTTTTAAAAATCCATGCCGTTGTTCTTAATGCACATTTTCCGTGAATTTTCACCTATGTTATGTGAAGAAGAGCTGGGCGAGATAGACTGAAATACACGTGTGATCAAGGCTAGTATTTGTTTACAAAATGCTAGAGGGGAAATCCACACGCACGTGTCCATGTGTTTCTGTTAGGTCTTTTATTGCACAAGGGCATTTAATTTTTTTCTCTTACCTTGGTTTTCTAGCAGGCTACAGTAAAACAACTTGATTTTTTTTTATTTTTTGTTTTCTAATTAAACCCACTTTGATTTAAATTCTGACTGCAACATGCATTAGCTCTGTGGTCTTGTAATAAGTCAGCTTTCATCTGTGAATTTCAGTCTGGGTACCAACAA
Source organism: Lepus europaeus (assembly GCF_033115175.1). Taxonomy (NCBI): domain Eukaryota; kingdom Metazoa; phylum Chordata; class Mammalia; order Lagomorpha; family Leporidae; genus Lepus; species Lepus europaeus. Next base: position 6,133,331 of record NC_084839.1, read on the forward strand.
AATGGATGTAATAAAATCATCTGTCACTAGGGCTTAGCAGTGATACACAGGAGCTTATGATAGGCACTCAACCAAGGGGAAGCATTATTGGACTGCTAGTTTGTTGGGAAATGAACTCGCTTAGTCTTAACTTCTTGGATCGAACAAATCACCCTCTGATTTTAATCTTCAGATTCTACTGTCTACCTGCCATATTTATGATCTCGCTGAAGCTCATGCAAGGCGCGTCAGCCTGGGACAGCGCTGAGCCCTTGTGTTCCTATGGCCTGGTGCCAAGGCAAATGTTTAGGCTTGGCTGAGGGCTTGACAAGTTGTGTTCAGTGAGTGGTCTATGCGTTAAAGAAAATGCAAACCTAGGAGCTTTTCTTGGGAAAAGACAGGCTGGCTTCCCAGCTGGTTCCTACAGGTGCACTGCCTCCCGGGGACACGGGTGAAATTTGACCCACGGAGCCTGATGAAGTCAGCCCTAGGAGAGCCTGAAGCAAGTGCGGCTCCGAGCGTGTGCAGCCCTGTTTGACTTGGCCGTGGTCCCTGCAAACCCGGCAGTGGGCACAGCCAGGGGCAAACAGCCTCCACACTGACTCTGGTCACTGCAGGGCTCAAAGCCGCCTGTGGGGTTCTCAACCTGCCTTCCCTTGCCCACAGCGTCCTAGCCAGGCAGTTTGTGTTCCCAGAAAAAGAAAGATCCCATTGCTGCTTTGCTCCAGAGCTCAGTATCTGCTTGGGGTCGATGCCTAAAGGCACTCACCTGTGTACACCTCTGAGCACAGGCACTGGGCCAGCCGCGCCATCAGAACTCTTTGTTAATTCCAGGTCTCCGATTTCCAAGCATGGATAAATACACAAGTTCTATTGCAATGGGGGAAGAAACTAACATTCAATAAGCACCTGCCTTGGGCCAGGTGCCTTCACACACAGGACCTTGTTTAATCCTCAAAATAACCCAGTGAGAAAGGAGCTACTCTCTGTATTTATTTTGCAAAGACGGTGCGGTTTCAGAGACGTAAGAAACTGAAGATAACACACGAGACGAGCTACGATTGGAACCTGGCCTTCTAAGTTTATGATTTTGGTATTCACTGTGCTGCCTGCCTCTTAGCATGTTCTAGAATGAGGAGTGTGATGGAGGTTGGGAGAAGCCCTGGGCTTAAGCGCAAGTTCTGGCACTGGCTGGCCAGGGAAAAATCAGTCCTGGTGTGACGCCTTTGAGTCCACATGTGAGCAAGCTGCCTGCGTGGGTCTTCCAGGTGCGCGTGGGTCTTCCAGGTGCACGTGGGTCTTGAGCTTGCGCAGCGTAGACGGGGGCCAGAGCCTGTGGAGCGAGAGCCTTTGCTCCTGTTCACCCAGGTCCTTGAGTGCATCAGGGGGAGAGTGGAGCAGAGACCCTGATGGCTTTCTATTGTGGGTCCATGATCGTGAGCCCTTTTCACTGCCAGCACAGGCAGTGCAGCCCCTGCACAAAGGCTCGTAGCACACAGGGAAGAGGCGGAGCTATGGTTTGGATATCAGCCTGAGGGCCTCCAGGGGGCTTCCTGTGAATGGCTTTGTCTCCCCCATCCCCACCTCGTCTTAGGTTAACAGTCCCAGTGGGGTAGAACAGTCAGGTAGTTTGGAGGTGGGAGTCTTCGGGGCCTGATTCGATTGTGTTGGGTCCTGGGCGTGGTGCTGCTATGACTGAGCCACACCGGCCTTATCAGCGACCACAGTGACAGAGACAAACAGGACAACTCCCCATCTCCTGCCGTGTGAGGCTCCCAGTGTCCTCAGGACGCCGCCCCTAAGAAAGTTGTCACCAGTTCAAACCAACAGGCCTGCTTGATCTTGGCCTGCAAATACCCAAAACTGCAAACCAGACAAGACTTCCTTCCTTCTCGGCAGCTTCTCTCGGGTGCACCGTGACCCAGTTGGCCTTCGCAACAACACCACAAGGGAAGTGCAGTTTTCTTATTTTGTAAATTTGTGAAGAAACCAGAATTCAGAGATTTTTCACGCCCAGCTAATAAGAAGGAGTGAAGTTGCCAATGCGACACATGGCTCTTGGGCAAAGGTGGACGCAAGAACCCCTGTTAGAAAACGTGTCTGCATTTGGAGAAGGGACACTTGTGAGGCCGTGGCTGCTGGACAGCCAGGACCTGCTGGCCACACGCATGTGCCCTTGCACTTTATCTAGGAGATACCTTTGGGAAACCAGGGCTGAGGAGTCGGCCGGGACCGGGCTGCGAGGAGCCAAACCTTTCACTCCCTGTTGGTCTCTGGTCTGTGCTCCACCACCACACACTGGAGCAGGACAGCATCACTGGGCGGCCCTCCCTTGCTGCGCATCACTGCCTCCCCTCTCGGGTCACGGGACAGGGATGGAAGAATGCAGGGAGTAGCCTCAGTTTCCCGTCTGGTCCAAAGGAGGGCCTTTCAACTACGTAACGGGAATGAGAATGTCAAGACCAACTGCAGAGAGCAGAGCATCTCTAACTGGGCACCTCACGCACTTGCTGCTGCACCGGCTCAGCAGAGTCTGTGAGCAGAGCGGAGCGGGCAGCACAGCTGTCGTGCCTCATCTCTGCCCTCTGCACTCCCCCGAGGCCACTGCACAGAGCAAAGGGCCCCGTCTCCCTTCCTGCTGCACCGCCAGCAGGTGGTGCGACTCCCTGGTCTCAGGTGAGAAGGCAAAGCAGAGAAACCTCTTCTGCTGACTGGGATGAGGGCCCTGGCGAGCTTGAGTCTGGATTCTTCTGTCTGAGATACAGTAGCACACAGCTCACTACCTTTGCCCAGGAGACCACCAGGGAACTGGAGCAGGAGCATTGCTATCGTCTGCTTTAAAAAGCGTTGAAGGGGTGGGTGTTGTGGCCCAGTGGGTAAACTGTTGCTTGAGACACTTGTTTCCCATATCGGAGGGTTGGTTCGAATCCTGGCTGCTCCACTTCCCATCCAGTTCCCTGCTGATGGGCCTGGGAGAGCAGGGGATGACAGCCACCCACATGGCAGATCCAGATAAAGTTCCTGGATGCTGGCTTCAGCCTGGTGTAGCCCTGGCTGTTGTGGCCATTTGAGGAGTGAACCAGTGGATGGAAAATTCTTTCTCCTTCCCTCTCTTTCTGCCTTTTCAATCAGCGAATCAGTACTAAAGTACCAGAGCAGGAGATTCTATCCGGTTCTGAGAGCGCCTTCAGACACCATTTTGGCATGGATCTTTCTAAGACAAAATTGTCATGAGCACAATTTAAAGGTGTGTTTTCAAGGCAAGCAAGAGAGATGGGGGGGAGGGAGAAGGAGAGGGAGTGGCCACAGCCCAGCAAGGACCTGGTCAGCGCTGCCAGCTCCCCTGCCCAGGGGCGGCTCTCTCTCTTCCTACACACAGCGGCTCTTAGCGCTGAGGCAATCATGTGAGTTTCTAACCTCTGCTTAGTTACCAAACTGCATGGCAGTCTGTTCCGGGAAATATACGTTAATCCCGTTTGACAATTAGGCAATTGCCAAATGGCCACAACCTGCTAAGAACACGCGACAAATGTGAACTGTTTGGAACCTTCTGATAGCACAGACCACATTTAATCAGAAATCATTCATCTCCTTCTGACATCATCAAGAAATCTGTTGAAAAGGAAAACGCCAGCCACCAGAATTGAAACTGAGCCCCCCCCCCCCCCGCCCCAGCTTTGCTTGTTGATTTAAGGAAGCACAATAGGTTTTTGGAACTCATCTGCACACAGGTGCACAGGAAACCTGGTGGCTCTCACTCGCCTCTTGGCTCCGTCCCAGGCTCTGTGTCAGCAGGGACTGTGGTGCCCCACGAAGGAGGAAGCGTCTGGCTTTGGGGGAACGTGGCCTCTGGGATACATTTGGGGTCGGTGTCTCCTCGAGAGCCAAGTGCTCCCAGGCAAGGCAGTGCAATGCAAGTGCACACTCTCCCTGTGGCTGCGGGAGCCCAGGACATCAGCGAAGGCGAGGCTGGATGCTGAGACGGCGGGCTCTTCCCCAGAAGTGGACACAGGAGCGAGGCGGCACTCAGAGCCTCTGAAGGCAGGCCAGGGCTCTTGTGTCGAAGGAGCCATGGAGTCAGAAAGAATGCTACAGGGGCTGACGTGCTGGGCAGCTTGTGATGCTGGCATCCCATATGGGGGCGTGGGTTCAGGTCTCCGCTGCTCTTCTTCCCATCCAGCTTCCTGCTAACGTGCCTGGAGAGCAGCAAGATGCTGGCCCAAGTGCTTGGGCCTCTGCCCCCTCCACAGTGGTGAGGATGGAGTTCCTGGCTCCTGGCTTTGTCCTGGTCCAGACCTTGCTGTCATAACCATCTGGGAGTGAAGTGGAAGACGAAAGATGTCTCTCCACCCAGACCCCACCCCTGTTTTTGTCATTCTGCTTTTCAAACTAATAAATCTCTATATATTAAAAAAAAAAAAAAAGGAATGTTTGGGACTCCAACTCCAACTCAGAGACTCGCATACACCAGCCTACGAATCAGTCCCAAACAGGCTGTTTAACAATAGCTTGGATTACTTCTGTAGACGTCGTATTCTGTGGCCAGCATTGTGGCCTAGTAGATTAAGCCTCCTCCTGCCACACCAGCATTCCATATAGGTGCCGATTCAAGACCCAGCTGCTCCACGTGTGATCCAACTCCCTGCTAATGCACCTTGGAAAGCAGCGGAAGATGGCCCCAGTGTTGGGGCCCCTGCCCCCATGTGGGAGACCTGGGAGAAGGTCCAGGCTCCAGGCTTTGGCCATTTGGGTAGTGAACCAGCTGATGATAGACTCTCTCTCTCTCCCTCTCCTCTTTCTGTGACTTTGCCTTTCTAATTAAAAAAAGTCTTAAAAAATCACATTTTTAGGTCCTGTCTCAGACTTGTGAAGTTCAGATCTCTAAGAATCCATGGTGCTTCAGAGCTGCCGAGTTATTCTAACACACATTATGTCGCAGCATCGCTATGTAAATCTTCCATTCTGTACATGCAAAGACACTGGAAGAACCCGCCCAAGGAGACACTGGAAAAACTCGCTCGAGGCCACCCAGCCGCTGAGCCCCTGAGCCCCCACGAGGAGCCCCAGGCCCGGCCCCAGCCGAGGCCGCCTCCCCGGCCTTCCTGGGATCCGGCGTCCTTTCCAGGGGCTGCGGGGGACACAGCAGGATTTGCCAGACTTGGGTTTCACGGCAAAACTCTTTTGTTTAGTAGAGAGGAATCTCTTCTCCCTTGGCCGGGTGCCTTCCCTCCTGCCACAAATAATTCTTTCTTTCAAACAAAGCTAAGCTGTTCTAAAGCTTAGAAAATCCCCCCGATCGCAGTGCAGTCTCCCTCTGGAAAGCCGTACGAAAGGCTGTGCTATTTTCTTCCTGGGGAAGTTGTCTCGCGCCTCGCAGCCATCGTGAAGAAGCTGCTGGAGTGGTTTTATGGGCATTAATCATCCAGAGTATTTGATTTGTCTAAAAATGTAGAGAATGTTTATTGTGGCCCGCCGCAGGGGCTGGCCAACGTTTCCTGCAAAGGTCAGGTAGTAAATATTGTGCTGGCTCCATGGTCTCCGTCACAACGGCCAGCGTGTAAACAAGGAGCAGGGTGATGTCCCCATAAAACTTTATTTACAAAGTCCCTCGTGCCAGTCTGCTTTTCATTACAGCACTGAAAGGCCCGAGGGAGGCTACTCCACCAGGGAGTTTATCTGAGCTGGGGGCTCTGGGGGATCAGGTACTGGTGGCTTCTTGCTGACCGAGCCTTGTGTTGGTGTGGGGACCAGAGACAAAGAGTGGACACAGACATGCGTGTGTCTGTCTGATTCTCTGGCTGTTTGTAGGACCGCCGGGATCCAGTGACGGGTATTCACCCTCATGCCCTCATCTAACCCTAGTCACCCCCGAAGGCCCCCCTCTACATACCTTCTGGATTTTTCTTCCACCCTCCTGATGCCTCACCATGGGGATTGAATTTCAGCCCGTGAGCCCTTGCGAGGTGCACAGTCCAACCCACAACAGGGTTCTTGACTCTTTGGCTGTTCCGTGCACACAACCTGAGGATGCTCCCTCCTCACCTTCCACCCTCCTTCTCACCTACCCCCCCCAACCCGTGACTCGGCTTGAGGGTGTCATGGTAGCAGAGTGGAACAAAGAGTTTGCCAGCAATCCTTAGCAGAGAAGGGCTGTTGTTTCCATCCTGGTTATGCCAGGAGCCGCGGCACCAACAAGCTGCCCCGTGGGAGAGTCCAAGACCCAAGTAAGGACGATGCCAACAACTCCACAACAGCCATGGACCATGGGCCAGGGACCTGCTGGCCAGGCGAGTCACAGGGGGCTCCATGGCTGGGGTGGGCGATGTCCACGTCGGGTGAGTCCCACTGAAAGGGTAAACCCTCACGGGTCAACGTGATACTTGACCGCCCTCCAAGTGCAGGTGACCTGAAACACAAGCACAGATGTGGACGTGGTCGTGGAGACTTTTGGAAAGTGAGCCACGGAGGAGGAAGCTGGAAGGAAGGCACCGAAGATCTCACGGGCATAGGCGAGACAAGGAATCCTTGGTACCGGGGAATAAGAGTCATGAAAAAGCTGCCAGGAAAATGAGATCCCCCCAGTGGTAGCTGGTTCTGCTGGTTTGGGACAGGGTTGTGGAGTCCTGGACGCCTCAGGAGGAGAGGGAGCTTGGCAGACACCGTAACCGTGTGAGATTCGGATGGATCAGAAGTGAGCAAAGGCCGGCGCCGTGGCTCAACAGGCTAATCCTTCGCCTAGCGGCGCTGGCACAGCAGCTTCTAGTCCCGGTTGGGGCGCCGGATTCTATCCCGGTTGCCCCTCTTCCAGGCCAGCTCTCTGCTATGGCCCAGGAAGGCAGTGGAGGATGGCCCAAGTGCTTGGGCCCTGCACCCACATGGGAGACCAGGGTAAGCACCTGGCTCCTGGCTTCGGATCAGCGCGATGCGCCTACTGCAGCGGCCATTGGAGGGTGAACCAATGGCAAAAAGGAAGACCTTTCTCTCTGTCTCTCTCTCACTGTCCACTCTGCCTGTAAAAAAAAAAAAAAAAAAAAAAAAAAAGAAGAAGAAGAAGAAGTGAGTAACACACTGTGCTTGACTGGTTTCCAGACTTCCATTGTTTATAAACACGTAGTGAATACAATTCCACATAGATTCTTCATCACAGTCTAACTCCTTCTTAGGATAAATTCCTAGAACTGAATTGCTGATTCCAGTGGCCTGAACATTCTGAAATAATTACATATGTATCCTCTATCCGAACTTCAAAGATTAACAACTTATGATCCAACAATGTATGCTCTTTCTTCTACCCACAACTCCAACCATTTATACTCAGTCTTCTCAAAATTACGTTACGCTCCTTAAATTAACACTGAGGACATTCCATTTATATTTCTCTTTTTCAGTATCAGATACCAGGTCTGCATAGATTTGCCTGTTTTCCATGAGTTTTTCATGGGTTCTCTCCATGGAAGGCAAAGAAACTATCCTCTAGCTGATGTATTCTCTTTTTGTCTTTGATATTCAGGTGAAGGTCATGATGATGGGCGGGGAGGGGGAGGGTGCTTAGAATTTCTTTTTCATTTGTGTGTAGAAAAATGCCTTTTCCTTTGTGCCCTTCCATTTCTATTAGAAAGACCTCACCACTCCTAATTGCCTTTGCGTTCTCCCACTCATATTACTATTTGTTCTTCGTTATGCCTAATCCATTAATCGCATCTCTTGACCTACGAACAGAGATTGCAATCTATCTTTCCTAACAGTCTTGCCAGGGTTATGACACCTGTTTCTGTATACGAGGAATGAAACTGACTTTGTCAGGGCTCCATGGGAAAAACAAACAGCAGGAGATGTACTGCAGGGTACAGGTCCATGCGATTTTGGCAGCCTGGCTGGGAGCGTCCTGCATCCACACAGCAGGCCTGCAGGGGCAGTGGCCGAGCTCCTGGGCATGGGCTGGAGCCCACGCACAAGGGAATCCCTCCCGCATCAGGGCGCTGTGGTTCCACCCTGCAGATGGAGTCAGCTCTGAGCTGATGGAATCTGACCCAGCCAGGTGATCACAGCAGCCTGACATCAAGCCAACCGACCCTGGGCTGCAAATCCCTCTGTAAAACACCTTCCCTGGGCCTGCATTGTGGCACAGCGGGTTAAGCCACCGCTCCACTTCTGATCCATCTAGCACTTGCTAATGCACCTGAGAAAGCAGTAGAAGATGGCCCAGGTCCTTGGGCCCCTGCAGCCACATGGGAAACCCAAAGGAAGCTCCTGGCTCCTGGTTTTAACCTGGCCCAGGGCTGGCTATTGCAGCCACTTGGCAAGTGAACCAGCAGATCTCTCTCTCTCTCCCTCGCTCTCTCTCCCCTCTCTCTCTCTCTCTCTCCCTCTCTCTCTCTCTAACTTTACCTTTCAAATAAATTTTTAAAAAATACCTTCCCAGCAACACCAAGATGTACTGGGACCTGAACCTTAGGCAAGTGAACACATAGAATTGTCCATCACGCTTCTCCGGACTGTTTTGGCTCAATGCACTGTCCTTTTGTGACTTCTATTTAACATCTTCACAGCAACATTTACAAATTAGAGTATTTTAGTTTTTGTTTATCTTTTTTTCTTTTTTGGTACAGTGTTATGCAGGTTTCATTACAAAGAAGAAGAAAAAACAGAAAGAGCTTTCAGGAAAATGAAATCATCTCTAAGACAAAAGATTTAAAAATTCCAGCTTGATCATTGCAGCACACTGTGGCCAATCCAAAGATAAGAAAAAGTTTAATGTGATGACGTATTAATACAGTCAAAGAGCAACTGATGCACTGCACTATAAGGAAACCCCCTCTGGTATCCTAGGACTGGGAGAAGGCACGCAAGAGAGGAAAGGGTTGGAAGGGGTCCAGCCTTGTTGGAGAAGAGGCAGGTTAGCCCGCTGCACGGTGGGAAGGTCGCTGATTGAGCCAGGCTGAGCTGGCGTCTGTGGCTGGCTGAGGGGTCACAGCTATAGCCTTCAGGATGTGTAACAGGAGCCCAGGGGTAGAGGGCTCCGAGCAGGGAGCTGCATCAGGGTGGAAGGGGAGAAGCTCAGGGCAGGGAGGGACTTGACGGGGAGCAGGTGCCCTGTATGTGAGCTGTCATTCAGGCTGTTTGCCGAGGTTGTCGGGGTGGCAGGCGGCAGCTCTCCAGCGCAGGAGGTCCTGCTGGGCCCTGGTTTCCTCGTCCAGACCATGAGAGGTGGTTGCTGCCCAGCTTGGGAGGTCCCAGGGCCGTGTTCAGGACTGGCTCAGCTGGACGTCCTCACAGAGGTCAAATCCCCCATCCACACTGGTGGGTTTGCTGCCATCCTGCGCAGCGCCCCCTGCAGACAGAACTCAGCATGGAGCGTTCTGGGGAAGAGAAACACTGGGAGAGTGCCCCTGCTACCATAGAGCACGGGTTGGAAGGGTGCGTCCAGATCTGGGAGGCCACACATGCATATTTGACACTCACACTTTCCCTTCTTCAATCAGTTTGGAGATGGCCACCCTGGGTTCCCACTGCCCTTGGAGCTGGCCAGCAGCTCCCACCAGAGGATTCTGAGTTGCCACGTGCCCTGCCTGGAGTGTGCACCCTGCACCCATCTTCAGGGTCCTCTGTCCCCGCAGGTCTCCTCCCAACGCCCTTACCAGAGGAAGCCGCTCTCCTAACCCAGTAACCCTCCACTGCTTTCTCCCGCCCTCTGCCAGGCCCCAGGCCTCAGCACTCACCACCTGTGACGCACGACGGTTACCCTGCTGCTCTGCTCATCCCAGCCTCCTCCCAGCCCGAGAATCTGTGTTAGGGACAGCGGCGGCCGCCCCTGTCTCCTGGGGGGGGGGGGGGGGGGCAGCGACCCGCTTTGCTGATGGAGTTCATGCCACCGATCTGGGACCTGCTGGGGAGGTAGAGTAGTTGATCCCCTCCATCCCGGCTGATGCTGACACGTGAGCTACCACTGCGGGAGCGTGGTCCAGCCCACGGGGCCCTATTGGCTGGGCTGGTGACGGGAAGGAAGCTCAGGAGAGGGCCAGGCAATCTGGGGGTCAGCCCTCTTAGAAGCCGGCAGCCCCTTGGTGTACACAAAAATACTTCCCCCAGTTGGCAGAATTGGAATTAAATGCTGTTTATTTGGGTGCATGAGTTTTTGCGGTCCATGCAGGGTTTGCCTCCCGATGTGTATTTTCCGTCAACTTTTGGAAGTAGCCTCTTAGAGCTGAGTGCTTTCACCCATGCTTCTTCCGGGCTTCTCTCTGTGTGTGGAGGCACATCAGAAGGACGTGGGGAGCCTGGGACAGACCAGGCAGTCAGGCCTACTGGGTTCCAGTAGGTCACCCCAGCCCCTACTGCTGGCTCTCACGCCCTCGGAACCCCACCTTGCCTCTGGGCATCCTCCCTCACCTTCTCCACTTTCGCTCCAGCAGTTACACCTAGCTCGGCTCTCCAAACACTCCTGGGGCGGCCCAGCGTCTGAGTGCTTGTCCCACCCACAGTAAGGAAGCTGGTTGTCTCGGGCTGTGGAGCTGTAGGAGGCGATGGGTCCTGGGGGTGAGCGCTCTTACAACAGCGGCCCTGGAGAGCACCCTGGGCTGCTCTTACCTGACGAGCATGGAATAGGGTGTCAGCTGAGGCCTGCGACCCCGAACAGGGCCCTCACCGGGACCCGGCCATGCTGGCGCCCTGGTGGACTTACTGAAATAAATGTCCACCTTCTTAAAAAAAGGCTACAAGGGAGAGAGAAGAAAGAATGTCCTGGAGTTTCCTTTGTGCTGGGAGAGTCTTCCTAAGCAACGCTGCTGGCCTGTATCTGCTGTCCCGGTCTGTCCTGAGGGCCCAGCTTCGGATGCACAGGAACAAGACCTCCTGGGGAGCGGGAATGTGGAACACAAGTCGCTCGGGCTGTGTGGGATCCAGAGCTCCAGGGAAGACAGTTCACTGGAACATTCCTCCCCAGCCACCCCAACGTCAACTAATGCGATTCTGGAAGGTGCCCTTGTTTCACAGTCCAAAACACTAGGGGAAAAAAAGGCATAAAATCGACTTGGTGGCTTGGTTCTTTTTCCAGGAGATTCCTCTTTAAAAACTTACACATGTTCCATTTTGTTGTTTTACTTGCAAAAAAGGGAATTTGAACCTATGGAATCATTATAATTATACATTTACAATAAAAACTAAGAGAATTATTCCTAAACACATATTAAACTAATTTACTCACAGAGAGGTTCTGGCCAATGGACTCCTAACATGGCCCAGGGAGGAATCGAGGGTCCCATTATAATTTCCTTCTCATTAGAATATTTGTTTTGTTCTAAGCAAAACACATTCTGAAAAAAAGTCAACATTTTTTCCAAAGCCTTATTAATCAAGCATAGCTATTTTCACTATATTAATTTTCATCTTTTAAGAAACATTGTGAAGATGGAAAATGGCAACCTCACACAATTGCACATTGTGTGAAATATGCTCTAAATGAAACAGCCACAAGTTACCCCTTGGTAAACTCCAGTGCTGTCATCACAGTGGCAAAGAATCTGAGAACCTGGGGGCTGGTGCTGTGGCGTAGCAGGTTAAGCCTCTGCCTGAAGTGCCGGCATCCTATATGGGCGCTGGTTTGAGTCCTGGCTGCTCCACTTCCCATCCAGCTCCCTGCTAGTGCACCTGGGAAAGCAACGGAAGATGGCCCAAGTCATTGGGTCCCTGCACCCACATGGGAGACCCAGAAGAAACTCGAGGCTGCTGGCTGTGGCGTAATCTACCCCTGGCCATTGCAGCCATTTGGGGAGTGAACCAGAAGATGGAAGATCTCTCCCTCTCTCTCTCTCTCTCTCTGTGTGTGTGTGTCCTCCCCTTTCTGTAACTCCACCTTTCAAATAAGTAAAAAGTAAATCTTTTAAAAAAGGAATCTCAGAGCTAGGAGGAGAATAGAGGGAAGAACTGTAGAAATTGCCTAACTCAAACCCATCATTTTTTTCCTTTGGGTTCTTTTTCTATAAAAGTCATAAGGGAGATTAGGAATGCATTAGGTTCCCAGGGTTGCAGCAAATGCATGATAATTACTACAATTTTATTCAGGAAGATCAAACCCTTCTGAAGAAATGAAGGTTACATAGCTGTGACCGCATTTCTTCCCCACAGGCATGATTTGAACTCGAGGTGGAGGAGGCTTCTGGGCCTGAGTCACGGTGTGTGTGTGTGTGTGTGTGTGCGCGTATGCAGCAGTGGGACCGGGTGCGAGAGAGCAGGGAGGGGGTCATCCTGAACGTGCAGTCAAGATGACAAACCCTGGCCCCCGTGCACGCAGCACGCCCTGGACCGGCTCCTTCCAGGGGTCTGCAGTGGGAGTCCTGGCTGTGCTCAGAAGCACGTCTCAGCCACTGGATGCCCTTGTGACACAGAGAAGGGGTGCGTGAGAGGCACCCTCAAGCCTTGTCCTGGAGCTGGACCTGGAGGCGGAAGCTCTGGCATGGCAGGTGCCACACATCCCTCAAAGCTGGCGCTGGAGAAGGCAGGGCTGGTGCACCCGCAGTGCCCAGGCCCAGCCCCAGCTCAGGGACTTGGGCCAGGGTGGTGCCCCACAGAGAAGGGAGGGCACGGCTGGGACCAGGTAGGCCACCCCTCAACTTGCTGGCCCCAGGGAAAAGTCCATTTGTCAAAATATGTGAAACTCATGAAACAAACCAAGAAACTTAACTAGATTGGACCTGCATACTTTGAAATCTAAGACCTTATAATATACATTGAAAATCATCAAAGTTAGCTGTGATAGATAGCAGAATGTCAAAAGTGGGTGTGCTTCATTTTTATCACACACTTCTGGGTGTTTCTCTGCTGGGCTGATGACATTTGGATAAGGAGACTGACAGAGTCCCTGCGCTATTTGTGAGTGGTTCTCGCTCCCTGCTGCCTGCCTCAGTTCCACTCCGGCCAGCAGATGATGACAGCACTGGCCGTCCCCCCGGGCTGACGATGAGTGTGGGGCAGCCTGGACCCCACTTGGGGAGCCACCAGAGCTGTTTAAATATTGGATCATTGCACTAATTTCCTAGGACTTCGTTTATATGCATCCAGTCATGGAACTTTTGCTTTTACTATGAGAAGCCTGGACCATAATACCAAGTGACAAAATACAGCACAAAAATACAGAACCCAAAGGGACACCAACAGGTGACATCATGGGGACAAACGCAGGGGGTACCAGGCCACTCCCAGCAGGGGCACAAGGCAGCACATTCAGGAAAAACGTTGGGACGAAGACCATGGAATTGAAAAGTAACTGGGCTTCGACCTCACGTGGAGCAAGGCACAGGGAGATTAAAGGGTTAAAATCCACAAGTTAAAATGTTGCCCAATTCTTTGCAATTTTATAAATATGTTGCCACAGGCAGCTAATGACACCATGTTAAATAACATGGGTGGGATCTCACTCCCTCTAGTTTTGGTTCATTTTAACCAGAGCACTTCCAGAGTTTGCCCGTTAAGATTAAAACATCAGTCAAGCCGGCACCGCGGCTCACTAGGCTAATCCTCCGCCTTGCGGCGCCGGCACACCGGGTTCTAGTCTAGGTCGGGGCACCGATCCTGTCCCAGTTGCCCCTCTTCCAGGCCAGCTCTCTGCTGTGGCCAGGGAGTGCAGTGGAGGATGGCCCAAGTGCTTGGGCCCTGCACCCGCATGGGAGACCAGGAGAAGCACTTGGCTCCTGCCATCGGATCAGCGCGGTGCGCCGGCCACAGCGGCCATTGGAGGGTGAACCAACGGCAAAAGGAAGACCTTTCTCTCTGTCTCTCTCTCTCTCACTGTCAAAAAAAAAAAAATCAGTCACTGTCTTAAGAAAACGTCTATCTCTTCTAATTCATCGATGAGATAATTCATCGATGAGGTAATATAAGGTTGCAGAATTTATTGACATCTATGGAAATCTCCTACACGTGATATTGTTGTGTCTATTTATGTCAGGATATGTTTATTTTTGAAGATTTTGACATTGGTTTCCAAATTACCCATCAGAATCCTGATGCCAAGGCAGAGTCCTGGCCAGTGTGCCTGTGCCCAGGTGTCAGAGTGGCCAAGTTCACTGGGAAGAACATCTGTTCTGGTTTGTCTTTCCACTGCTTGTCTACACAGCACTGAGTAGCCACCCAGCTCTGGGGATTCTTCCTGAGTTCCTTAAGCACACAAATGGGAACACACACTCGTTCCCCCACCCAGCCCTTTAGACCAGAGGTAGGGGGGTGTTGATCTACGGAAGCTGGGTTGGTCATACATGATCTTCAGTATGGACAAAATTGTGTGTATAGACACAGCACAAATCCCTCAGATGAGAGGGACATCCGGGTGTTTGTCCTAAAGTTTAATAACTCAGGTTGGGACTTCCTCCCCCAGCGTTGGAAGAGCTATATTGGACACCTGATCTCACCGCCCAGGTCCAGTCTCCTGACAGCGCCGACTCGGAGGCAGCAGGCGATGACTCAAGTCAGCTGGGTCCCCGCCACCGCCACCATCGTGGGAGACCTGGATTCAGATCCAGCTCCCAGCTTTGGCCCAGGTCAGGTCGTTGCAGGCATTTGGGGGTGAACCAATGAGGATTCTATATTCTGTCTCTATCCCTCTGTCTCTCTGCCTCTCAAACAAGGAAATAAACAGGAAAGGGAGGAGACAGCCATCCGTATCCATGGGTTTTCCATCCATGAACTCAATCAACCACAGATTAAAAATATTGAAAAAATGCGTCTGTACCGAACGTGTGCAGACTTTTCTATTCCTCGCTCAACAACACTAACAATTTACATAGCATTTGCATTGTATTAGGTTTGAGAAGCAACCTAGTGGTGACTTGAAGTCTGAGGGAGGATGCGCATGGATTATGTGCCATTTCTTGGAAGGGACTGGACCATCTGTGGGTTGTGGTAACCAAGGGAGCCCCAGAACCCGTCTCCCAGGGATACTGTGAGACAGCAGCACTCTGCCGTCACCACGGGCACACACAGCTCACACCCCTCCACACGTGAGACGCACGCGCAAGCCCAGTGCTCACTCGTCTTCCCAATGGGTTTCAGCAAGGAGCAGTGCTGGATCCGTGTGTGACTGGCGTGTGTGACCGTGCCACTGACACAGACCTGCCAACAGTGCCACGGAATTGCTGGCTTTGACTGATCCCAGAGCCGAAAGCCAGCAGGTCCTGGCCGTTCCTAGCCACTCGCCATTTGACGGGAGACCTGGAGAAGTCTCTGGAATGTCCGAGATTCCTCCCCAAAAACTGCCCGGCCCTTCACGGGGGCCCAGGATTCTCGGGTATTTTTCAGTCACTTTGTTAATCAGGCATTGCGAGTCCCTTGTGTGTTACAGATATCAGTCCGGTTGCGACAGGAATTATAAATGAACCCTCGTATTCTCACTTACTCTTAAATATGGCTTATGTGATATTTATGTTGAAGTTAGTATTCTTCCCTATGTTTTTTCCTTGCATGGTTTAATTTGGGGTCACAATAAGATAGTCTTACTTAAACTACAAAGTGGCTTCATCTTTATACTTCAGTATTTTGACTTTTGCAGATCACAATGCATTGTGAATCAAATTCTGCTTCCATTTTAAGAATGTCCTTTGAGAAATGGACCGCTGGAGAAAAGTTAAAATTTTGACATACTTTATTTCCTAACTTTACAATAGACCTTTTCACCTCATTGCATTGTGACTAGAAGTGCAGCCTGAACTGTTGATCGCTTTGGCTCATTGTGGGCTGTATCTGTGCCTTTGTGGACGGCTGCTCAGCGCGTGCCTGGACAATCGAGGGTGAACCTGCAGAACCAGATCTGCGCTGCACATTGCGTCATCCGTTTGTGTTAATCAGTGCCCCTCCCCACCCCAAGACCGTTTCCCTCCTTGTCCAGAGACAGGAGAAATGCAAGACACACAGTGAACAACAGGGTGCAGGGCGGGAGCAGTAGCATGAACGTAGTGTGCAGAAGACACCCGAGCTTAGGGAGGAATCCACGGCACGTAGGTGAGGCAGAGCACGGGGTGGAACGTGGAGCACGTGGGGTCTGCCTGCCGCGCTGGGCCCCGCACCCGATCTCGAAACCTGGACATGTGTGGGTTGAAGCCCCTTGGCTGCACTTTAACCACGGGCAGCCAAGCAGGCGAATTCCACGCCCTTATTTCCTCTCAGGAATGTTCTGAGCATGATTTCTCCGGAGCTGCTTCAGTCCTGGCTTTCAGACCAGCTTCCTGTCAATGCACCTGGAAAGAAGCAGAGAGAACGGACCACGTACTTGGGTCTCCCATGTGGGAGACCAGGATAGAGTCCCGGATCCCGGCTGCGGCCGGCCCAGCCTGGCTGGTGGGGGTGGGAGGTGGGGATGGTGGGGTGCACCTGCAGAGTGAGCCAGTGGATGGGTAGAAGGTTGCTCTCGCTGTCTCTCACTCTCTGTCATTCTGCTTGTCCCCTATGTCCTACAGCTGCTGCTCCATGAATGTTGCTGCTGTGTTATTTTATGCATAGGTTTGCACAATGTTCCATTTTTTTTCAGCAAACATTTTTTAGTAATTATAATGTGTCAGGAATTGATCTATGTCCTAAAATTGAGCAGTAAATAAAAGTGATTAAAATCTCCAACTTTGTTTATTTAGATTCCAGTATTTCTTCATTGTGAAGTATATCATTCAACAACAGAAAATGGTCACCTTTGGGTCATTTTATGTTTTATTTTACTTTGTGCTTTTATTTTGTTTTATTGTTACCACTGCTTATGTAATTCTTGCATTGCCATTATGTGATGCCCATTCTTTTACTTTCCAGTCTCCTTCATCTCTTTCTTTTGTCTTTGAACACAGCACAGAGCTGCTTTCTGGTGTTTTCTTTTGTGATCTTTTTCTGAGAGTGTTTTCTTTTAAGATAAGCCATTGAGAGTGATTAATAAAACAAATCTGCTATTAACATGGCCCTTGTATCAGTCAGATGTCAACCAGAGAAAAGCACAACCAGTAGCAGGAATATATTAAAATATTTACTGCAAGGAATTGACATTTACCAATGCAAGAGCTGTCTGGGCATGCCTAGACTCTGTGGGTTGCCAGCAGAAAATGCAAACACGCACCCTCAGTATGCATATATATGTTTGGTTTACCGGACTGCCCCCAGCAGGTGTTATCGCGGGGTATCAGAGAAAGGCGGATATTATTCCCATCATGCACCAGGCAGGCCAGGAAACCTCGGCCCTTGTCCCTGAGGGGAGAGCCTTATCTGAATTCCAGGGACCTGCATGGCTCAGACCACATTTGCTGAACCGAATTCTGTTGTGCGAATGTGAAAAAGTCGCTTTGGAAAATTTAAAGATCAACTTTTTTGGAAGGTATGTGTGTAAATAGCCCCCAAAATACACTTAGGTAGATGAACTAGTCAACAGTACCCTTCTCCATAGGCAGATTTGAGGTAAAGTTCAAAACGTGTTAAATAATCATCACACACAAATTCACGCTTCCATGGGACACTGGTTGGGCGTCCCTTATCCCAAACGCTTGGACCACAGGTGCCTTGGGCTGTGGGTTTTTTGGGATTTTGAAATATTTGGATAGACAAACTGAGATATCTTCGGGATGGGACCGAAGCCTAGACATGAGATCTATTTGTGCTTCATCTACATGTCACGCACGCGGCCTGCAGACAACTCCCTACAACATGTTTGCACTGTGGCCTGTCACAGGGGGCCAGGTGTGCCATTTCCCACTCGTGGCATCTTGTCCTTCAAACTTTTCTGATTTTGGACTTGGGGATTCGGTGTGCTGGGTGGGTCGATGCCCGCCCATGTGCTCCGGCAAACTAAGGCTCAGGAAGACTGGTGGTGCCCAGAGGTTCCCGGAGCCACAGGTGCACCAGGGAAGACAAGGCTCTGGCTGACCGCGTTCTTCATCAACAGTGGTCGCCCACAGGCTCTGCCTGCACTGCTGCTGTCCTGGGCTTTGTCACAGAGGAGAGGACACAGAGGAGGGGCACAGCCAGCCCCTCCCACCCCAGCATCTGAAGCAGGAACAGGTTAATGGACCAAGATGCTAATTTTTTAAAAAAGGGTAAAAAGATGAACAATTACAATTTTTCTCACTTTGTCCAAAGAAAGATGGGAGTGGATGCATTTTTTCCTTTGGGCAGCAATTTTTAAAAAAAAAAAATTAATGAATGAATGAGAGTCATTCAGTTTGGGCCTAGTTCTGGTTGGGATAAGGTGGGTGAACTCTCTGAACCTCAGTTATCTATCCCAACGTGGCTTCTGTAGATTACACCCATGTTGCCAGGTTTTCAGAGTAGCGATTCCATCAGCTAGTTCATGAAGACATTGTGTACATTATAAAGCCCTGAGCTAATGTCAGTTGATATTATGCACTGCTCACCCTTCTATTCCTGCAACATGACGCCAGAGGTGTTGGCTCCGGACGTCATCACACAATCCCACAGGCTGGGCAGCTTGGGTCTCGAAGGTTGCTGAGGTTCCACAGCGGGGTTCCAGCAGGGCTGCTTCCTGTGGAGGGCCCTCTGGGGCTCCCAGATACCTGGCTACCTGCTCATGGTGCGCTCCCCGGACACGGCTGGGAGGGAACCCTCTGATGTCTGCTACAGACACACCAGGGGGGCCCCACCCTCATGGCATCATCTAGCTTCCATCACCCTCTTAAAGGCCTCCAAGTGCAGTCATGCCAGGTGCGGGGCCTCAGCATGAGGGGTTTGGGGGACACAACCCAGTTTGTAACACATCCACAGGCCAAGAGCCAGTGCTTTCTTTTTTTTTTTTTTTAAGATTTTTTAATTTATTTATTTAACAGGTAGAGTTACAGACAATGAGAGAGAGAGAGAGAGAGAGAGAGAGAGAGAGAGAGAGAGAGAGAGAGAGAGAGGCCAGGACACAAATCTTCACGGCCATGAAGGGAGAACACGCACCCCTCTCCTCTTAGGAGATATCTAGGCTCGACACGATGGCAAGACCTGCCTATCCAGAGTCCACAGAAGCAGGAAAGAAGAACGAAATTGCCGGCCAATCCACTTAGGGATGTGAATGACAACATTCCTTAGAAAAACACTGGGAATTGGAATCCAAGCCAAACACACAAAAATGGGATAGACCAAGTGAAAGTGGTTATATTCCAGGAATTTAGGACTGATGTAGCATCAAAAAATTCTTGAAGAAACTTACCATAGACAACATATTATTTTTAAAAATTCAAAGCAGGTGCAGAAAATCATGTAGAGAATCACAATCTATTAACACAATACAACTCAGAGCAACTTAGGAACAGCAAATATCAGAGTTAGTGATGAAAATATAGAAGTTCCCTTCTACTCAGAAAGAAGACCAATGCCCGTATCTTACTCATGCCAGTGTTGCTCAGCAGGTGCTGACCAGGAAGCTTCCACTCCCCTTCCGTCTACTCTGTCACTTCCCTGGCCATGGGTACTGGTCAGAGCTGTGATGTCATAAACGCTGAGCCCCGGGCTAAGGTCACAGGTCCTGGGGCCCCGGCCTCAGTCATAACCAGGACAGGAGGCAGGCGACCGAGCCCAAGAGCTGTGTTGAATCTGCACAACCATGTCGCTGTCTAGGATCTGCTCAGACTCCGGCCTCCAGCTGAGTCAGGCACCGAGGGTCCAAGGACAGCAGCATCGAAGGGTTGCTGGGACACCAGACTTTCTAGTCCTGGAAGCACCCAGGAGGTCCAAGGAGATAGCAAGGCCTCTGTCCACTCTTTGCACCTGTGCGGAGCCCGAACCACAGAAGTCCAGGCTGCTCCAGTAGCCCCAGGCCTGCAGAAGCCACATTT
Organism: Lepus europaeus; assembly: GCF_033115175.1. Lineage (NCBI taxonomy): Eukaryota > Metazoa > Chordata > Mammalia > Lagomorpha > Leporidae > Lepus > Lepus europaeus. Next base: position 6,153,100 of record NC_084839.1, read on the forward strand.
GGGGCACCCTGGAGGATGCCCTTGGCAATGGCCTTCTGGGTGCCCTCCCAAGCCGGAGCTGACGTACAGGGCATCCTGCTCAGGGAATGCAGGTCACAGCCTCCCAGAGTACCGGGCTCAGCAGTAGGAACAGCCATGGAGGGGCGTCCACCCTCCAGAGGGGCTGCCCAGCGGTGTAGCGCGGTCTCAGTTTGCTTATTTCATGCATGTTTTTGTATATGCACGGACAGGGAGCTACTGAGGGCAGAAATCAGGTCCCGTTCCTGGGGTCAGAAGGCGTCTCAGTGTCAGACGTGTAACAGGGCCAGGGTGTGAGGATGAAGTCTCAGCTTCATGGAAAACGCCGGCTCCCTGCCCGTCCTGCTCCTGCTTCCAAGGGAGAACAGCCGAATAGAGGAGAGAGACTCAGCGGAGGCCGTAGACCGAGGCGGGGTGGCTCCCATAGCTCAGCACCCGCCTGAGGACCAGGGAGCCAGGACGGCCTGCTCCCTCCCCAGCCCACAGCCATGCACCCCGGTGCCTTCGCTGACAACCGCTTCCTGTTTCCCCCTCTCAAAGGAGTCCCTCTCCCTGCTGCCCCGAGAGAAGCGCCTTAGAAATGTGGCATCTCAATCCACACCCACACTTGACGCCTTCCTGACTGAGGTCCACCTTGCTCTTTCCTGTTCTCCATCCAGACGTGGGAAGTCCAGTGCTGGGCCCAGTCCCCCGCCTCCTTACCGATCGTGGTGAGGGCCAGGAACCAGGACTTGTTCTCTAATTGGACCCTAACACCTGCAAATATGGGCGTATCTGTATTCCCTGGATGAGATCCAGCCAAATCCTACGTATTTGCAGACTGCTGTGTTGGAGGGTTACCGCCTTGACTTTGGAACCAGACATACAAGGCACGAGTTGCGGAAGGCGGTCTGTTTTGGCCTGAGTGTTAGCATCTGTAGAACACGCATCGTAAAGCCTACGTGAACATGTGAGGTGGTGGGCGAGGGGCGTCATCCCCCAAGGCTGGGGGAGCAGCTGGCCAGGTTACAAACCCAACACACGCTGGTGCCTCCCTGATTCTCCTCGGGCTGAGGAGTGAAGACGCCTCACTCCCTGTGCCTTCCCGGTGCTCTGCAGGCACTGCACGGTACCGCCCGTGCCCTGGCTGGTCTTTGAGGACAGTTCTCGAGGCTGTGTCTTCGATGGTGAGCGCGGGTCTCTCACAGCCTGTGCTTAGTAAGAGGCTGCTGCACGAAGCGAGAAAACATCTTTCCATTGTGTGCACAAAACTTTTTTCCATTAGAAACATTCAAAGCTTGGTGCTGCTGGCAAAAATGCATCAATGCGTGTACCCTAGGGTCTTTAATTGCTCGGAATTATGGAAAGAGTGCATCAAAAATTCCGTAACAACGGAGTCTGTTTTATCCCAATTTGGAAGAGAGGTTATTTTTTGGCAGCATTTTATATTAAGTTCTTGAGTTCACAAAAGGCCTCGGTCATGAACCTCAGATGCAGCAAAAGCACAGCTCTTGTCAAATAGAAAGAACTCCATGGAAGACGCGAACAGGACCATCTCCAGAAACCCTTCTTCTAATTCTGCCGGAGTGGGCAGAAGCACACTGCTATGGAAACCGGTGAGGAACGGCACTTATCTCTGTAATGAAGAGCCGGGGCCTCCTGCTTTGCCAGTTAATGTCACAGTAGTGCTGACCCATCTGCGTCCCTGACAGGACAGTGAGAGAGCACCCATCTCCCCCTGGCTCCCAGGCATGGGGTCAAGGCCATGACCTGGGTCTCCTGGAGACCGGGAGCAGCCCACGGCGCGAAGCACAGATGCTGGCACCGCACTCGGACCAGGGGATGATGCACCTCCAGGAGCTCTCCCGTCTGCAAGCCTGGGTTTCATCACTGGCCCTGGGCTCCCTCGGTCCTCCTGACCTTGCTAGCCACAGGCAGGCGGGATGCAGAAGGCACCCTTTGTCCCCTGTGCGTATTGTAAGGGGCATCGTGTGTGTCGGCCAACCCCCCTCTGTGCACAGATTCTGGAATAAAAGCCACGCAAAGGGGAGCACAGCTCTGGCCTGCATTTGGGTTCCCAGCTCAGTGTCTGGTGCTTATTTTAAAAGACTGTACTTTGTGGATGGCTGAATGGGAAATACACAGAGAAATATGTCATAACTTTGGCAACCAAATAGTTAACATCTTAGAAAACATAGACTTAACGTGAGAAATTGTGCTGAGATGGCATGATTTTCCCCATCAGAAAGTACCAGTTGGGGGGCCAGTGTTGTGGTGTAGCTGGTTAAAGCCTCAGCCTGTGACAGCGGCATCACATACAGGTTCCAGCTGGAGACCTGGCTGCCCTGCTTCTCATCCAGCTCCCTGCTAATGCTCCTGGGAAGGCGGTAGGAGACGGTGCAAGTGCCTAGGCCCCTGCGCCCACGTGGGACCAGAAGGAGCTCCTGACTCCTGGCTTCGACCTGGCTCAGCCCTAGCCAGTGCAGCCATTTGAGGACTGAATCAGCAGATGGAAGATTTTTCTCTCTCTCTCCTCCCTTCTCTCTCTGTAACTCTGCCTTTCAAATAAATAAATCATTTTTTTAAAGTACCAACTGAACTCAGTGGGAATTATGTCTTGTCTTTTCTAAAAGATTTTATTTATTTGGCAGGCAGAGTTACAGAGAGAGGGACACACACACACACACACACACAGAGAGAGAGAGAGAGAGAGAGAGAGAGATCCTCCGTCCACTGGTTCAATCTTCAATGGCTACAACACCCAGGACTAGGCAGGCTGAAGTCAGGAGCCAGGAGCTTCTTCTGGATCTCCCATGTGGGTTACAGGAGCCCAAGCATTTGTGCCATCCTCTGCTGCTTTCCCAGGCACATGAGCATGGAGCTGGATGGGAAGTGGAGCAGCTGGGACTAAAACCGGCAACCATATGGGATGCCTGTGTCACAGGCAATGGCTCCACCCACTACACCACAGCACCATCCAGGGACTTCTTTTTAATCAAGAGTTTAACAACTCTTTCTCTTAGGGTCTGAGGGTCGGGGGAGGGCAGTGGTGTCTTCTCACTGGTGGGGAGAGGACAGGAGTAGCCCCTGCCATGGCCAAAGTGGAGGGACTGGAGGTGGGACTTGTAGGCATGAGCAGAGCACAAGGACTCCTCCCCTGAGAGTAAGATTCAGGCCTTTGCTATAAAGGAGGCCCCGTGGGACACTGAGCTCCCTTGCCTTCCACCGAGTGGGGACGGTGTTGCCCGGAGACACCTGCTGAAGGAGGAGTGGCAGGTGCAACTTGGAAGCATGGAGCTGCTCTCATCAGACACTCAATGCTCTGGTGCTTGAACTTGGACCAGCCCCAGAACCGGCAGACGCTGGGTTTCTGCTATTTAGACCCTACCCTGTCTGAGGGACTCTGCCCTTGCAGCCGGAAACAGATGCAGAGGGTCCCCCTGTCTTTCCCTTCATCGGAGGAAGCAGCTGTCAGGTTAGGGGGACGAATAGACAGGGGCTTCCTGAGGAAAAGCTGCGACCACTGTGCAGACGCATTGCCCCGGTCCCCGCACCTGCTTCCCACGCCAGAGCCGCTGTGCACCTATCGGGGAGAAGGGAACGGCCCTAAGGCAGAACGCCTCACGCTGGCCAAGGGGATGCTTGTCTCTCACTCTGGGGTGGTCCTGCTCTGTTGTTGGTGAAGTTCTGACATCTGGGGTGGCGTCTTGCTCCCATGCGATGGAGAAGCTGTCCCCAGTGGCTGGGGTCGTGCTCTGGATGTCAAACCTGCGCCTCTCATGCCTCAGTTTATCCACCTCTTACACCTCTTAGGCAGAACCTGTAAACTGAAGACAGTGCTCCTCAGTCGCCCAAGAAGTGCAACTCCATGTGACCTGGGAGCCGCTGTGTGCGGCGCTGGCCCTGTGCTCGGTGTAGCCACAGCTTCCAAGGACAGCACCGGAAAAACGCTGACATAAAAGGCCAGTGTGGTTTTGTCCCCTAGCCACTGTGGAATCTGGGCTGTTTTTCATGGATGTTATTTCTCTTTGTGTCCAACCAAGGGCAGAAATGTCTTGGCTTAATCTTTTTTTTCTAGGCTCTAGTTTTGTTATAGTAATGCTGGTCTTACTCAACTATTGGTGGACTAAAGAAGGTGGTAGACACCCAGCAGCATGGCCCACGCCCCGTGTCCCTGTGTGTCAATGCCACTGTTTGTCATGGGTTTACTCTGTGTCAGATACCATGGCAACCTTTCCCACCCACCAGGTAAGTGGTGTTTTGTTGACTGCATTCAGGAGATGAAGGCTCTGAGGTCTATGGTAGGAAATGTGTCCGATGGCTCAGGCTGGTACGTGGCCTGGGGGTTTGTCAACCACTCCGTTCTCTGTCAGGTGAAGATGAAGTCCTGCTCTGAGCCCTGAGGGTCTCAGCCATGGAGAGGCAGATGCTCTTTGCCATAACAAGTGCGATTCCGACTATTCGTGTTGTATGAGAAGCGACTTGGTATTGGTTTGTCACGACTGCCAGAGTCACCAGCCACAGACTCATGGTTTGAAACAGCAAAGAGGTTCCCTTCACATTCTGAGACGGATTCCAATTCAGTTGTCAGCCCAGCCCCGACACAGCCCCAGAGCCCCTTCTGCCTCTCCCAGCCAGCTCTGGCCTGTGGCTGCCTCGCCCCAAGCTCCGCCTCTCTGGTCACGAGCATTCCTGCTCTTGTACCCGTCTTCCCTCTGTGCGTCTCTTTAAGAGCACTTGGTGTTGGATTTGGGATCGCTCAGAGAACGCAGGCCCCATCTGCTGGTCCCCAACCCGATCCATACTCAAGGGTCACCAGTGCCTGCTCAGGGGGCGTGGCTCCGGAGGCCGGTGCCGAGCTGTCGCACTTTTGAACAAGAATGAAGTTTACCGAGCATCTCAGCACCTCCCGAATCTTTACATAGACGTTAGCTGCACTGAGACCAGTGGTGTAGAAGACGTACACATTTCTTAATGGAAAAGTGTTCTTTTGTTCTTGAGTTACAACTGCTTTCTGATTTTAATGTTTTATATATGTGAGTTTTTTTTTAAGATTTATTTATTGATTTGAAAGGCAGAGTTACACAGAGAGAGAAGGAGAGGCAGAGAGAGAGAGAGAGAGAGGTCTTCCATCCGCTATTTCACTCCCCAGTAGGCTGCAATGCCTAGAGCTGTGTCGATCTGAAGCCAGGAGCCAGGAGCTTCCTTCATGTCTCCCACATGGGTGCAGGGGCCCAAGGACTTGGGCCATCTTCCACTGCTTTCCCACGCCATAGCAGAGAGCTGGATTGGAAGTGGAGCAGCTGGGACTCAAACCGGTGCCCACATGAGATGCTGGCACTGCAGGCAGCAGCTTTACCTGCTATGCCACAGTGCCCGCCACTAACTTGTTTTATATATTTGACTGTTCAGCTTTATATCAGATCCTTATATTTTATTGTTTAAGATCATTGAAGCTAGAAATTTATTAATATCTCAATCAACTGGGGCTAGTGTGGTGGTGCAGTAGGTTAATCCTCCGTCTGTGGCGCCAGCATCCCATGTGGGTGCCAGTTCTAGTCTCGGCTGCTCCTCTTCTAATCCAGCTCTCTGCGATGGCCTCGGAGGGCAGTGGGAGATGGCCCAAGTCCTTGGGCCCCTACGCCTGCGTGGGAGACTGGGAAGAAGCACCTGGCTCCTGGCTCCTGGCTTTGGATCAGCGCAGCTTAAGTCGTTGTGGCCATTTGGGGAGCGAACCAACAGACTGAAGACCTTTTTCTCTCTCCCTCTCACTGTCTGTAACTCTACCTCTCAACTAAATAAATAAAATCTTTTAAAAAATTTTAAAAATCTCAATAAAATATGTATTTTCCATAATTTATCTTTAATAGGGCTGTGCATCATTTAAAATACAATGACTTTCTTACCCCAACCCCTACCCTATGCCATGGAGCACGCTACAGAACGTAGACTTATCTGAAACATAGATACTTGAGGAAGCATAATTTCAGAAATGGCTTGTGTTGGATATTTGGTGGGGTTAGTTCTTTGTATTTTTAAGATGCTTTTCATGTTTATTGGTGTTTTCTTTTTGCCTTCATGAATCAATTTTTATTCTGTAGTTTTCTAGAAAAATGGTTTTTAGTTTACTTTTTTTTTTACTTTTTTTAAAAAAAAAGATTTTATTTGCTGAAGGGCAGAGTTACAGAGAGAGAGAGGGAGAGATGGAGAGAGCTCCTCCACCCGCTGGTTCACTCCCCAAATGGCCCCAAAAGCAGGGCTGGGCCAGGCTGAAGCCAGGTGCCAGGAGCTTCTTCCAGGTCTCCCAGTTGGGTGGAAGGGCCCAAGAATTGGGCCATCCTCTGATGCTTTCCTAGGTGCATTAGCAGAGAGCTGGACCGGAAATGGATCAGCCGGGACTCAAACTGCACCCACGTGGGATGGGCACTGCAGGTGGTGGCTTCACCCGTTACAGCGCAGCCCCAGTCCCAGCTCTGGCTTTTCACAAATACGGCCGAGAGTCATTTCTCACAAGTCGCATTCATTGCCTCCCGAAGCTGCCTGTATCTCTCCTCGAAGCTCATTCACTGTTTTCCCCTTGCCGCTAAAACTATGGATTTCACGTAAGCGTCTCCCTTGAACTTACGCTCTGGCTTTCATTCTGGTTGGCATTTTCTAAACTCTCCCTTGCTAAGGACTCTGTTTTGGTGTAGTTGTCCTGCTTAGGACTAGGAAGGAAGCAGGAAATCCCGCTTCCCCGTCACCTTACACTCTTTCTCCAGGTGAAGCTGACAATACAAAGCAAATGCTCTTTAAATTAGGACTCCGTGCTCTTGCTAGCCCAGCCTTCCAGAGGCACAGCACCGTTCGTCTCTGCCTTTTACCTTGTCACCTCCCGGATTCCACCAGAGGCATTGCTAACATCTCCATGTAATAACTTCCACTAACAACCCAGCACCTGATTAGCATAATAAGCGCTTCCCATCTGCGCGGAGCAGACTCCTCGCCGGCAGGCTGAGCACTCAGCACGGCCCAGGCAAATGGGGGCATAATTAAGGTGCAGGAGCCGCTGCACTGGGAGCGCCTGCCACCCTCTGTGGGTAATTAGCAGGTTATGTAAACACGGTTGTTGTCAGCTCCACACAGAGTGCTCCGGTTGGTGATCTGAGGGCCGATGACAAAGACCTGGGGGGGGGGCGACGCTGCAGAAAGAGCCAGGCTCCAAGCTCACAGCCCAGGGACTGACTGAGTCACCTCCCCTCATACAGCCTTAGGACATCATGGCAAACCTGTCCACTCTCACACTGTCACCCCACATTGTCACCCCACACTGTCCTCTCACACCGTCACCTCACACTGTCATCTCCACACTATTACCTCCACACTACCACCCCCATGATGTCACCCTCACATTGTCACCTCCACATGTCACCCCCACACTGTCACCCCACATTGTCACCCACACACTGTCCTCTAACACTGTCACCTCACACTGTCACCCCACTCTGTCACCTCCACAGTGTCACCCCACACTGCCATCTCCATACTGTCACCTCACATTGTCACCCCCCCACTGTCCTCTCACACTGTCACCCTACAATGTCACTTCCACAGTGTCACCCCACACCGTCATCTCCACATTGTCACCTCACACTGTCACTCTCACACTGTCACTCCCACACCGTCACCTCCACATGTCACCCCCACATTGTCACCATACACCATCACTCCCAGTACCCCCCACACTGTCACCCCACACTGTCACCCTCACACTGTCACTCCCACACCACCACCTCCACACCATCACCCCCACACTGTCACCCCCACACTGTCCTCTCACACTGTCACCCTCACACTTCACTATTCACACTGTCACCCCTCATACTTCACCGCTCACACTTTCACCCCCACACTGTCACCCTTACACTGTCACCTCTACACAGTCACCCTCACATTGTCACCCCCCAACACTATTACACTCACACTTTTACCCCTCACACTGTCACCCTCTCACTATCGCCCCCACACCATCACCTCCACACTGTTACCCCCACACTGTCACCCTCACACTGTCTTCTCACAGTGTCACTCTCACACTGTCACTTCCACACTTCACCACTCACACTATCACCCCACACTGTCACCCCCACACTTCACCACTAATATTATCACCCCTCATACTGTCACCCCTCGTACTGTCACCCCCACACTGTCACCCTCACAATTTTACCCCTCACACTGTCACCCTTACACTGTCACCCCAACACTTCACCACTCACACTACCACCCCTCATACTGTCACTTCTCATACTTTCACCCTCACACTGTCACCCCCACACTGTCACCCCCACACTACCACCCCTCACAGCTGCCGCTGCAAGCAGAGGGACCTGGGGCGTTAGCAGTCCCAGAACACACTGTTGTTCCCAGCCCGGGCTCCCTGGTGTGTGGAAGGTGACTTTCTCCCCAGGGGTATTACGACTTCTGGGGAAGGTGCCCCTTGCAGCCTTCCCAGTGCTGTGTGCTCCGTCTCCATAGCTGCTGTCAGGTTTTCCTCCCCCAGGCTTCGTTGCAAAGACCAGAAATGGCAGTCCACAGACCCGGGGAGGGTGCTCAGCCACGCTCCTCTGTGCCCCGCTGCTCGCGGCTGCGTCCTGACGCTGTGGCCAGCCCCTCTTCTCCGTAGCTGATGCTGGCCTCTGCCAAATAGCAGGAGACTGTGGAGAGCTTGTGAAGAAATGAAATTCAAGCATGAAGTTGTTCTGGCACAAAACCACTTGGAATTCATGCAGATTTTCATAGCCCACATCTTCCCTGGAGTTTGTGAAGATCCCTCTTTTTTCTCCATGTGGTCATCCTGGTTGGGGTCCACCCACCTGCTGGGGCCCCAGCCTGCATGGCCTCCATGGCCCTCCTACCCCCCCCTCTGCCACCAGTCAGATCCCACCACCAAGCTAGTGCTCACTCTTGAGTGCTACTCGTGCTGCCAACCCTTTTTCCTTCTTATTTCCTAACCCCATGTTTAAATTTCACTTTATGCATGCCATTCATATAAAATGGATAAACAAAAAAGCTTGCACAGATACAAGAAATAACAAACCTCACTGAACAGTCAGCATTCGGTTTTTCAAATTTTATTTTACGTACCCCAGAAAGGAATGGAAATGAAGTTCTGGTTGTGATGCACCCACCCCCTGCGACAGCAGAAGTTCTGCTATCCAGGCTTTGAAGGAGCTCCTGCAACCTTCCCCAACCCCTAAGCTCCGCCCCAGTGCTGACATCACTGCCAATCATTGCTATTCCCCGGCATTCGGCTACTCTTATATTCCCTTGGTGACTGACTCGTGATCGGGAGTTGGGTCCCAGGGTTACCACGCTGTCTGTCTGCCATGCCTCGTGTTCACACACAGCGCTGTGTGCCTGGGGTCTGGCCACGCTCAGGCTCTCAGCATCAGTGACTCCTTTTGGGGCTTTCATGATAAGGACGTGTTTTGTATGAACATGTGGTAGATGGGTCTCTCCATTGTCCTCAGACGGCTGCCTGACTCCCAGACTTTCTCTTTACAAACCATGCCTCCATGAACACCTCTGTGCACTGGGCATAGACAAGGAAGTGGAATCACTGAGTTGTACAGCGTGTGCATCTCCGAATGGACCATCCATTGCCAAAGGACTCCCGGCAGCACTTGGGAACTCCCATTGCTCCACGTGTTGGTCTCACTGCCTCAGAATTTGTCATCATACACTTCCTGCGAGCTTACTTTCTATTTTGCTTTAAGTATATTTTAAAATTTGTGGGTTTTTTTTTTTTTTTTTTTTTGAGAGGCAGGAGAGAGAGAGGCAGCAACAGAGAGAGGGAGGCTGACACAGAGTTCACATCTACCACTTCACTCTCCTAGCACTTGCAACAGCCAAGGCTGGGCCCATTTAAAGACCATTTATTTATTTATTTATTTATTTTTAAAGATTTATTTACTTACTTGAAAGTCAGAGTTACACAGAGAGAGAAGGAGAGGCAAAGAGAAAGAGAGAGAGAGAGAGAGAGAGAGAGAGAGAGAGAGATCCTCCATCCACTGGTTCACTCCCCAGTTGGCTGCAACGGCCGCAGCTGCGCCGATCCAAAGCCAGGAGCCAGGAGCTTCTTCTGGGTCTCCCACGTGGGTGCAGGGGCCCAAGGACTTGGGCCATCTTCTACTGCTTTCCCAGGCCAAGGCAGAGAGCTGGATCAGAAGTGGAGCAGCCAGGACTCGAACCGACACCTGTGTGTGCACTGCAGGTGGCAGCTGTACTTGCTATGTCACAGTGCCGGCCCCAGTGACCATTTATTAAATGGATGAATTACGCTCCCGTATCATCTGACTGCTAGAGAAATGTCAGGTTCTGTTGTTATTGCTCCCTGTCTCAGCCCAGGAAGTGGAACTCTGCACATCCCTGTGACAGGAGCCTGGGATTAGACACAGGTGGGAGGCACTGGCCAGCATCTTGGTGGCTTCTAGACCAGGTCCTGGGAACCGCAGGGGAAGATGAAATGCAGAGACAACTGGTCTACCCACCAAGCCACACCAGTGCAGGATGCAGCCTGAGAGGGCTCTGCCACACGAGGTACTGAGACAGTCACGGTGAGCACGGCCAGCCTTGGGGACATCTGGTTTGTCTGTTTTCTAAAATCACCAACAAAGCGTTAGCGTTCTCTTGCACATTATTCTGTTTCATTATGTTTTGTTTTCAATCTATCTGGGAGAGAGCTTGGAGGGAAAAAAATGAACAAATACCCTTTTAAAATTCAGAATCTTAGGAGAAATGTCTAAGTTAGAGTCCTGGGAAATCTAATCAAATTAAAAATACAGTGACGAAACTTGGGATGGCCAGCGCCCAATGTTAGGATCTGCTCCGAGGCAGAGGAAGCAGCCGCTGTGGAATTTCAAAGGCATCAAAGAGAAACACTCAGGAGGCTCACGGGAACAAAACGGAAAACCGTACCAGGTATTGCCGTCACGCGAACCTACGGAGGAGGAGGACTTGGGGCGTGCTCCCCATCTCTTGTGTGAGTTTCTAAATTGCAATGTAAGTCATGTGCCCAGCAAAACGAACGCTGTGAAAACTGACGGGAGCCGTCGGTGCTTGTCCGTGTTCCTTCTCTTTTCAGCCAGAGAGACAGACCGTCAACAAAAGTAAAATACATTTTAGACTTAGTTCCTAATAAAGATGAAGGCAAGTGACCAAAGCAAGCCTCCCGCAGATGGCAAGGGTTATTTACGACAATCAGAAGTCACGGGCTGGATAGCTCTTCTAGAACCTCAGGGATTTCAGCTGTGATGTGCTCCTGTCCATCACACCTTGCGATGGCCGTGCCACCTGGCGGGGACAGGAGTGTAGCAGAAGAATCTTCTAGGTTCTGTTATTCCTGGGGACCCTTCTGCAGCTCCCGGCAGCAGAGGCCGAAGAGCAACTCTAAAGTGGAATGTTAAATGGCTCTCATTACTAAGGGGCGTGGTCCAAGGGGAGCCCAAAGGCTGACCCCTGGGTTGGGGCAGTTGCACTGTCCCTGTAGGAGAAATGAGTGGCCTGGTCTCGGGTTCTGTCCAGCATGTGGCCCCTGCCTCACCGAGCCCCTGAGACTGCCCGCCGGCTACACTCCCCGCACAGGAGCCGCAAACCAAGGTCAGCTGCAGGGACGCCGCCTGTAAAAGTGACCTAAAAGGCTTATTCCTCATACCAATTAGTGTTTGTATTTGAGTTAAAGGAACATGTCACTAATTGAATCTATGCGCAGATGTGAAAGGGGGATTCCCAGTGGCTCAGGCAGCCATCTGGCTGGCAGTGAGATCTGTCCCACTGGGAAGGCAGCGGCTGGAACAAGGTCTCCTTAATAATAATAATAATAGTAATAATAATAAAGTAAATAAGTAGCTAGTCCCATCTCCACCTGTCCCAGACAAAGCTCAATGCGGGTGGACGAGGTGTGGCCTCAGCGGGAGCTGAGCTCCAGTGTGTGGCCTGCGGCCTGATGCTGCCGTGTTGGCAAGTGGCCACTGACCGTCTCCCTGACTGCTCCGGGTGACAGCTAGGCAATAGGGCTGTTAACATTGGTACATTTGGGAGACAACATCCCAGAGACCAGCAAGGTCCACTCTCAGCGTTTCTCAGGGAGCTGCCTGGTGCTGGAGTGTGGTGGAGGGCCGTGGGCCCAGACCTCGCTGTGCTAGCTGTGCTGGGATAGAGCCCCTTGCACAGCGACACCTGCCCAAGGAGTGGGCGTGCTCAGCCTACAGAAAGCTGGCTCTGGGGCCAGCACTGTGGCGTAGTTGGCTAAGCCTCCATCGGCAGTGCCAGCATCCCATAGCAGTTCGAGTCCTGCTGCTCCACTTCCGATCTAGATCCCTGGGAAAGCAGTGGAACATGACCCAAGTGCTTGGGCCCCTGCACCCGCGTGGGAGACCTGGAAGAAGCTCCTGGCTCCTGGCTTTGGATGGGCCCAGCTCTGGCTGTTGTGACCATTTGGGGAATGAACCAGCAGATGGAAGCCCTCTCTCTCTCTCTCTCTCTCTCTCTCTCTCTCTTTCTGTCTGTAACTCTGCCTTTCAAATAAATAAATAAATCCTTTTAAAAAAAAGAAGGGAAGCAGGCTCTGGCTGGACTGAGACAGTGACGTAACCACAACTAGCCTGGAGTCTCCCATATGACAAACACAGAGAACAGAATGCATGAGTCCACCTCAAGCGAGGGGTGCAGGTGCGCAGCTAAAACTCCAAAGGCTCAGTAAGCAACCTGTCTGCACGTCACACAGACCCGGGCACGTGGAACCAGCCACGCCCTCCACCACTGGGGGCTTCTCCACCCACAGGAAACGCCGCAGCTCAGGTTAGGCAGAAAGCAAGCCCAGCCAGGCGAGCAGAGAGCGGTCCTGGGGACAGAGTGACCACCAGCACCTGGGCATCCACAGGAAGAGCAGGTGTGCAAAGCCAGACACGAACAGTGCCCGCTACCAACGCAGCTGGAAAGCAGAGCTGGGCGCCACTTCTGGAGACTGGCGTGGGTCCAGCTGGGGACATCGGGGTGTCTGAGCCCCCAAGCAAACTCAAAGGGAAATGCCAAGCTTCGATCGCTAGAAGAAAAGTCCTGGGGACTAGGTGAGCCACAACTGCACGTGTCTTAGAGTACGACAGCAACCAACAGGACGCTTAGACGCCACTCCAGGAAGAAGCTGCTGTATGGGGGGTGTTTGGCGGCTCACCACTCTCAGGAAACGGAAACACAGCTCCACAGAGAGTCGGCTGCTGGGGATCATGAATGTTCACCTCCGTGTCCAGGACGGACTGAGCCGCACACGCACACCCTCCCCCGATGTGACAGAGCCCCCTGCCCCCTCGAATCCTCGTGTGGAAATCCTAAGCTCCCCTGTGAAGGAATGAGGCGAGGCTTGGAGGTGATCGGGTCACGAGGCTGGAGCTGTCACGTGTCCTTGGGGCAGTGTTGGCCTGCAGGCAGCAGGCCCGTGTCCCACATCACACACCTGGGCTTAATTCAGCTTCCACGCCCGATTCCAGCTTGCAGCAGCTGTAGACCCTGGGAGGCAGCGACCATAGCTGATATAGTGGGGTTCCTGCTACTTACCTGGGCTCTGGACTGGGTTCCTGACTCCAGACTCAGGCTCCCGGCCACTGCAGGTTAGCGGGGATTGAACCAGTGAATGAGAGCACTTGCTCGCCCTCACTCTCTCTCACTGTGTGTGTGTGTGTGTATCTTTCTCTCTGACTCGCAAATAAATAAATAAACTTATTTATTTATTATTTATTATTTATTTGTTTGACAGGTAGAGTTATAAACAGTGAGAGAGAGAGACAGAGAGAAAGGTCTTCCTTCCGTTGGTTCACCCCCTAAATGGTCGCTATGGCCTGTGCTGCACCAATCCGAAGTCAGGAGCCAGGTGCTTCCTCCTGGTCTCCCATGTGGGTGAAAGGGCTCAAATACCTGGGCCATCCTCCACTGCCCTCCAAGGCCGTAGCACACAGCTGGACTGGAAGAGGAGCAACCGGGAATAGAACTGGTGCCCATATGGGATGCCAGCACCGCAGGCGAAGGATTAACCAAGTGAGCCACAGCGCCGCCCCCCCTAAATAAATAAATTTTAAAAATATGGGGCTGGTGCTGTGGTGTAGCAGGTTAATGCCCTGGCCTAAAGGCCAGCATCCCATATGGGTACCAGTTCAAGACCCAGCTGCTCCACTTCCGAACCAGCTCTCTGCTATGGCCTGGGAAAGCAGTGGAAGATGGCACAGTCCTTGGGCCCCTGCACCCATGTGGGAGATCCAGAAGAAGCTCCTGACTCCTGGCTTCGGATCTGTGCAGCTCCAGCCATTGTGGCCAACTAGGGAGTGAACCAGCGGATGGAAGACCTCTATCTCTCTCTGTCTCTGCTCTCTGTGTAACTCTGACTTTCAAACAAATAAATAAATCTTTTAAAAAAAAAAAAAGAAAGAAAGAGAGAGACCCCAGAGAGCTTTCTGGCCTCTTGCTTCTGTGTGAGAGTACAATGAGAACCCCAGCACCTGCAGCATGGGAGAGGGCTCTCCCCAGAACCCAGCCGTGTTGGCCCCTGGTCCCCAGCTCCGCAGCCTCTGCTGTTATGGGCCACCCTGAGTGTGGCACTTTGGGAAGACAGCAGACAAGCTGCCCTGCTGTGTGGCTGAGCATGGCCGTTGTGTCCAGCTTAGTGTTGCTCCAGTACTGTCGGAGGCTCAACCCGCAGCAGCCGCCTGCACGGCCGGCCCTGGAAATCCAATCTCTTCCCAGCCAGGGTGACTCGGCGTCCATCCAGGTGGCTTCTGAAGTAGGCGTCATCCACCAGAACCCCCAGGTTTAACGTGTTGCTGGGCTCTGGGAAGCCATGTCTGGGAGACATTTTATCAGGAAATTGATACTCAGATTATAACTGCTACAGTGGTAATGTGCTAAGAATGACACCTGCTTATATTTGCTACATTTTGTGGATGACCATGGGTAACAGCTAATGGCAGAGGATTTGCCTCTTCTCATTCCTTGTGTGGCTACGAAATTAAGGGCTGATGACTTTGGGGGACACAACACGGTCACCCAAATCAGGTCTATCTTACTTGTGAACCTGGGTAGAAAATAGCTGAGCTCAAATAAAGGTGAGAAATAAAATAATAAATGAAACTAATCAGCTAAATTCGGAGTGTCCTTTGTGGGTAAACCTAATTACTATTTGCTCCTGACCTATTTTGCAAATACATGATGTCAATATCAAAGTCAATAACTCACCAAGACCTGGGCTATCCTTCCCCGAGCAGGGATTTTCGTAGGTACAAGGGAGAGGCAGCGTGTGCTGGGAATGCTGCCTGCAGGTGGTGGTAGGTTTTCCACATAATCCAGAGACCTTACAACCAATGTGGAGACAACGCTGCCTTGACGGCCTGGCTCTTGGAGCTGAAATAAACAGGAGAGCAGAGAGAACAAGCCTGCAGAAGATGCTTCCTGGAACAGCGCTTCCCCAAGTGGCCCTGTTTGGGCACACAAAAAAAAAACAGCGTTTAAACAGGAGTCAGACCCTGGAATCCCCACGCTAGGAGCAGGGCAGGGTCTCAGCAAACCTACAGCCATCCCAGAACTGAGGGAAGAAAGCCCTAACGTTGGAGACGGAGCTTGTCCCTGGGTCTGCTCCCTCGCGCCATGCTCCGGCGGAAGACGGGATGGAAACGCAGCCAGTGTGAGAACGTTCACGGAGAGGAGAGGAGAGGAGAAGGCGGGGCCTGGAGGAAAGGCCCTTCTGTGTCCGGTGAGCTGTCTTGTCGGTCAGTGGATCACCCCGGACCCCAGGGAAAGACGGTGCCAATCCCGCTGTTGGGTGTGGGAGTGAGGAAAGGGGCAAAGGTGCCTGGAGCTGCCACAGACACCTCACCCTCTAACTTTGTGAGAGGAGACTTGTGGATGAGAGAGCCCAGAAGGTCTGTTCTCCTCTGGTGGAGAGAATCTCTTCTAGTTTCTTCCAAGCTGAGCTTCCTGGCGATGCGTGGTTGGACACCGGGACTTTCCCCCCACTCTTCCCCGTTAACCCCAACAGGCAAAGCCTGGTGAATACGGGCAGGGCAGGTGCATCCGGCGGCTGGGCGGGACCCCTGCACATCAGGCTGGCAGCACCCGCGTTCCTCCCTCGATGTCGGACGTTCCTGTTTTGAACCCAGACATCACTCAGCCCTGCCAGAACATTCTCACAAAGCCGACAGACTGGAACACACTGCAAGGACCTATATAGTAACAATTGTTGTAAGAAGAACACGGTAACATCGTAGGCCTATGTGATGGACATTGTATATACCGTCAAAATACAGTTTCCTGCTCCCCTGGGTATATTACATACACTAATTCACTTTAATTTTCATAGCCATGCTATGATGCTGTTAGCATCTCTCTTGTACTGAGAGAAAAAGACGAGGCACGTAGATTTGAAGGAGCAGGGTGATCAGCGGGAGATGCATTTTGACCTTGACTGGGGTTCGCTCCGGAGTCGATTGGCGCACTGTGGTTGTCGGGGGCTAGCCCTCCACCCTCCAGCTGCTTCTCTGTGTCAGGTCAACCAAGACCTGTTTTCCAGGCAACACGGTTCTTTCCTTCCCGGTCTCATTCTGCCTTCTTACCTTTCAGCGGCTGTCAACATCTTCATCGTTCGTAGAGCCAGGCTTTGAAATGGCACTGGTCCAAGGGAGAACTCGGACAAAACCGCAGAATGCAGAGAGACGTCTGCCAGGGACCAGGGTGTGCGGTGAAGGGTCTGGCTGCAGCCGGCATTGGGGAAGCCTTCGAACAACTTGATGCGAGTGTGCTTTGTCTTCATTGTGCTGTCGGACGGATGACTACTTGCGTGTGTGAAAGCTAACCAACTCTGCACTTAAAATTAATGAATCCGATTGCATGCAAATAAAGTTTATTAGAAACATCTGCGGGAGTTATGACACCTATCCCATAGCTCTGATCCCTCTGAGGTTCCAAAAACCTGCCTCTGACGCAGTCAAAGCCCCTGCGGGAAGGAGGCTTCACACGCAAGCTTGACCTCAGGGAAGGGACGGATCGTAAGAAGCGGGAAGGTGTGGGGCAGTCACGAGGACGGCTCACTTCACCAAGGCCGTCACCTCTCTGAAGGCGTGAGAGGCAGGGCAGCCTCCTGGTACGGCAAGGTGAGCGCGTGAGGAGGGCGCCAGGCAGTTGTGGCCTCGAGGAAGATGAGGGATGCAGCAAGTTCCTGGGCCTGGCAGAGTGGGGGCAAGGATAAGCACCTGGCCCCACTCTTCTCACTTTCCCTAGTCCCGCCCTGGTGGCCCTGAAGTCACCCCCACCCCAGGGAGCACAGTGCAGGACACAAGAGGAGACAGGGCAGGGGTGAAGGCAAGCTGAGGGTGACCGCTGCAGCCCTCAGAATGCCCAGCCTCTGCTCTGATGCTACAGGACATCCACACCGCTCCCCTGCTTCTGCCTGCTTCGGTGCAAAGGGGAGATGAACGCTAACTTCTCTGATGGGGTCCGACCCTGAGCCGAGGGTTACCAGGGCAGAGCAGTGAGCTCGGCTGCAGGCACCCCTGGCCCCTCCCGGGGCAACTACAGGGGCTCTGCACCCTCTTCTGCCTCTACCGTGGTCCCACAGCTGCCAGGCCACGGGCAGCTGGAACTCCTGGCCACTAAGGATGAGGCGCTTGGGTGTGTTTGCTTTGCAGATTCTCAGCGGCTTGCTTACACTCCTAACCAGCGCATCAACAATCCCACGAACTCTATCAAATACACCCAGAGAAGGACGACGCTGCGTCTCCTCCATCACTCTTATTGATTCAAAGGTCCATTTTTAAAAAAATGATCTATTTATTTGAGCGTAGGTATCTTCCACTCACTGGTTCACTCCCCACATGGCTGCAACAGCCAGAGCTGGGCCAGGCCAAAGCCAGGAGTCAGGAGCTCCATCCAAGTCTCCCACATGGATAGTAGGGGTCCAGGTAGCTGAGCCCTCATGCTATGCCCCCAGGCACAGTAGCAGGCAGCTGGATCAGACACAGAGCAGGACTCAGCAGGCAATCTGATGGAGGGGGCGCCTGTCCCGAGCTGCGTCACAACACTGCTCCCCACCAAGCGCACCTTGTCTTCACTAGGTCACCAGAGTCGCCTCCGATCCACCTTGCCTCCCGCCCGCTCCAGACGCTCCCTCTCAACAGGGCAGCCGGGAGAGGGAGGCACGGGGGTCCCTCGGAAAGAACATTCACTCACTTCTCTTGCAGCCACAAAAGCTTCCCTTGGGTTTCCTTCTCAACCCCAGACAGGTCCATCTGCTCTTTAATGACACATGTGCCCAGGCCACCCCAGGGAGCCCCAGGGGGCCTCACCGACCCCCCCACCCCAGCCCGGCCTCCCTCCTGGGCTGCAGCTGCACTGCCCTCCTGGCTATTTCTGGGGCATCCCCGAAGCGATCCTGACTCAGAGCTTCTGCAGGTGCTGTTGGCTGCAACCTCCTGGCAAGCGGGGCTCTCACCCGCCTCCTCCAGACCCGTCCTCCGATATCCTGGGTGGAAGTGCTCTGTGTATTTCCTTCTCATCGGCATGAAAACGCTAAGCCCAGATCACCGACGTCCTGCACACATGTGCGTGGAGTTTGGGGGTCCCCGATGCTCACTCATGAATCTCCACAGCTTCAGCCGTTGCAGTACGGCACTACAAAACCATGAAGCCGGCTGCACGCACAGAAACACAGCCAGCTTGCCTGTGCACTGCCTGACCCTTGCTCGGGGTGCTCGGCCGTGGTCTGCACGGGGAAAGGCGGCAGGAACAACCTGACTCCTACAGGTCAGGTTGTTCCGGAGTCAACAGCAGCTTCAGAGCGGGGCCGTGTTTCTCGGGATAAACCCACCTCGTCTCCAAGGAAAATTCCTCTTTCAGGAGCTCTCTGCAGCTGCGCAAATGCTCAAAACCGCCGGAGAAACCCATTACCGGGCGCTAACAGGGCTTGAGGAGGAAGCAGGCGCTGTTACTAATACCCCGTTCTGGGCGCTGAGATAAGAGCGCTTTCTACGGCGAGCTTTGTCACCGAGAAGTTTCTCATCCCCGTGCAGATAAGAGGCCCCGGCTTGGTGAAAGCATGCCCCAGCTCTGGTTTAACACCGTGTGGATGCAGCTTCTGTGCCGGGAGCTCGTTCTCCCCCACGCCCCCTCCCTCACCTCCCGCCCTTCCGTCCTCCCTGGCACACAACGAAGCAGCAATGAATCCCCTCCCACACACCCCCCCTGAAAGTCAGGACTTCATCTTCGGGGTGCTCGTCAAGGGGCCCCTCAGGGACCCACCCCTGGATTTACCTGGCAGGGCCTGACGCCGGTCTCTGGACTGCGTGGCTGCTTGCCAGGTGATGGTGCAGGCTGGCGCGCACTGCGGAAACCGTGGGACACCCAGAGGAGAAACGGTGACCAGGAACAAAGCTTCCCAGGAGACCAGGCGGCACACTGAGGTAGACAACGTCACTGCACGCCCCACCGGGCACTCCCTCCATGCGGCTCTGAGAATCCCTAGCCTGCTCCTGGGAATCCTGCCCCCAGGCAGGGAAGCTGTTCCGGTGACCTGCATGCAGCCATGCCCGGGGCCTCCTGCCCCGGCTCCAACTCAGCCTTGGCCATCGCCGTGGGCGCCCGCAGCAGGGCAGGCACCCACGGAGGCCTGGCTCCCCAGATGCCTGCATTGTCTCTTTCCTCTTCGCTGGCACCCACTTTCCACATAGCTGCCCCTTCATGGCAGCCCTGGCCGCCTCGTGCTGCCCCTGGGGCCCCGGGGCCCTGCCTGCTGGGGACGGCCTCGCCTCTGTAAGCTGCTCCCAGGGTCGACTGCGGGATGCTGGTGGAACCAGTCGATTAAAGGGGCTAACCCCAGTCAGGGAACAAACACACAAAGCTTGATTTCTTTCTCCAGCGTCTGCCAAGCCCCAGCTCTTTATCATTGTTACAGACAATGAAGAGTCCCCGGCAGCTGTTTCAGAAGCCTTGCTTGTCTAAGCGGAGCCTGGCAGTCCTGGGAGCTTCTCCCCTCCCGAGTCTCCCAGGAGGAGGAGTGCGGTCTCCTCCATCTCTGCTCCTCCTGCCCCCTTCACTCCCCTCCCTGCCTCCCCACAGGGCGGCATCTGCGAGCTCCAGGCCCAGCGCAGGCAGCAGGACAGGGAGAGGAAGGAGCGACACCTTGCGCTGCAGGCTGGCTTCAGGCACTGCTCTTGCCATCCTGGAAGCCCCAGGCTGGATCCAGCCGATTCTGCCGACCCCCAAGCCACTGCCCACCGCCACAGGCGGCCCACTGCAGTCCACACCCCCGCCCTGTCACACGGGCAAGCTCTGCCCAGCGCACACCTGCAAATTCTCTGGGCGTGAGACAGAACAGGCAGGCTGCGCTCGCCACCCCGCTCCTGCCTTGAAGGTGCTTCGCTCTGCCAGGGCACCAGGCGTGTGACCGGGCTGCTGGAAGAGACTCTGGCCCACCTAACGAGGGGCGTGAGCTGCACTGCCCCAGGGAGAGCTGGCCAGGCCCTGACCAAGACAAGCTGCTCGGGGCTGCTAAGACCCTGCAGAGCTAAGATCCTGCACTGCTTCCGCGGCCTGGCACTTCACCCCTCCTCCAAGCTCCCTGCCTTCAGCCCCCAGCCCAGCAGCCCCTCGCTACCTTCTCTGTGTACCCTAAAAGCCCCAAGCCTCCCCCAAAGCCCCACAAAGGGTCCGTTCCTTATGGCGGGAGTCTCCTGGTCACCACACCAGGACGAGGGCCACAGTCTGCTCTGTCACTGGGTCCCTGTGCCGTAGGGGCTGTCAGATACGTGGAAGAGTGCACTTGACGCTGATTATCTGAGCCGAGGGAGAGGGCATTTGTCCCCCAAGCTGCTGCTGCAAGTCACCATGGCTTCATCAGCTGAACATAGCACGCGTTGGCTCTCGTGGTTCAGGGCGGCTGAGCAGAGAGCAAGGTGGCGTCCATGCTGCCCCGACGCAGGAGGAGGTGTGGGAAGCTGCTCCCAGGCTCTCCTGGGAGGCTGTCAGATCCAGCTCCACGCAGGGGCAGGACTGGGGTCCGTGTCCCGCTGGTGTCCATGTGGGCTCCACTCAATCTTCAGGGACTGGCAGACTCACAGGCCCGACTGTTTGGGGTCTGAAAAGAATGTTCTGTGGGTGGTGCAGGGGTGTGTGGTGAAGGGTTGGGGAGGGGAGAGAGGCCGGAGAGCCAGGCCGCATGGTCAAGGGCCCCCGTCCCCTGCCAAGCGGCTCCCTGCATCCACAGCCCCTCCCCTCCCTGTCGGTGCACTGCAACCTGCAGATGTGTGAGTACACGCGTCCAGGTCATGGCTGGGGAGCTTTCTCCTTAGCAGGACTTCTGTGAGTCCCAGCTACCAGAACCCCACCAGTGTCCTGTTCCCTGGGGACCCCCGCGACGCTCCTGAACACACCACGAGGCAGTGAGCTCCGGGACTACATCCCTGAACCAGTGTGGGAACCTGGGGTCTGTCTCTCTGTAGAAACACGGAGTCCCGGGGAGCAGAGGCTCACCCCAGTCTGCAGGGGAAGGAGTCCACTCCCTCAAGCTTTGGGGGAGGGGCCCAGGACTGGCAGGTGCCATTTTCCTCTGATTCTGCACATCACACAGATTCGTCGTGGGATTGGAAAGCACAAGCAGCAAGAATTGGCCTGTCGTTGGGTCAGAGCCGAGCCACGGAGACGACCAAGACAAGCACGGACAGACAGACATCACAGAGAAGCCCAGCTTGTTAAGATACAGCTTGCAAAGGACACTTAGAGTTTTCTTTTAGGATTATTTTTATGTCTCAGCTACATCCTTCTGGTCTGATGCCTAGCTGAATTCATGTGTGTTTTCCTATTACTGGTTTTGTTTAGTGAGAGCTGTCACTGTTTAAATACTTTTCATTTTCCTTAAAGAAAGAACTTGATATTTATAGCTTTCCCATTCCTTTTTTCCTAACTTATTAATGCCTGCTTTTTGTCTTCAATATATTCTGTCACTTCCTTTTCACAAATCGCCTGTTGTTTCCTCATTAGTCCTCGCAGTAAAGTGACTTATTTGTCATCGTTATGAGTTAATAATAAAAATACTTAGTGAGAGCTCCAACTCGGAGAAGAATGTTTGGGTTTCTGAAGCATTCACACATAATACCCTCGATGCCACCATTTTTAAATAGTCTGTAATGGATTTTTTTAAAACTCCCTCTCATCCGGACGTTGTTAAAGGGCTGTTTCCAGAAAATGTCTGATGATTCCGGCTTTTGTTTGCCCTTTCATTAATATTTTAATTTTCTCATTTTTGAGTGGTTCATTTGCATCCATCTTTTAGTTGACTGACTAGGATATATTTTAATTCTCAAAGATAATTTCTGAATGCCTTCTCTTCTGGATCTCTGTAATGTCTGCTATTGCAATTTGCTTCCTTGTGTTGGCTTTCTAGCCTGCCAACCCACTGCCAACCCAGCAGCCTAACCCAAGGAAGTTATCATCTCACAGATCTGAGAGTCGGGTGAGGGCTTCTGGGGCTGGGTCTCTTCTGAGGCCCCCGGTCCTCCCCAGGCCGCCCAGGTGCTGGCAGAGCCATCTCCGCACTTTTCCAAGGCCTGCAAGAGAAACTCGGAGAGGGGTCGTCCCCTGGGGGAGGCGGGTGGGGGAAACAGTAGGCTCCATATGTATGGCTGTCTACGAATCCACTGATACACACACACACAGGCGTGAATTTGTGAACTTACTGGAAGAAAGGGCTCGTAGGATCACAGAGGCTGGGTAGTAGGGCTCAGTCTAAGAACCAGAGCCAACGCTGCAGCCCCAGCCCCAGGCCAAAGGCCCGGAGCCTCCTGGGGTTGAGAGTGTAAAGGCCAGAGGACCTGCAGCCGAATGACCACAGGAAGCAGCGGGGGACTCACTCCTAACCCTGGAAGGAAGAGCCGGGGGGCAGGGAGCACCTTCCCCTTCTTCCCTCTTCTGCTGCATCCAGGTGGGTGGTGCCTGCCCACACTGAGGGCAGGCCTTCCCCCCACAGTTGGCTGCCCTACCTGCCAATCTTCTCTGGGCACAACCCCGCAGACCCACTCAGACACCTGCGTCAGGGCTTGCAGGCATCCCTGCACCCCATGGGGTTGACACCCAGATTCACCATCACAACCTGCTTTTAAGGATCCTGAGCTGACTTAGGCCCAGCCAGGCTAACATCATTTGATTAACTTAAAACGCCTGGCTTGGCGTCCTAATTGCATCCTCAAGATTTCTCCCCTTTGCTGTACAACATAGTCTCATCACAGAAGTAACATAACATCCGGGGATTTTGACAGCCCCATC
Source organism: Lepus europaeus (assembly GCF_033115175.1). NCBI lineage: Eukaryota > Metazoa > Chordata > Mammalia > Lagomorpha > Leporidae > Lepus > Lepus europaeus. The sequence goes on from NC_084839.1 coordinate 6,176,428, forward strand.
TCTCTCTCTCTCTCTCTCTCTCTCTCTCTCTCTCTCTCTCTCTCTCTCTCTCACACACACACACACACACACACAGACTCTGTCTCTCTGTCTCTCTCACACACACACAGACTCTCTCACACACACACAGACTCTCTCTCATATACACACACAGACTCTCTCTCTCTCTGTTTGTCTCTCTGTCTCTCTCTCTCTCTCAAGGGCAGGGGCACACGCTGGCAAGCAAGAATCTTGCAGCCATCCTGTACACCTGCCTGGTTGCACCGGTGAGCTTGTTAGCCGTACTGTACCATACCTTCGTCTTTCCATGTCAGCTTTGCCTCTTCCTGTGGTGTCTGTGCCTGGTCTCTAGACTCTGCGGCCCTCCCTGAGGGTCATGAGAACTCCCAGTCCAAAGCCAGCAGAGACCATCTCTGTCCCCACCTGGCTGGACTCCGCCTGCAGTTCTTACTTGTTCTTACCCAAATACGCCCGCCTTGTGGGGAACGATGCCTCGGGTCTGCATCCCATCTTACCAGTTCCAGGTAACCTTCAACTATGCGGGCACCACTCACAGACTCCTTTAAAGGCTGTGTCCAGATTGCCCGTGGGGTCACGCACAGATACCGCTTCCTGCTGGTCGCTGAGGTCTGATGAGTGAGTTTCCTCTGTGATTGCGAACACGCCCCCGGTCAGTGAGGGAAACGTCAGCACCTGCAAGGGCTTCAAAGCATTCACAGAAAAATCACGTTATCTTTTAATTCCATTTTTCTATGAATTTCTTACGTGGAAACTCAGGGGAGCCCCACCAGCCGGCTCTGCCAGCACCTTGCAGGTGGACATATTCTAACAACAGGATCGACCCAACGAGCCACAGAGACCCACGTGACCAATAGCTCTTTTAACTAACTAACATCTGAGTGGAGATGTTTAGGAATTAAGCTGAGGGACCACACCAATGCGGACGGCCAGAGGGGTCCCTGGCTACATAGACTGTTCATTCAAAGGGGGCAGGATGTCTCTAATATACCTCAGATGGGTCATTAATGTTGAATAAAATAAATGTCACCATAATTTTTTTTTTACTTTTTTTCCCAGTAATAGCAGATTTGGTCATTCAGATTGGTCCACCACCTGTGGGAAAAAAAAAGTAGAAGTGATGCATTTTTTACACAGCTATTTGATGACATGGAAAATTGATAAGAACATTGACAACTAGTGGGTCAAGGGAAACTCAACTTTCAGAGCCACGTCTCCACTGGGAGCTGGGCGACCACTGAACGTCATGCCCACCAGGAGGGAAGCTAAACAGCACGTGTGACCCACACAGCATTTGAGGGACCAGAACAGACACCAGGTCCAGCCACGGGGCAGCGGTGGGGGTGGGGGCTGCCCAAGCCCTTGGTAGAACCCAAATAAGATCAAAAGAGTAAGATGCACCCCAAACAGATCCTCTGTAGGAAGAGAGGCTCATCCCAGTCCCCAAAAATGCAGACAAACAGCGCCTCAAATTGCGCATGCCTGCACTCCTCTGACCGCAGTCACGTGGGAAGCCCGCGGGAAAACTGCAGCACCGGCTGCCACTGAGAGCTGCGCAGAGCCGGTCCTCATCCGGGCTCCAGCCTGCAGGCATGGCCTTGGGCGAGTTCCTAACCTCTCTGTGTTCCCCTTACCCTGTCTCCGAGCTGCTGGCAATTGGCTCTTCCTCAGGGGACCCTTATGAAGATGTGTGATGCATGGGGACTGATAAAGCAGGCTGCATGCTGTGGGGACAGGCAGCCCCCTCTTCCCTCCCCTCCATCCCTGCAGACTGAGTCCACTGCCCCTCCCCCCGCTCTACAGCACATGAGCAAGTCATGGTTGTTTCTTGCCAATTTCAGATGTTTTTAACAGGAGCTTTAGATCCTAGGCGGCAAAACTCTACGCTGCCACCATACAGGGCTCCCCCAGCAACCGGCTTGGTCCCCAAAGTGTTCCCTTGCCCTCTGCTCCGTTCCTGGCCCTTACATGCTCAGAGCACTTCCCCTGGGAAAGTCAGGAAAATGACCCAAAACCTGGAAATAAGGCAAAGAGTGGGGGCAGGGCCGCTCAGGGCCGTAGAGAGACACAGGGCGCCCGAGAGCGAGCTGGGAAAGGCCTCAGCCCAGGGAGACCCATGCTGAGGTGTCGTGTTTGCCTGTGAGGGCCGGAAACACCTCGTGCCGGCAGTGGTCGCTAAGGTCCCCGGGAGCCCTCCGGCCGGGGTGGCCAGGGCTGCATTTGCTCGTCCACGGTGAGCTTGCAGATCCCGTGCAGCCTCCTGTGGGGTCCCCAGAGAATCCGTGTGAGCAGATTCGAGTGCCTTTTCTCTCGTTTTGGAGAACAGTGACTTTAGCTGTTTGAGGATTAAACGCTGCCACCCCCAACCCCAACTCAGAAAACCTGGAAACCAGCCCTGGATCCCAGCTCCGCGGTCGCTGCTGCTTTTCAAAACAGCTCCCTCTCTTTGCAGGACCTCCGGGGACTCCACAACCAAGGGGGACAGAGTGTCGTCCGTCTCCTCCGATCATCGCCTCGGTCGTTTTACAGCCCATCCTGTAACCGGAAAAGGATTCCGAAGCCTCTTGTTCCCTGTGCGCATTCCTGTCCGTGGCCCTTTCTGCCCTGGATTGGGGGGGGGGGGGTCCCACTGTAGGGAAGGGGCCACGTTCCCGTTTCTGTGGCCTCCACTCTCGCTCTGTTCACGCTGCGCTCTGCCACCTGCCTTGATTCCCAGAGGGTCGCTCACATTGTGCTGGAGCTAGGAAGCCACACACGGGCCCTGCTCTGAGAACTCCCCCGGGTACCAAGTCCTTGACTCCCCCGGGCCCCATCCCAACTCCTCATAGTGACCCCAGGAAGCCACACACTGGCCCTGCAATGAGAACTCCCCTGGGTACCAAGTCCTTGACTGCCCCGGGCCCCATCCCAACTCCTCATAGTGACCCCAAGAAGCCACACACGGGCCCTGCTCTGAGAACTCCCCCGGGTACCAAGTCCTTGACTCCCCCGGGCCCCATCCCAACTCCTCATAGTGACCCCAGGAAGCCACACACTGGCCCTGCAATGAGAACTCCCCTGGGTACCAAGTCCTTGACTGCCCCGGGCCCCATCCCAACTCCTCATAGTGACCCCAAGAAGCCACACACGGGCCCTGCTCTGAGAACTCCCCCGGGTACCAAGTCCTTGACTCCCCCGGGCCCCATCCCAACTCCTCATAGTGACCCCAAGAAGCCACACACTGGCCCTGCAATGAGAACTCCCCCAGGCACCAAGTCCTTGACTCCCACAGCCCCATCCCAACTCCTCACAGTGACCCCAAGCTACAGTCCATGGAATCTGTGTCCAAGGAACAGTTAATGACCCACAGCAGTAGCCCTTCCCCGTGTGTGTGTGAGTGTGAGTGTGTGTGTGTGTGTGTGTGGACTCTGTGACCTGCCGCTGGGGTGGGCACAAAATGAGTCTTGTGTGTGTGGTTCCATCTATTTCTTCAAACATTCTGAATGATAATTAGCTGTGATTTTTACATCTATTCATAACGATAGCAGAGGGCAGTGCACAGCAGAGGGGGGTTGCAAGCTTTCCACTTAGCAATTAATTCTATTATTAAATGCTAAGAAAAAAATAAGTGCCTGCCAGCTGTAGCTTTATTATGTTTTCCCAGAAATAATAATGAGAAGCCTGTGAAAGTATATTATTTATTTCTCCTTGGTTCCCCTACACTTGTAGAAGAAAAACAAAAATCCACCGATGGTTTCTCCTGTGTGAAAACATAACGGCCCGGCTGCGAGAGGGCAGCTCGGGCATGGACGGAACCCAGAGAAGGGGGTAGGTGCCCAAAGCAGCCTTCTTTGATTGATTTTATTTATTTATTTTTTTAATTAGAGCATCTGCTCTGAGCCAGAGCCTGTGCTATGCAAGATGAGGATTGAAGAATACGGGAGACCTGGAGCCTCGGTAGCCACATGTGCACACCTGCGTGAAACTGACACGGAGTCAGCGCCCAAGGAGCAGCACGAGCGGCAGCCTGGAGGCAGAGAGCGGCGGCGGCACGGCGGTTATGCCCTCTGCACTCTGCTGGAGGTGTCACCGTGGGCCAGAAAATCGCCACTGTCTTCCCCAGCCCATCCCAGGCCGGAACATAGCGGGCTCTGTCGGACTCCTGCTGCAGCCCAGCCTCGCCCAGCACCTGAGGACGGGCACTGGGGCCGCGCTGCACCCCCCTGCTCCCCGAGTCCCTTGTCAGGCCGACTCCACGGCAAGCAGGCGTTGCTCCCCACCACCTAGAGGCATGATTAGGTCACGGCTGTTTCCTTTGCCTGAGACATGGACAGCTGTGGTCTACAGAGAGCAGCACTCAACTGCGCCCTCCTCCAAGGCTTGGCTTCATCCTCTCTGGAACAGGAGTGATGAGGCCACTTTTAAAGGGATGTTGGGAAAATTAAAATCTGCACAAGGATGTCTGGGGCGTTGTGGGTTTCCAACGACTGTCTTCAGATCCTGAAGTCGCACATTGCTACTGTGCCTTAAAAACCAGATTTGTGTTTGCCTTCAATGACAGGAAGTCAGGCGTGCACACAGCCCTCTCCCCTGCTGTGGTTGGCCAAATGCAGTGCCTGCCCTGAGGACCGCTAGGTGACCCAAGAGCATCCAGCTGTCTGTGATGCCAGGTGAACCCGTGCAGAACAACTTCCAGATCCCTGGGTGACGTGTGAACGCCACAGTGTCTGTCTAGGGAGAGGGTCATCTCCAAGCTTGGCCTTCAAGCTGGCAACCCCTGGGAAAAATCTGTCTCAGAGGTCTTTCCTGGCATGTCGTGCTGCATGTTCAATTAAGCATGCATCTTGGTTGCAGGAAGAGGGTGCGTGACTGAGCCTCTGGTCTGGGTTGACTCATGCGGGACGTGGAGTGCCAGCCCCTGGAGACCACCTGAGCTTGTGCCCACGCCTTGAGCCCACCTGGCTGTAACCCCGGGGCCTGATGCTATGGAGTTGACAGGGAGCTGGTCACACTCTGCCAACTCATCTCTCGGCTCCCACTCTCTCCTCGTGGCCAGTGGCTGAGCCTTCGGAAGGGATTGGTTGGTTAGAGTCCTTCTCTGCTTCATGTCCCTCAGAAGCTCTCTGGTTTGCAGTCCCAAGGCCCCGTCCATCCTCACGCCTTGCTACATAACGGCTCAGCAATTCTAAACTGCTTTCATGCTTAAGATCTCAAATGGCCTGCAGGCACGGACATCCTCCGTGACTCAGGCCGGAGCCAACGCCCATAACTGCATCCTTGGAAAACGGTCTTTCCTCCGCCTGGAGGCCCTCTCAGCCTTTTCCAGTTCGCAAGGTTCCTTCAAGACATGATATCATAAAGCGTGCTAACGTGGTTCCTGGCCAACAGCCGGCGAGACGGGAGGCTGCTGCTGACTGCTCGGAAGAGCTGCATTGTTGTTGCAATGCCTGCTTTCGCGCTTCTTCCTCTCTAGAACACGCGTCCCTCTAAGGCAATGTGTCGGCAGCAGAGGGCCTGCCCAGCGTCTCTCCCCTCTCCCTTCCCTCCCTCCCGACAGTGTGGTTTTGTAAGAGCGAAAGTGAGCTCCAGCCACAAACTCGCCCAGCTAGGGGTCTGCTGATGGAACAACCTGGGGCCCCTCCGCATATCAGAAGTGCGGTCTTAGAAGAAATCCCCTGTGCTGGTTACTCTGGAATCTGGGCACTGCACCGAGGGGCAGTGCCTGGCTGCAGCCATGGGACAGAAGCCATCGCAAAGGACCATGGTGCAGAAATCCCACAAGGAGAGGGGCCCAGGTCCCTGGAGACGCTGAGCAACTGCACTACCTGTGGTCCTGAGACTCCACGTTTCTTATTTTATGAGAAACATTTCCATTGATATGCCTGATCCGTGAGATTCTGTTACTTGTAGTCATTCGGCGTCAGTGTGGACCAGTGGCCGGCACCTCTCATGGATGGCAGTGTTCGGTCATTGCTCCAGCAGACACTTCTGAAGCGCGCGTTCTCATGACAGTCAGCAAGACCAAATCCCTGCTCTCACGGAGTTCATCTGTAGGGTCAGAGGCCGGCAGTGAGCCCAGCTGTGAGCCAGTGTACACGCGGTACAGTGCCAGGTGATGGTGCGTCCTGTGATGAACAACAAGCAAGCAAGGCAGTGGAGAGTGGTAGGAGATGGAGGGTGGGCGGGGAGGGCAGACTGAAGAGCTGGCGCTGGGAGACAGGCACTGAGCACTGTATCCGTCTCTGAAAACACAGGGCCGAGTGGCTAGGCAGGGTCCACTGTGAGTTTTTCCCGGGGAGGAGGCCAGAGAGGCTGCAGAGCACCCAGTGAGCTGGAGCCCGGGGGAGGCCACGGCAGGAGGCAAGCGGCTGTGTGGCTGCAGCTCTCCCTGGGAGCTGTGGGTTAAGGAGTCAGTACATTTCCAGGTGAGTATCCTGCTGTGTGCACCCTGCTGGTGGGGTTTCTGAGGGGCACAGTGGGAGCAGGAGACAGAGACAAGAGTGGGGTAGACGTGGCCGGAGTCAAGCTGGACGCTGGAGGCAGAGCCGGGAAGACGCAGTCATCAGAGATGTCGGAAGTGACACCCAGGTTTCCGCCCAACCTTTGAGTCAATGTCACGGACATTTTCCAAATGCAGAGGAATGAAGAAATCAAAAGCTATGTTTTGAATGAGCTAACTTGGAAAGATACTTGAACAGAGTGAGAGGTTAGAGACCTGGGACAGTGCTGGGCTGGCCGTGGGGTCTGGGGGTCCCCTGAGGAGCCAGGGGAATCAGAAGAGAGAAGAGTGAAGGAGTCTTGGGGTTCAGGGGTGAGCAGCGGCAGCCTACAAAGGAACAGGGAAGGAAGTCAGCGAGGTGGGGGGAGTGAGGGCAGTGTCCCAGGAGGCACCTGCAGAACGTGTTTCAGGAGCCAGCAACAAGTTCCCTTCACAAGTGGAACAGGCGAGGACTGGGAATCGATCCCTGGTTTCTGGACCAGGGTGAGGGACAGGTAGGGCCCGGGAGAGATGAAGAAGAATGGCAGGGTCTGAGAGCAGCAGGAGTAGACCGTGTTCCCAGGGATGAGGCCGTCTCGGAGAGAGGGGGGCACAGCAGAGCTCAGGAGGATACAGGACTCTCAGTGTACATGTAGTTCTTTTTTTTATTTTTCTTTTATTTTTTGACAGGCAGAGTGGATAGTGAGAGAGAGAGAGAGAGAGAGAGAGAAAGGTCTTCCTTTTTCCGTTGGTTCACCCCCCAAGTGGCCACTACAGCTGGCGCGTTGTGGCCGGCGTGCTGCGACCAGCTCACTGTGCTGATCCGCAGCCAGGAGCCAGGTGCTTCTCCTGGTCTCCCATGTGGGTGCAGGGCCCAAGGACCTGGGCCATCCTCCACTGCACTCCCGGGCCACAGCAGAGAGCTGGACAGGAAGAGGAGCGACTGGGACAGAATCCGGCACCCCGACTGGAACTAGAACCCAGTGTGCCGACACCACAGGCGGAGGATTAGCCTATTGAGCCGCGGTGCCAGCCACATGTAGCCAGCTCTGTGGCATAGTGGGTTAAGCCTCCACCTGTGGTGCCAGCATCCCATATGGACGCCAGTTCAAGACCCAGCAACTCCACTTCTGATCCAGCTCCCTGCTGATGGCCTGGGAAAGCCGTAGAAGATGGCCCAAGTCTTGAGCCCTTGCACCCACGTGGTAGACCTGGAAGAAGCTCCTGGCTCCTGGCTTGGGATTGCCCCAGGTCTGGTCATTGTGGACATTTAGGGAGTGAACCGGCAGGTGGAAGACCTTTCTCTCTCTCCCTCTCTCCCTCTCTCTCTCCCTCTCTCTGTCTGTCTGTCTGTCTGTCTGTAACTCTGCCTCCCAAATAAATAAAGAAATCTTTAAAACAGGAGAAGCGTTAAAAATGTTCTCGACTGGTGTGAGCTTCCAGAAGCAGGGGCACAGCGCTGGTGTGGACGCGAGGGTGTGGTCTCGGCAGGGAGGCTGGCAGCCAGTGCACAGGGCAGGGCCTGTCCATCCATTCCAAGAGGAGAGAACAAGACGCCTGCACCGGCCGCCACAGACCGGACAGCAGCGCCGCAGCAGGACAGAGCCAGGCTGGGGTCACCGCGGCACTGCACTTCCGAACTCAGAGAACTGCGCCTGGGAACTGGGCTTAGTGAAGCAGACACCTTCCCCAGGTACGAGCCGCCGCCGTGCTCACCACACACTTTAGAACCAAGGAGGTTTGAAAGGGGAATCTGAACAGATTTCTATTAGAAACAATGTCCAGTGTCCTGAGGCTCAGCTGTGCCCCTTCCAACAGGGGGCACCAGGACACAGGAGAGAGGACGGGAGGGGTGACGGGAACGGAGTCACAAACACTCGGAAACTCTGAGAGGAGAGACAGCCGTGTTGAGCCTTCGGGGCTGGGAGGTTTTTGCTGTTGTTGTGAGATGAATATTGTACCATTGCATTCAGTGCCAATGCGTTTCCCAAGTAGAAAATAAAACTACACAGCAACATTGACCAAATGAGCTTTTGATGATTATTTCCAAGGGGGAGAAAAATTACGTTGCATGGTTTTGTGGACTAAACTTAAAAAGTGTTTCTGAGTTTTAAGAAGATTTGTGTCTCAGAGTAGCTTTGAGTTCACGGACAAGTTGGGAAATGCAGTTTTATGCAGGAAAATTCCTTTCAATCAATAGCAAAAGGAAGCTGGAGGGATTTCTCTAGCTCTAAATTCTTTTTTGGTGGAAAATTTTTGAATAAAATCAACTTGAAACAACAGACTGACTTGTAAGAATCCAGTCATAATTACAGAACATAAACTCAAATCTCAGATCCATCAGCTATTAATCGGATGATGTTCCCTAACTCTTTGAACTTCAAATTCTTGTTCGCAAAATTAGATGAATATGAGCATGATTGATTTTTGAAAGTTTGAAGAATTAACCCATACGAAGCGCATAGCAGCCGAGTACTACAGGCACTCAGAAACTACTTCTTCAGCCTCGTTTTTTACTTAGCTCTTGTTTCTTTTGTCTTCTGTGAGCCCACACCTGTGGGACACCAGAATGAGCATAAAGAATGTTTGCTCGCTGTCCTTCTCTGCTAATCTATATACTGTTCTCACAGCAAGAGACACACACCTACCCGAACACACAAATACACACAGACGCACCTACACACACACACACTCACACACTCATACTCTCACACGCTCACATGCTCACTCACACTCACACACTCACACACACACACTCACTCACACAGATACACACACTCACACACACTCACACATTCACACACACTCACACTCACACTCACTCACACTCACTGACACACACACACTGACACACACTTACACACTCACACTCTCACACGCTCACATGCTCACTCACACTCACACACTCACACACACTCACACACTCACTCACACACACACTTACACACTCACACTCACACACACTCACTCACACATTCACACACACTCACACTCACACTCACTGACACATTCACACTCACACACTGACACACACACTCACACTCTCACACACTCACATGTTCACTCACACTCACACACTCACACACACTCACACACTCACTCACACACTTACACACTCACACACACTCACACTCTCACACGCTCACATGCTCACTCACACTCACACACACACACTCACTCACACAGACACACACTTACACACTCACACTCACACACTCACACATTCACACACACTCACACTCTCACACTCACTCACACACTCATACACTCACACACACTCACACATTCACACACACTCACACTCACAGACTCATACACTCACACACTCACTCACACTCTCACACACACTCACACACTCACTCACACAGACACACACTCACACATTCACACACACTCACACTCACTCACACACTCATACACTCACACACACACTCACACTCTCACACTCACACTCACTGACACACACACTCACTCACACACTGACACACACTTACACACTCACACTCTCATACACTCACATGTTCACTCACACTCACACACTCACACACATTCACACACACTCACACACATTCACACACACTCACACACTCACACACTCACTCACACTCACACTCTCACACACTCACACTCACACACTCACACATTCACACACACTCACACACTCACACACTCACACACTCACACACTCACATGTTCACTCACACTCACACACTCACACACACTCACACACTCACTCACATACACTCACTCACACACTCACTCACACTCACATTCACACACACTCACACTCTCACACTCTCACACACACTCACACACTCACTTACACACTCACATACACTCACAAACACTCACACTCTCACACTCACTCACACACTCATACACTCACACACACTCACACACTCACACACTCACACTCGCTCACACACTCATACACTCACACACTCACTCACACTCACACTCTCACACACTCACACACTCACTCACACAGACACACACTTACACACTCACACACTCACACATTCACACACACTCACACACTCACACAGTCACATGTTCACTCACACTCACACACTCACACACACTCACACACTCACTCACACACTCACTCACACACACTCACACTCACACACTCACTCACACACATTCACACACACTCACTCACACACACTCTCACACACACTCACACACTTACACACTCACACACACTCACACACTCACTCTCATACACTCACACACACTCACACTCGCTCACACACTCATACACTCACACACTCACTCACACTCACTCACACTCACACACTCACTCACACAGACACACACTTACACACTCACACACACTCACACACTCATACACTCACACTCACACAGACACACACGCACTCACACTCACACACACTCACTCACACACTTACACACTCACACACTCACACACACTCACACACTCACACACTCACTCACACTCACACACTCACACACACTCACACACTCATACACTCACACTCACACACACTCACACAGACACACACGCACTCACACTCACACACACTCACTCACACACACTCACACATTCACACACACTCACACTCACACTCACACACTTACACACTCACACACTCATACACTCACACTCACACACACTCACACTCACTCACACACTCATACACTCACACACTCACTCACACTCACACACTCACACACACTCACACAGACACACACTTACACACTCACACTCACACACACTCACACATTCACACACACTCACACTCACACTCACTCACACACTCACTGCATACATGAAGCCCCCTGGAGTCCCCCTTCCTTTCCAGGTAACAGTCTTGAAGCAGGAGAAACTGTTCTCTGTTTTGATTGTTTGACTCCCGGAAACATTCTACCCCGTGATAATTCACTGATGCGTTAGTGCATTGCATTAAAACTATGAAAAATCCTTCTGCAGTGACTTCCGCCAGCAGCAAAGACAAAGGTGCTGTTGCTGACCAGTCGCAGCTTCCCAGTCCCACCCCTTCCCTTTCTTCTTTGCCCCTCCCATCTCGGCACCCTGCTGGGAACCCAGGCTTGTGCCTTCGCCACCTGGCAGGAACAGTGGTAGCAATACAAGCACCTGCATGGGAGGGCGACCCCGTGCTGTCTGTCACCCCGTCTGCAGTGGAGCCCCAGGGGTCTGCGCTTTGCTCTTGCTTCCCTCCTGACCCTGACCTTGGGAGCCCCTGCCCTGTTTGCCATGTGTTTACTGCACAGCCCCTGGTGTCTGTGTGCCACCCACCCCAGTGTTTGGAAATTCCCAGGAGAGAGCTGTAATTCCACTGCCAGGGATGCTAAGGGGTCCCGCCTCCCAAACGTGAAAAAGCCAGAACCCACGTTTGCACACGTTTCAGGAATTTGTTAAACACCTGTTCCTCCTGCCTGCCGCGAGGTCTGCACGTGTGCCATTTCCCCCATCTTCCATGTTCTACTTCCCCCAACCCTTGCTCGTCTTCCAGGAAAACTGGCACAGCTGCCACTCCAGGCCGTGTTCCTTCGTTACAAGTTCTCATAGATCTCTGTTGTATCAGGATGAAAAATAATCACGTGGCTATTCCTACACACGCCTGATCAATTCTCCCCTCCCCCATTTGGCTACCAGCTCTGTACATGAGAAGGCAACTCAGACTGTAGTCTGTCATGCAGCCAGCACTTAATGCAATCGTGAGCGTGTGGACAAATGAGCATTAGAACTGGTGCTGAGTCCCTGTCTTCTGTATATGTGAGTGTGCACAGATACACGTGTGTGCATACAGATATGTGTGCATGTACATGCATGTGCCTACATAGATGCTTGTGTACACATGAGCATATGTTAGTGTGTGCCTGCAAATTTGTGTGTGAATATCTGTATGTGTATGTACATGTGCGCACATGTATATGTGTGTATGTATAGGTGTGTGCCTAAATGTGTGTGCATATATACGTTTATATTGTATGTAATCTGCATACATAGCACATGTATGTATTTTGTGTGTGTGTGGATAAGCCTATGTACATGTGTACGTAAGAATGGGAATACATGTTTGTGCGTAAGCACGCACACAAACACACACATACACACAAACTGAATCACAGCAAACAGCGTGTGCGATGCTCTCTTCCATGGAGCTCAGACATTATCCTCAGAGAGCCCCAGGCTGCCCCAGGAGCTCAGGGGACGGAAGCGGCGGGGGGAACAGAGGCAGAGAATTGATCGGCTCCTGTGTGTGCAGGTCCAGACTGTGGCTGAGGCAGGCCACTCCACCTTGACGAGAACCCGTTTGCTCGTGTATAAAATCCAAATGATAAATGAGGCTGCATGACAGTGTGGTGTGGCGTCGAGGGACTGTGCGTCCAGAGCAATACCCGGCAGGCCTCCAACAGCATGAGTGCAGTGAACTGATTTGTTTGGAGCAAAGTGCTTGGGAGCGGGGTTAATTCTCACAAGGTTCCCGAGCTGTAAGTGAAAACCAGCTGCTAGCGGGCAGGCCTTCGGTCTTGTCTTCTATCATTCCTTGCACATTGTGTAAAGTCCTGCTAAACCTCTACCCGTGAATAAGCACAGCACCTTCGTTCTCTTCGAGAACAGGGTTCGAAGATTAGATAAAGCCAACTTATAAATGACGCGCACAGAAGAAGGACAGGTGCCTGGCCCCTGTGCTCTGGCCATGCTGCCTCCCTCCCTCTGCGTCTCTACTCTCAGGAAAATCTATGTGGACGTCACTGTCTCCAGACGGGCACCGACATTGAGAAGACGTGGCCAGGGCACTGGTGACGTTGCCAAGTGGGAGGTGTCGATACTGCATACGAAGCTGTCAGATACAATCACCCCATCTTGCACTTCTCACCCTCAGTCCTTGCCGTTCTGAACCCGACAGTCCCCTGGCCCTCCCTGCTCCATGTTCCTGTCACCTCTCCTGGAGACACAGCCCAGCGAGACCACTGTTCCGTAGTGTTCGGGTGGACCTGCAGGTTGAGCCCCACTTCCTAGGAGACTGTGAGCAGGGAGACAGTGGACCATCAATCAGCTAGAATGGCTTTCCCAGAATCACCTATTCTGAGTCCCCAGGACTGGCTGGCTACAACAGAAATCTGTGCAACTCAGACGTCACTTCCAGAGGAAGCGTGGCCATGGCGCCAGGGGCTCGTCTGTGATTCAGCCTGTGGGTGTGGGACAGCGGTCAGGCTCCAGGCTCCCTGCTCCCACCTGACCCTCCTCTTCAGCCTCTCTGAGCCGTGGGCCAAGCAAGCGCTGCTCTCTAGTAAAGATATTACAGAGTTCCTCTCTCACCAAGGGTGGAGGCTGCACACAGACTGGGGTCCTGCCTTAGCCTCAGGGGTTCTGATTGGCTTGTTCTCTCTCGCTCCCCCCTTTACATCCGCACGCCCTTCTGACTTCAAACTCTTACAAGCTCTGAAGCAATTGCCTTTTACCACAGAAAATTTTTATGTAAGGAATACAAACATCATGCATTTCACAGATACAGCTTTAGGAACACATAGTGATTCTTCCCACCATACCAGCCCTCCCGAACCCCCCTTTACTAACCCCTTTTGTCTTCCATTAATGTCATTAATGTCCATTTTTCCACCTGATTTTATCCTTGCGCATCAAACACTATTAGATCAATTTTCTTTTGCCCACCCCTCTCCTAAATTACCTCCAAAGCTATCCTAGGAAGTGTCATGTCTCAAGAGAGTGGAGTTATTTTATTTTCTATATTTTATTTTAGAATGATGAGTGTGGAGAAATCCAGGAAAGAGATAGGGAGGATCTGGGGTCTCAATAAACATTTGGTTTCCATGAAAACACAAACACACCTAGGAGCATAATTCCTACGTGTGAACAATTGCAGGGGAGCATCTTTGTCTGCAAAGAGTCCTAACTTGTGTTGTGCCCTTATTTGGAAATAATAACTTTGCAGATGTAAGTAGTCAAGATGAGGTCATGTTGGAGTAGAGTGGACCCTACATCCAACGTGACTAGAATCTGTATTAGAAGAGAAGAGACTGCGATAGACACAGGCATGCCTGCTCTCTAAAACTGGAGGCAGATGTTGGAGTGTGCATCTGTATGTCAAGGTTTGTCAGGGTTTGTCAAGGTTTGACGGCCACTACCCTAACCTGGAAGAGACCAGGACAGATCCTCCCAAGCCTCTAGAACTATGAAACAAATACATTTCTATTGTTTGAAGGTCCGTGGTAACTCATTACAGGAGTTCTAGGAAACTTCAACTATTCAGCATGAATGATGACGTTACTCTCCACAGAGCCCACTTGGTGTGTCATTGTAAGTGACAACGGGTGCTGCAGAGGATTATAAAATGCCTTTTTCTCCCCTCTGAAGTGGCCCTGGCCATAAAGAAAACCACTGTTTCTTCCCTGAAATATCGCATCCCCTTGGGTAATTTTTAAAAGAGAAATCCATTTACTTCTGACTCATTTATTAGGAATGTACTGGGTGCATTGTCCCGAGCACTGCACCTATGTGAGAGAACAGATAAGAAGGGAAACTCCTGCCCTCCTGAAGGTCACATCCTGGTGGTAACTGATGAACAGCCTGAACTTTTACCAATGACCAAACTGATAACTCACGTGCTTTGTCTAATTTCTTCTGCACCCAATTGCGACACAGACATCTAAGCAGGTGATTTAACAAAGTTGATGATGGTCCGTTGGTCCCTGTATGTGGCTGGGTAGAGTGGAACAGGTATCCAGCCTTCTGGAAAAGTGGGGGCGGGGGCTCCTAAAGTGGCAGAGGTGTGACTGTGGTAGTAGAAGAGAGCCTAGAAGACATGCTCCGGATGCCTCCATGGCGCTCCCTGCTCTTCTCCTGAAGGGAGAAATTGTTCAGTGTGCTCTGTCTGGCCGAACACCTGTCAAATTCCTATTGCACTTGACTTTAATTAGGAGCAAGAACTAATACCCTTCTAATTAATTGCAACCTTCTCTCTGAAATGCCTCTGCTGCTTCCTCCTCTATTAGATGACCCCAAACAGAACTGCTGTGGAGCTGAGGACTCCCTTGGTCTGAGACCACGAGGGCAATACACGCAGAGCCTCACACACACACTTAGGTATTCAGATTTATTCGCATGCATTGACTACCTTGAAAACACGCAGCTTGCTCAGCCGCTGGCCTCCTCCCATGGTTTTCTCTTCCTAGAGTGGTGATTTAAACAATAGTGAAAGCGAAGTCTCCCAAGGTGGAGCCATCGTATCTTCCCTTCCCTTCCGACTGGTTGGTGAGCACATCACACACCTGCTTTATTTCTTCTACTGCCTTTTTTCCCTTTTTAAGCATCTCAGACTGAGACACTAGAGCCACTGTATGGGGTTCTGTATTTCTTTATGGGGTGAGCCAAAGCTTTCTCTGTCTACCACCTCCCATGACTCTGTCCCTCTCTCTCACTGATAACAAATAATCAACACTCATTTTTATTATTTTTAAAAATGTATTTATTTGAAAGGTAGAATGACAGCAAAAGAGAGAGAGAGAGAGAGAGAGAGAGAGAGAGAGAGGCGAAGGGGTAACAACGGTGCTTTGCGAGTGCTGTGTTTGAGAAGGCTGTGCCCAGTCGGCATGCACTTGTGTCCAGAGTGCCCTGTGAATGACGCAGGAAGAGGCCAGCTTTCTGCACCGAAGCTGACTCTGGCCCCTGGGCTCCGTGGAGTCCGTGGGATCCCTTCTCCCAGGATGCTCAGCCTTCATCTGGCCGCAGCCCTCATGACAGGAGTGCAGGTTCGTAAAGGTGTGTCCCCAGAGCAGCACAGGCCAGGCAGGCCAGTCTCATGGGACAAGCAGAGCTGGGAAGCCCGGTCCCAGAAGCAAGCCAGAAACTTGGCTAGGCAGACAGCTCCCTAAACCTCGTCTTTCCCAGGGTCTCGTATCCGTCCCCGCCTGGGGCTGGGAGGCGGGGAGGTCTGCTTTGTGGGCCCCTTCTGCAGAGGTGCGCCAGCCTCCCAGACAGGCAGGGCCTGACCGTTCACCCTGCACTGGGACGCACGGCCAGAACTGCCGACGTCCCGCTGAGCTCTCCTTTACCTACAATCACGGGCCCCACCGCACCCACCGCAGCCTCCAACAGCCTCCTTTCCTGTCTGCCTCATCACCGCGGGTGAAATGTGCCCGAGACCTGCAGTCCTGGTGGCGTCAGGGGTGGACGTCAGAACACATGGGGGCAGCAAGCACTTCCCATCTGCCCGCTGAGGCTCAGAGCAGAGGCGGGGCTGCCTTTGGGGGAAGATGTTTAAAAGGTGCTCAAGTAGGAAGGCCACCCCCAAAGTCCCTTGGGGGGAGTGCTGCACGGTGAAGACAAAGCAAGACCAAGCACGTCCAATGCTCCCAAGCACAGCGCAACTGCAGGCTGGCTCCTGGGCCGTGGCAGAGAGCTACTCCTGGACCGCAGGGCACGGGAGTGGTGACACATTCAGTCTGGAAGCGCTGTCTTCCCACGGCTCTTGGCTTGGCGCTAGAGGCTCATAGAGAACAGAGCAAGGGCCGGAGACGCTGGTCAGGGTGGAGCTCCCTGGTCACTGCCTACAGCACGGCTGCCCAGGGCACGAACCCTCGCCCTCCCCGGAAGCTGCAGTGGGTGAAGCCATGCTGGCGCCCATGCTCAACAGAGCACTAGAGAGACAAGCGTCACTCAGATACGTGGTTTCCCCCTGAGCAGAGTGAGTGGTGTTCTCTGTTTTCTTGTGTTTTTCTCTCCTGCTCTTCCATGCCCAATAACTGTCCCAGGAGACTTGTCGAGCGCCAGTGTCAAAGACAACCTCCAAAGATAGGTGAGCAAGGGCCCGGGGTCTCGCCTGGAAGGGTCTAATTTCCCGTCTTGGCTTTACCGCCTGCCCATGGGTGACCCTGCGTATATTTTTTCTCCTGTCCTTGCCTTCAGTTTTCTCAGCATCCATATTCTGAGTATAAAAGCACCTGTCTGGTGAGGTTGTGACGGACATCAGGTTAAGCGACCACACAGAGCAGAGTCCATTCTCTCTGGCACAGCTCCTGGTGCTGTGGCAAAGCAGGCAGTTTGGGTGCAGAGCTGCAGCGGGAAGGGTCCGCCTCTCTGCAGGCCGTGTGCACGCTGGGAACTCTCCTCGCACCCTATGAACGCTTTGACTTTTGCTTGTGCAGATGAGCGAGCCACGGCTGGACGTCTAAGAGAAGCTGCACGCCCTCACGTCACACAGCTGGGATGAAGGGGAGACGGCCTCACATCCAGACGCCCTGGCCCTGGTGCCCGTGTTCCAGCCTGGGAAACACAGCAGACCCACGGACTCATCTTTGGAACACGCAAGAGGCTGTGCCCTTTTCCATCCATCGAACATGAGGGAGAGAAGCTCGCAGAGCACAGAGGATGGGACCTAGCCCCACGGAAGGCAAAGGGTGCATGCAGGTGGCCAGTGGAGCTGGAGAGAGACATGGGCCCGCAGGGGCTTGGGGCTTCTGCTCGCCCTGGGGGCTCTGGCGTGGATGGGCAGGTGTCTGAGGTGAGGCCCTGGTGTCTGCTGTAGCTCCGTGTTGCACACCAAGCACGGTCCTCTCATTTGGTTGGAAAGGCAGGCCCAGACTTAACACACGTCTACACTCACTTTTAGTCCTTCGGGCACCGGTGCAACCAGGACTAGAACCTTCCCCTACAAAATCCTTTGTTCTGAACAGAATCACATCTGGAAAGCAGTGTTGCCGAGACCAGATGACTGCTCCTGCTTAAACAGCGAGAACCCAAGACGATCTCCCTGCACGCTTGAGCCAAGACTGCCCTGCCTGCCCCGCCCTCAGTGGCTTCCACAGCCCTCGGCACCCGAGGCACTGAGCAAATCAAACAACCAAATGAGCCCCTAGTCGCTCTGCTTCTTGATCCTCCAGGCGTGGGTCACTGGAGCTACAAATACCCGAAGGATGAAGTTTAGCAGACAGACTTTCGGATGATTATGTTCTTAAACTTCTATCGTTTCCATTATTGTTATTCCCTCCAGTCATTAGGAACATAAATAGGAGTTGAGTGTGGGGGCAGATGGGCAGGGATGCTCCTAGGTAATTTATTCCCTGAGATCACAGCTGCCCTCCCACACCCATTGAGATGTTTCCCCCTCCATGCAACACTGGCTCACATAGCTAAGTAAAAGCTTCCTGGCTGTTCCTTGCAGTCCCCCTTGAGTTAGGGACTGACTCTCCAGAGCACGAGAGGAGTGGCCGAGAGCAGGGCGAGGGAGCAGCCTCGGTGGCCCCTCGGAGACAAATCTAGTACTAAACAAGGCAAGGGCAACCACGGTCAAGTTTAATGAGCCTCAGGTGCTTGAGAAGTAAACCTGGAAATACTTAGCTACTGCATATCTGAAGAGCAATGGGTCTCCAATAGCTATGTGCACCGTTAATGTCGTTTGCCACCTCCTCCAAACGGCATGAGGCACTAAGAGCAGGGATTACAGTGCTGATTAGGTCCGTGCTGCACCCAAACACATCAGGCTGCTTCGGGGCTTGGCCAAGCATCTTCAGGGATGTTCAAAATCAGAGGGAGAAAAATGCACGGAGAAGTTAGCTTAGGGAATCAGGGGTCTGACATCTACACGTTAATCAAAGTATAAAGTACAAACCACACATGTGAAATGACAAATGTTAGCGGATTTCAAAGGCGGCTTTGTACTGGGCTCCTTGTGACTGCCGGGCATACCGA
The DNA here is from genome assembly GCF_033115175.1 of Lepus europaeus. Lineage (NCBI taxonomy): Eukaryota > Metazoa > Chordata > Mammalia > Lagomorpha > Leporidae > Lepus > Lepus europaeus. Next base: position 6,195,603 of record NC_084839.1, read on the forward strand.
GAAATCCGTGCTGATGGAGCCCTCGAGCCTCGCCTTCGACAAGGCCTTGGATCAGGCATCTTGGACTCACAGGGGGTGAGGCAACGGTGGAGAAACTACTATTGCAGAGGCCATAAGGATTCTGATTGGTGCAAGTGGCTCGTCACCTTACCGTAATCACACATGGAAAATGCAGCCGCAGTAAAAATCCGGTAAGTGAATTTTATTTGTACAACTGAGATTTTGCCCCGTACCCTTTCCGTTGTTTTGTTTCAGCAAGTCAGGAAGTGGAGTACACAGCATTCAAAAACTCTCAAAGCTTTGGAGCTGCCTCTGAGGAGATTCTATGGAACTAGACTCAGTCAGTCATTAGCTCCTCTGCACCCTTTGACGTGATGCTTTCTCCTGTATCAGGTGCTGTGATGGAAAACAGCAGGTGTTACGACATCTCTGCCCACAAGGTGTTCAAAAACCAGCCAGCGACCGCTCAGGATCTCTGTGTATTGGTTTCTCTCTTTGTGGGAAGGAAAGGAAAGAGACTGGCAACCGCCTGTTGCATGATAAAATACAGCACTGAGTTGGGGTCCCTTAAAGAGTTAAAGCAATCAACAGGAGCAGGCTGCTATAGCAACCACCAGGTTTGCATCAGTCCCCACAGGAAAGATTTGTTTATTTCCACACAACGGCTGCTGCCGGTCAGTTGTCTCTCCTCTATCTGTAGCCCTGGCATCTGAAAACCTGGAATCCAAGGGCACAGTGGCAGGAACAGAGGGAGGAGAGGAAGGCCAGGCCCCTTGCACTGACCAAAACCCAGTCACATGACCTCGACCTAACTGCAAAGCGTGCTGGGAAATGTAGTTTTCCTGGGATCTCAGGAGCAGACACAGTAGCAGTTCCCTGCCACAGTCCATTCCACAGAACCAAAGACCTACAGGATTAGAGGAGACAATTACATCATATTTAGCACACTATTTGTTTGCAAATCGTCCCTCTTCTTTTTTAAAATTTTTAGAATTTATTTATCTGAGACACAGAGTTACAGAATGAGAGACAGAGAGAGAGGTCTTCCATCCACTGGTCTACTCCCAAAAATCGCTACAAAGGCCAGAGCTGGATGGATCCAAAGCCAGGAGCCAGAAGCTTCTTCCAGGTCCCTCTATGGGTGCAGGGGCCCAAGGACTTGGGCCACCTTCTACTGCTTTCCCAGGTACATTAGCAGGGAGCTGGACGGGAAGTGGAGCAGGCAGGACATGAACCAGAATACATATGGGATGCCCATTCAGCAGAGGTTTAGCCTCCTACCCCATGACAATGACCCCTTTCTTTTATTTTTGGTAGACCTAATCTTTCTCTTACTTAAAATACATAGTTATTTCTGCATTCCCTGATCAACCCCAACTACTAAAACAATAGGATGCGCTGGTTCTAAGCATGAGCACGGAAGTTCAAGAGACAGAGTGATGCACCAATCCTCCTCCGTGCCGGGCTCTTTATCAGAAAGTGGGATTGGTAATTCCAGCTACTTCACAGGGTTGCTGGAATTAAATGACTTCAGGAACGAAAGTACTTTGCAGGCTATAAAATCAAGGCACAGCAAATAGCCCATAGCATTGGGAAACTGGTGCCTCCGAGGGTTCTTTCTCTCCCACAGCCTTCTTGAACCAGTCCTTCCTCTGGCCCCTTGGCGTGCAGCTGATGCCTCTGAGAGCTTCGTCTTCCCCGACAGGTCCGTGGGGCTTCCACCACAGCACCTTTCTCTGTCCTGTCTCAACCTCTTGAGGCACAAAACATGGGGCCCATGAACAACAACGGGCCAACCCTCAGCTTGGCTTTGTGACTCCACAGAGCCAGGGGGACCTGATGACGGGGGACCCCCTCAAGTGCTTGTCCTTGTGGACCTGTTGCAAAACGAGATTTCCTGCATTTAACATCTCATCGCTTTGGTTGACGTAGCCGAGAGCTCCCACCTCTCACATGCTCTGGATGGGAACACAAGCTGTCATCACCAACAGATCCCTTTGGATCCTCTAGAAAGATCTCTGCTACGTCTTCCAGAAGTCTTATCTTTCTCAGATTCTTCCAGCAAAGCATGGGAGGCCCTGACACACCTGGAAACTAACAACTGACAGGGAAGAGAGGGGATGATGTTGGTTTCTGATTTCTGACCTGAGCTCCAAGCCCCAACACCTTCTGCATTCCAAAAGAGCCCCTCTCCCTTCCCCCACACCACACACACACACTTTTTATTCATTTATGCATCTTCGGATCTCATGTGCATAAAACCAACATATTCCTTAAAACACACACACTGAGGTTTTGTGTTTTTTTTTTAACTTTTATTTAATGAATATAAATTTCCAGTGTACAGCTTATGGATTACAATGGCTTCCCCCTCCCATAACTTCCCTCCCACCCGCAACCCTCTCCGTTTTGTGTTTTTAATCTGAAGCAGCGGTCTTGTACAAGAAGTGAAGAACACATAATTCATTTCCAAGCCAAGGCATTTTGGAGAATGAAAGAGCACCTAGCAATAAGTCCTATGGGGCTGTCCTTGCCAAAGCAGAACCTCAGCTCACCCCAGAGAGAAAGTGCAATTATCTGGAAATGTCTGTGTTCCGATCACATGATGACATCGACATTACATGGACTCCACCTTACACAGAACTGTAAGGACTGATCACATTTGCTGTTACATTCAACCTTCCTTTTCTTGCCAATGACTTTGACATTCTTGTATATATTTAATAACCACTTACATCGCCAGGTCTCATCAATGCTTGGCCCATTTGTCTGTTGGCTTCTCTCCCCTTGCTGATCTGCAGGTTCTGTACAGCTTGTGTGTCAGTGTTGAGCACAGTGAACATGAGTATCTTTGGTTGGTACCCCTTTGTCCAAGTCTGTCTCTGAAGTCCGTTGTTACAGACATGCCCTCCGTCTGGGTACCGATGCACTTTCCTCCATGGTGAGTGCTGTAGAAATCCTATTCAGAGTCTTCCCAGCTCCCTGTGGTGTTGCTCCTTGGGAAGCTATTCCATTTGGAGTTTCTCCCTGAAGTGCTGTGAGTCTGCATTTAATTTTTTTGTGACAAAGCATTTCCTGAGTCAATATCAAGCATCTCACCTCCACCAGGTAGCACGTGGCTGCCTCTATGGGCAGGTTTCCGGGTCAGCTCCCTGCCTCTGTTTAAAACCCTGATCATACTACAGTTCTTCGGAAACACATCTTATTCTATGGAAAACTGTCCTCCTCTCTTTCCCAACGTTCCATAACTATTGAATTTATTTTGAATCCATCTGACAACTTCTTAAAGCCTACTCCTGAGAATTTGCTTAGAACTGTGTTGAACGAGAAACGGATCTGAGCAAAGCAGATTAGCTAAAAAAAATAACTGATCATCTCTGTAATTGTACGGTCATTCTTGTCACAAATCCACCCAGTGTGCTAGGATTTCTAACACATGGACTGAGAGATTCATGACCCACCTTGTGTGTGCACGTGTGTGTGTGTGCACAGGTGTTTGTGGGTGTGCTCCCTTTTATTTCCTTCTCCTACATGTATCAGAAAGAATGAATGTTATATTACATATCTGAAAAATATGTAATATACATCTATACATTCATTTTCCTTATCAACAGATTTTTTTACTTACAGTAAAAGAAGAGATAGACAAAAAAGCTACTAAAAGAAAACATGCAAATGAATAAATATTCACTATGAAAAGTGGGAAATAATGATCAATCTTCTAGTATTGATTGACAGTATCTTCTCTCATCTGTATCTTGCCTTTGTAACTTTTATTAATTATTATTACTACTTCTGTCTTTGATATATCCTAATTTCTGTTCCCAGACATCATGTTACTTTATGGCTGTGTATGCATACTGGGAGAATCACTCAAATTCAGCATTCAATCTACTAACTTATTCTTCAACTGCATCTTTATTGAACAATTTCATTTTCCATGGTCAAAGTCTTCTTCATGTGCTTGTTCCTGCTTCAAATAATTTTAGAGGTATGGACAGAATTTTTCTTTACATTCTCCCTCTGAATCATCCTGTTAGTTTTGTTTCTTCCATTTTTGATTTCTCACCGATGGGGCTTTTCCTGTACAGGCTTGGCCGGGTCACTTTCCAGTGATGTTGTCACGTGTTCCCTTGGGACCACCAGTTGCACTGCCAGTAATGTGTGCTGGGGAGGGCGTCAAAGCTCACGTTCAACTGATTTTCAGTTTGGGGATGTCTCCGGGAATAGAGCCCCAAATATCACACTCTAGGCTCTGGACTTTCACTACCCATCAGAGAACTTTCTGGAATCTCCTCCCACATGTTGTTTTTCTCCTGCAGGGCTCCGCCTCCAGTAACTGCACATCTCACGGAGGCAATGGGCTGTGCTGCCCCACCTGCCGTGGGCTCTCTGCCCCTGTGGCCCTGCAGAGCTGAGCTAATGCTACCCTACCTGCCCTGGCTGAACGTGGACTGAGCGTGCCTTCTTACTCTGCAGAGGTTAAGAGCTTGGCAGATGTCTATTCAGGGAAACCCAAGATGAACTAAAAACCAAGTGTGTTAGTCCACGTTTTGTTCCTGGAACCAAAACACCTGAGGGCGCTGTTTGGGAAAGAAGGGGTTTATTTCAGCTTACGGCTTGTACATTGCAGTTCAGGGTTGGATAGCCCCACAGCCTGGCAGCTACAGAGGCAGCTCATGGTGCACACGGAGGCACACATGGGAGCCAGGAAGCAGAGGGAGAATCTCGACTGAAGTTTGAATTCAAATAACCAAACCTCTCACAAGAACCAGCCTCTGAGGACATGACCCCAAAGACCTGAAGACTTCCCAAGCCCCACCTCCTTGTTGCCGCAAGGAGACCAAGTTTCCATGCTGATCCATTGAGCATTAACATTAAAGCATCAGTGTGAACCCCCAGCACGAGTCTTGGGGGATGCATCCCCAAAGCATGCCAGCAAACAAAATCCAATCAAGACCCGATCAGCCCACCTGCTCCAGGTCTTGACAGTGATTCTCTGCCCAGGCTGTCACACCCTCGTCTTCCACCTGTTGTGTGGCCAGGAGGACCCAGCAATCTTCTCGCTCCCCAAGGGTTTTTCCCTTTTGTGTCAGAGTCTACAGCGTTCTGACGTGGACCAGCCTCCATCCAGCATCCACGGCCTCTCAAAAATACGATCTGGGTATCCATGTAATTCACTATCTTTGTTGCAAGCTCCTGCTGCTATATTTTTTAAAAGACTCACAGTTTATTTGACAGAATTACAAAGAGTAAGGGAGAGGGAGAGGGAGAGGGAGAGGGAGAGAGAGAGAGAGAGAGAGAGAGAGAAAGAGAGAATCTTCCATCTGCTGGTTCACTCCCTAAATGGCCACAATGGTTGGGGCTGGGTCAGGGTGAAGTTAGGAAATTCAAGCTTCTTCTGGGTCTCCCCTGTGGATGCAGGGGCCCAAGGACGTGGGCCATCATCTTCTGCTGCTTCCCCAAGTCCATTAGTAGGGAACTGGATCAGAAGTGGAGGAGCAGGGACTCAAACCAGTGCCCATCTGGGATGCTGGCACTGCGGATGGTGATTTAACTCACTGCACCACAACAGCAAATCCCCCTCCCCTCCGCTGCTTTATCTAAAATTCTCAGGACAGGAAGAATCCAGGACACAAGTCGCAGGTGGTGCTGTCTAGAATGCAGGGTCTGGCATGGAGATTCCTGGGAGTAGATAGCTTGAGATAACTTTGCAGAGACCTGGCGTCCATCTTCCTGCTACAATGCTGGGGAGCTGGGTGGTTAGAGGTCAGGGCTCGTAGCTCCTCACTGTCAGGCCACACACTGGTTAGGCTGCAGCGAAAGTGAGATAGAGTAATCCTTTACAGAGAGCATGGATTGTCCTGGAAAAGTGACGCTACCTTGGGAACAGACAGCTGTGTTTGGACTATGCCGGTGGGAGCCGCAGCCTGCCAATTGCCCGTCCACCCCCACATCCCACCATGCCTCCCCACTATCTCCCCAACCCGAGAGATTAGGAGAACTGCTTTGTTCAGCAGCACTGGATAGCACCCTGACAATGAGCTGTTATGACTGGAGCAGGGTTTAGCAAGAAAGAGAGAACACAGTAGAAAATCTGCTATTGTGGTCAATCGCACTCGTCTCTTTATCTGCTCCTGAGTTCACGATAGCATGGTGACACCCATGGAATCCGGTGCACGTGGGGGAGTCTGACATGAATGCCCAGGTGGGAAGGTGGCCAAAAGTAGACACAGACGGAGAGCAGAACTGAGGAGGGATCTCAGGCCGGTTAGAGAGCACGAGCAGGCCCCCATGATTGTATCACAAGGGAGCAGTCAAGCCCCGAACACTGCAGGTCCATTTCCAATCCCCATCCTTACCTTTGCACAAGCCTTGGCGTTTGGGGATGGATAAAATATGAGACTGTGAATACCCAGATGTTCCAGCTGCTGAACCACCAGAGAGCAAGGCTTTTCCGTGTGTACGAAATGATGACCCAGTATATTCCATGACGCCGTAGAGACGGCAGCTACACCATTAGGAGCAAGTGGACTCAGCACCTGGCTAGGTTTGGAATATGTAGAAGAGCTGTACTCTCCGTCTGCATGGAGAAGGAAAGAGGCGAAGGCATTGATACAGCATTGATACAGCAGCTCAGGAGCCACGTGGGATACCCACAGCTGACATTGGAGTGCCTGGCCCGGATCCCAGCCCCTCTGCTTCCAATCCAGCTTCCTGGTCATGTGCATCTTGGGAAGTTGCAGGCAAGGGTCAAGTAGCCGAGTCCCTGCCACCCACATGGGAGACACAGACTGAGTTCCAGGCTCCTGGCTTCAGTCTGGCCCAGCCCTGGTCACTGCGGGCATTTGGAGAGTGAACCAGTGGATACATGACATATCTGCCTTTGTCTCTGTCTCTATCAGCTCTCTGCCTTCAAATCAAACTAAAATAAATTTTAAAAAATTTTAAAAGAAAGAAAGAAAAAAAAAAAAACCGAAAACCTAGTGAGATTTGCATGTGCTTGGCATTGACCGCCAAGAATATGGCGAGGCATTTGATACCATCCATTATCTATAGATAACAACTGAGGGTTCTATGCAACAGGAACAATTGCTAAGGGCACACAGGACAGTGTTTTCTTTTTTCTCGCTCCCTAGTTTCACCTATAAAACCCCACAAAGCCTTCTTTCTGACATGTTTGAAATATGGCATTGAGAACAGTGACCTGATGTGTCCTATATTTTATGCAATGTGCAAAGGTCAGTGAATGGATTACCCTGTATTCGCCATGCTGTTCGCCTCTATGCTGACACCTTGTGCACTAGCAGGCTCTGCAAGGTGCTATGTCTCACAAATGGATTCTCCTTATGTGGCGAACAGCTATGGGGCAGCCGCACAGCTCTGGCTCTAGTGACCTGGCAACCCAAGAGTCCACTGGGAATGCAAGAAAATCCACTGTAGAGAAAAGATCAGAAACACACAACTGCTTGTCCGACTTCTAGGTGCAGTGTGTAGCTTGATCTCTGAGCCAAGCTGGGTTCAGGTCTAAATAAAAATTAACCACCATGGTTTTGTCAATTGGGATTCTCAAATACAGCCAGTTTTGTCTCCTGATGTTCTGGGAAGGAGAGAACTGAAGAAAGGAGGGGAGAGAGGGAGTGGGAAGGGAAAATGATGGTCAGGAGAGGGGGAGGAAGGGAGAGAGGTAGGGAGGGAGGGAGGGAGGAATAGACAGACATGGATAGAGTAAGTCCAGCCAACAGCTGACAAACATTCCTAGGTATTATAGAAAAATCTTAGGAGAGCAAAGATCAAAACTATATCAAATTTTGGAATTATATGTTACTATACCTAATGAAAACCAGGTATTTATTAAAAAGACTATGAAAACTGACTTGGTCGAAAACGTGAGAATGATCAAGGTCAGTACTTACAAATTCGTAGTTGGGTAAGTTCTAAGCCTAGGTAAAAAGTTGGCTTTCAAAATCAGCCGCTGTGTTCCCAAATATTTAGTCACTGATAAAGAACCCATGTTTGCGTGTCCAGCACTGGGCCAGCACCTTCTGAGGCCAGACACTGTGGTAATCAGGCTGACGGGAACAAAAACAAGAGAGAAAAGTGGACTCGCACGTCCCCACAAAGCTATCTGGTGAGGTTTCCAAATGGAATGTCAGGATGCCTGTGGAGGGTACACGGAACATGACAAAGTGCAGCTTGGCATACAGGGGACGTTCAGTCAGTCAACAGTGAAGAAGAAGTCTTGGTCGACCACTGGAGAAATCCGGGTTTAAGCCCATCTCGCGATACTAATTCACAGGTGGGAAAATGCGCATGCAGGCATGTGCGAGCGTGTGCACACACAGAGACGCCCACTCCAGTGCTGAGCTCGGGCACATCCGGTCCCGGGGGCATTCCGAGGCCAGCTGAGTAACGAGGAACCAGTCCCCCACGGCTGCCCCTCCCTGTGACCCCGCGGCTGCTTCACCAACTTGACACAAGCAAAAATCTGCTCCAAGGCGTGCACTACGGGATTAGTGAAAATAATAAAAATGCATCATCAATAATTGATGAATTATTTACAAGAAACATACAATAGTTTTCTACTACTAAAAAGACTGATATAAATGAGTCTAATAAAGATATAGGAAAGGTTTTCCACATGTTTTATATTCCAAAAGAAAGGCAAAATACAAAATAACATTTTCCTATGATTTTAACTACATGTTTAAACAAAAGTCAGGAAATCTATTTTACCAAATTAAATTATTAGTTGCATATGTTTGTGTTGAGATATAAGGTTATTTAACTTTTCAGAACGTTATTTAATAATGCTACATCTTCTCAATATAAATATAAGTAGATTCAATAATGGACTAGAATTCACTATGGGCTGAGCAGGAGATTTTAAAAACTGATCACTGATGGGTGAGGAAACATAGACTCAGAGATCCAGCTTTAAAATATCCTGGTAGGAAACAGGAGTCTTGGGATCCTCGTTAGGGTGCAGCAGGTAAGGCCAGCATTGGCCACGCCAGCATCTCACAGCAGAGCGCTGGCTCAGGACCCGGCTACGCACTTTTCATCCAGCTTCCTGCTGGTGCCTGGGAAGGCAGCAGGGATAACCAAGTGCCTGGGCCCCTGACACCCATGTGGAAGACCAGGATGGAGTCCCTGGCTCCTGGCTTGAGCCTGGTCCAGCCTTGGCTGTTGTGTCCATTTGGGGAGTGAGCCTGCAGATGGAAGAACTCTGTGTGTGTGTGTCTGTCTGTCTGTCTGTTGCTTTGCCTTTCAAACAAATAATTAAATCCTTTAAAAAAGGAAGAAATGAAAATCAGGGAGTGTTCTGAAGTGTCTAGCTGGTGGGATGCAGAACTCAGCCAACATGACAGGTGCTCATCAAAGCAACCTAACATTCATCATGGGACCCAAAGAACGTCCGATCATGTCGGCTCCCTTTGAACGCCTAACTGGAAGATTGCACAGCCACGGCCAAAACTACAGGATTTTCAAATGCATTCTGCAGCAAAGTTGTTACCATGGCCCACATATCTGAAGATTAATTTCAACATTTGGAAGGGGCAGACGTGCATATCACTGCCCGCAGAAATCCCAGCAAGCAATCTCCCCTCACTCCTCGCTTCTGCCCGGCCCTTCCTCCACCACGTCCCCCCTCCCAGCGCTAAGCCATGTGACTTTGTTCAACATCTGCTTCCTTTCTTTTCTTTCACAAAAAGCACGCATGAATAATCAGACCACACTGCTGCTGTTAATTGTAAAAATCACCAGTAACCTTCCAGGTGCTGTCTACTATATAAGCATTGTAATTTTCTATCCTAAAATCAGCAACTCCCCCACGACATTGTCTGCCCTGGGGCACGAGCACTGCGTGGCTCTGAGCTTGGCAAAGGCAGGCGCAGCCCCATTTACTGGGACTGAAAGGGATGGATCCCCACCTGCAGCGTTGGAGACAGTAATTCCTGATGTTAGCCAGGCCTCAGGAGGCGCAGCTTTGCCAGCCGCCACGTGACCCAGCACTTTGCATTCCGCGTGAGATCACGCATGGAGGTACGCGGGGATTGGCCGACACCCACCGAGCCCGTTTGTCTCTTCTCTGCCTCCGCCCCAGTCCCAGCGGATAATGGAGAGAAAGCCATCAGAAAGATCAAGCCGGTGTGGATTCCGCTCCACTCTACCTGCTACGCCCGAGGTGCCTGCACTTTTGCAGCGACAATGGAGAGCAGAGGAAGCAGAAACTCAAACACTCCAGAAAGCCCCCACTGGAGAGAAAAAGAGAATCCTGGCCTTCTGCAGAGAGAGGATCGCAGCACGGAGAGGATGTGCCTCCCCCAAAGCCACACAAACACTGCCTGGTGCTTGGGTTCCACAAAACAGATCCCCACTTCCATCTGCTTCCTGCGAGGCACCTGTGGTTTTCCTCAAGATGAACGGAAACAAAGCTGGAGTTTCCATTCTTCTCAGGTACCACATCCCTGGACGCACCTGCGGTGCCTTCGTGGGGGCTCAGTCACCACGGAGCTCTATGCAGGAGCCCCCCCCCCAGGCTTCCAGTGCCACTGCAGGAGCCCCCAGCCCACGGCTCTCCGTGCAGGCACAGCCACAGCCATCATGTGGCCCCCGCCAGAATATTGGAGGCGCCTCTAATCCACGTGGCTTCCCTATATTTTGTTTTATATTCCCGGCCTCATGCAATACTGCAACAACTGAATAGAATGTGTGGCGAGAGTGCTTCAACAATAAACGTGGTAGCTGGGAGGTTCTTGGAGACCACGGGACCTATGATCAGCATTAACGCCCTCGCCTGAGGCACAAACTGGTTCTGTGAGGACAGGGAACAGGAATGGTGTTTTCAATGCGGTATCAGCTCCTCTCCCTTCCGGAGTCTTCGCTACACCCTGGAGAGGAATCCTGGAACTGCAGCTCCCGCACTTCCTCCCCAAAGGCCTGGAGGTGAGAGTGGAAGTGAAAGGGAAGAAGACAGCACGCCCCCCCCCCCCCCAGCAGCAGTCAGGGGCAGAAGCCTGGGGGGGCACCTGGGGGACAGCGGGGGGGAGGGGGAGAAAGAAAGGGGTGGGCTTTCTCAGCAGCTCCTGCAGGCTTCTGCCCACCTGCCTTAGTGGTGCAGGCTGAGACCATCTGCAATGCCACTCTGTCTTGTGTCTCCGGGCCCTTCCAAAAGTTTTCTGGGTTTTGGTTTCTTACAATAAAAATCTTCCTATGAGAAAGGAGTCATCTTTCCAATAAACGGTACCGAGGCACCTGGGTATGCAAGGAGGGAGAAGAATCAGCCTTGAACTCTACTGGGATCACACCTACACATTGAGTGCTGTTGGATATGCACGTGTGACAGGTAAAACAGCACATTTTAAAAGGAGACGAGAGCATCTTAAAACTCATGGGTAGCTTCATAGCATAGTTAGCTTTATAAGCCAGTAGTATTACTTTCCATTGTACTTCAGAAAGGCTTCAATGTTTGTAAACACTGATTTACATGAGCTGTTGATAGTAACCAAAATGAGGTGCAGATGGGGGACTGTTGCTGTGGTTTCGTTCTGAGAGGAGGAGTGCCGTGGGGGCAAGAGGCACAGAGCCACCACACAGACCCTGGGAGTTGGGTGAAAGCAGGCCAGAGGTGAGCAACCACAGACTCATTTATTTCAGTTGGTGCAGCAGCTTATATAGCCAAGGCAGCCAATCCGGTCGAGGGGTGGTCTATGCCCTAACCAATCACAGCCTGTTGCCAGGCAGGCTCCATTGCCAGGTGGGTTCTGAAGCCATTCCTGAGTGACTGACTCTGGCTTGCCAGTTGCCATCTTGGCATGACCTTCTCATCCCACCACAGGGGACCCTCTCTGCCTCTGCCTGAGGTGACAATGGGGGGTGCTGACCCACCGTGGAGGGCCTAGCAGCACTTTCTGTGGTATTTCTAACTACTAACAAGGTAAAGAGTCCAAGAGACAGGAGACGCACTGAACCTACGCAACTCTTCCAGACTCCTTTCGTAAGAGGAGCCTGCCTCACATCCTTGACACAAGACGCAAGGGCGGCCTGCAAGGGGCGGCTCTTCGGCAGAAGCCTTCTCTGCTGGGCCCCCGGCAAAGCTGGAAACCGTGGGTGTGTGGACTCAGGTGAGACTTGGTGGCCTCCCCTGGGGAAGGAAGAGGAACGCCAACCTTCCAGGGCTGCAGGAGAGGGTGGCCGGGGGCATCCTGAGCACCGCGTTGGAGGAGCACCTGGTACCAGACAAGGCCTGCCCCCTGGGAGGCCCCATCCGCTCTGTCCAGGGAGGGTTGCCGAGAGGCCCCCGTGCTGGAAAGAGACCGCACTGCGGGAAGCAGCTGCAACTTCTCTCGTCCCTGCCACGTTTCTCTCCACGTCCCTCACTGATGATTCGGAGGATTCACCGTAATCCTGGCTAAGAAGCTCAGGCCCCTTCACCCCAGAGCAGCGTTCCGTCTTGAACTCAGGGCAGTATGAGGCCGGCAGAGCATCCCCACGCCCAGAGGTGGACAATGCCTCATCTTTGCAGGACAAGCCGTCCCTGTGCGCTCTGCGTCTCTACTCAATGGTTTGCTCAAGTCCGTAAGAAAGTGCGTCTCTCCAATCCCAGGATCTGTGTCATGTCCGGCATCACTCAGAAACCGAAATTGCACAGTCAGCCTACTCCTGAATCCCAAGCCTGTCCCTGCTTGTCATCCCCAGCGATGCAGAGGACACGGCATGACCACCCTCACCGGGACCCTCTCCTTGACACGACACAGGCAGGCTCACACCCACACTCGGCCGAAGCTGCTTCCGCTAGGGCTGGAGTGTCAAAATCCACTGGAAGTTTCCCTCCCCTCATGGCTGGGATGCAGACTCCCTCCTGCTGAGGTCCCTGTGCCCCGGTTTCCAGGGCCCCTCACTCCCCAAGCTTTGGTCTCGCTGGCTGAGGGGCCCTGCCTCTTCCTGTGCCTCCATGTTCACGGCCTCTGATGACCCCGCTTGGGCCCCACTCACCCCCTGTAGATAACCCAGACCTTGACTGTTTCCCAGATCGCTAAACGCCCACGCCTATCTCCACTTGAATATCCAGACCCCACAGGTCGGGGGGGGGGGGCGCAGTCTGAGGAGGAAAAGGGACAAGACAGCAATGGCCAGGGGCCACCTCTGTCCTCAAGGCTAATCACAAAGTGGGTGATGAAGAAACGTTTGTTGGGGCTAGAACTGGGGCACAGCTGCTGAGGCCACTGCCTGCAGAGCCAGCATCCCACAAGTGCACTGACTCGTTTCCAGGCTGTCCCACTTCCTGCAAATGATCTGGGAAAAGCAGAAGATGCCCCAAGGACCTGAGACCCGCGGGGAGCTCCTGGCTTCCGGCTCTGGTCTGGCCCAGCCCTGGTTGTTGTAACTATGGGGAGTGAACCAGCAGACGGAAGATCTCTCTCTCTCTCTCTCTCTCTCTCTCTCTCTCTGCAATTCTGCTTTTCAAATAAATAAATAAATATTTAAAAAAAAAAAAAAGGAGATGTCTGTTGAATGGCTGAATGAACGTGTAGCCAGGAAAGCTCAGAACTCCCCAGGTGCGTCTCTCGCTGGCCTCCCTCACTCATCACTGTGCCTGTATCTGACCACCGTGGGATGAGCGCCGTGCACCTTCCAGCAAGTTTCAAAGAGGAATCGGGGATCCAGGAAGCCTTGGGCAGTGTGCATATGTGTACTTTTACAACGCTCTGTCAGGTGCATCAGGTTTGTTTGGTTTTTTTTTTTCCCTCTTTTAATGTAGCCTCAGGCTTCCCAAAAAGTACAGCCCAGAAAGTATTCCAGAGGAGATCAGGGCTGCTCCGAGAACAGCAAGCCAGCTGAGGCCTCATTACTGGTGGACGCACACCCCTGCCTGCAGCCAGAGCTGTGTCCCCGTTTACCATCTCCACTCAACGCTTGCTGTCTTCCACAATGCGGCTGCTCTGGGTGAGAAGGAAGGATTTGCTGTATAATCTGTTTTTTAAAGAGATTATTTAAGGCACGATGTCTGTTTATGGTCCCAAGATAAATTATAATCACCTTTGTTTACCTCATATTCCTTTCTTAATTAACTGACAGCCTATTAGCATACATTTTTTTATCCCAGGAGTATTAATTATACATAATTTATATCATAAGCATTTATTTCGTATCAGTGGGATGAATAAAACATTTACCTGCTTATAACTACTTGAGGTTAACATTTTTATACAAAAAACTCACCTGGGACTTCCAATCAAATTATCCGATTTTTAATTTTCCATTACATAATGATACTGTACTAGGCGTTGTAGCATTTCCTTGCACTCTAGCTAAACAATCATTAAGCAGAGTGCCTTGCTGGCAGCATTAATTAACCAATGATGCACGCTTTGCTGCACAATGAGGCGCAAGTAACTAAACTGTGAACTTGGGTGATGTGAGTGCAGGAGTCCTTCCTGGGACTGGAACTCCAGCACCAGCCCTGGCAAAGCTCGGAGACCACAGCTCCTCGGTTTGGAGGGGAGCCCAAGGGCCAAAGAGCACATCTTTTATTTATTTATTTATTTATTTATTTATTTATTTTTCCATTTTGAAGATAAACTCTCTCAGGCCCAGAGAAGGCAAACGTCTGGCATGATCCACCCCATGAAGTGTCCACCCCATGAAGTGACCCTGTTCTAGAACTTTCTACACACACACAGGTGTGCTCTGCTCTCTCAAAGCCAGAGGCCCCAGGGAGGTGTGCGGCAGGTGGGAGCCGCCCCACATCCTGTGAAATGGGACGTGCAGGGCTCAGACCTGGGTGCGGCAATCTCTCACGCTTCCTCCACGGTGCCTGGGCTGATGTCGGATCCTCTCAGGAGACTGCTGGGGCGACTGTGGCTGCTGGGCTATGGGAAGCCCTGGGCGCAGCCTCCAGACTTAAAGCGCAGCCCGTATTTCTCCCCGATTCTCCCCTCCCTTACCCACCCCTCCTCCCTGCCTTCTCACTCTGGGTTGTACAGGGCCAAGCCCAGGTGTCCTGGCGTCTCCTCTCCATGGTCGCTCTACCACTATGGCTTCCAGAACCCAGTGCAGAGCAAGTCCGTTTGCAAACAGCCCTTTCCATCGGAGAACAGTCATTGCTTAGCGTGAACTTAGCGGTTTGGTGAGCGGGGAGAGGACATGTGGCTGCAGGAGAGGGAACAAGCTTGCTTGAGATCTGCAGTGCAGGTGATGGAGGAGCTGACCTCGGGCCTCCAGGCCCCGACTGTGCGACAGACCCTGGCCACCA
This sequence comes from Lepus europaeus, assembly GCF_033115175.1. NCBI lineage: Eukaryota > Metazoa > Chordata > Mammalia > Lagomorpha > Leporidae > Lepus > Lepus europaeus. Next base: position 6,210,862 of record NC_084839.1, read on the forward strand.
GGTGCCAGCTGTGTGTGAAACCAGGCCCTGGGTGCTGACCATGAGACATGCCCAGGCCATCAGGTCCCACAGAGGGCCTTGGCCAGCCTGAGCTGTGCAGCTGGGCCTTTGCAGCTGCACTTGGACGTGACTTCTCCATGCTTCTGTGGGAGGGCAGCAGGCTGGAGCTACCGAGGGACAAAATGCCCACACACCTCCAGAAGCACCTCCGTGTACCCAGCCCGGGCTGGTCCGACAGGAGCCACGGTCACACAGAGCGTCAGGGCCTGTCCCCCCCCACCCAGGACGCTGTCCGCACAACACGGCCCCGGGCACCTTCCTGGCATTTCAGAGGTGGGCTCTGGTCCCTTTCTTCCCCGTCCCAGAGTCTGACACCCACGTTTAGGACGGCAGATGGTCCATGCAAGGGAAGGCAGGGGCCAGGGTGCAGAAGAGCCCCCGTTCCTCCCGGCGAGTCTGGGGCTTCCCAGCTGGAAGGGATCAGGGTGGGCACCCGGGGAGCAGCAGCAGAGGGGCATCAGGAGAGTGAGGCCTTGCTGGGGGCAGGCTGTGGGGGAGCAGATCAATGGGACGGAATCGCAGATAACTTTGCCTTTCTACCTCTTGGGTTTTATTCATTTTTAAAATTTGGTTTTACAATAAGCCTGCTTGCATAAGCCGCAAACATGTGTATTTAAGAAATTCATGGCATTGATATTAGCACGAGGACTCTGTGCCCAGCCTGGCCCTGTGCTCGTCCTGGTGCAGGTTGAAGAACTCACAGGAACTCAACTCCTCCAGCACGGAGGGGAGAGAGACCCCGGGCTGCTCAGCCCTGCAAACTGCTCAGGAGGAGAAGTGGGCGAGGTCCGGCACCAGCAGGGCTCGGGCAGAGGCTTCCTTCCCACCGCCTGGCTGTCAGTGGCTCCCACTGGTTCTCACCTCTGAGAGCAGGTGCAGGGTGCTGTTTGTGGAGTTGGACCTTCAACTGCCTCCCTCCAAGCTCTCTGGTGCTCTCCTTTCCCAGCTCTGGAGCTCTCATGGTTCGGGTTATGCCCTGTGGCCTGGTCGTCGACCTTGGCTCCAGGCACTCCCACCCTGGTCCCTTCGGCATAAGAAGCATGCCTGGAATGTTCCCACGGACATTCCTGGCTTCCACTGCCCTCAGGCTACTTGAGCGAGGCTGGCACTGCCCCCTGCCCCCTGCTCGGGGTCCCCGAGCCTGCTGGGTTCCCTGGGAGCTGGATTCTGCCCCACACCTCCCGCCCTGCACCATTACCCCCACCTGCAGGCTTGTCCCTTGGTGGCGTCTCTCGGAGCAGAGAGGCTGTAATGTCTGCGAGAGCAATGCTGTGGACAGCCTCCCGTGTCTTCACATTCCATCCAGGGGCTTCTGAAGCCTGGGAGGGCGGGGTCTACACAGCTCTCAGAGGAGAAAGCTCATGAAGGTGTTTCAGGCTGGACTTTGCTGCTATTTTCATTGTCCTTTCAGTGTAAAGCTCCTCCTGGGTAAAGCTGTCAGACATTAACAACAGGATAGAGTTTCAATTCTATGAATAAACACAACATCCCAAAGAGCTGTGCTGAGCGACTTTATCGTACTTTTATATCAAAGGAATGAATTTTTTTGTTTCTTTTTTTTTTTTTTAATGATGGCGGCTGCTCAGGCCTCTAGTGGAGCTTCCCGCAGTCCTGCTCATCTGTGCAGACAGCTACTGAGTGCGGCGTGGCTCCTCCTCCAAGTTCCTGGAGGAAGACCTTGGTCCCAGCCCTGCTCCCCCTGTGACTCACTGAGGATTCCTTCGCGTGCCCTGTGCTCAGCCGAGCCCTCCCTGGGTCACTCAACATCAGCTCCTTGCACAGGCCCGGTGGCCCTGGCCCTGCCCGTCAGGACGGGATTCACCACATTCAGCATTAGACATTGACGAGCAACTCCTCGTGTTTGATCATGTTCCCAACAACACTGCGAGCTGCTGAAGCACAGTGCTCACAGGTTGTGTGCACATTAAGTGCAGCTGGGATTCAGCCTGTGGGGAGGGTCCTGGGAGGTCTGGTGAGAACAGCCAAGCAGTTTCTTTATGTTCATTTTATTTGCTTTTGCTGGTTTTGCTTATAAAGTCAGGGTGACAGAGGGAGGGGGAGAGACAGACGGAAGGAGGACAGAGCCAGAGAACTGCTGCCGGCTGGCTCACTCCGCAGTTGACCGCAACGGCCAGGGGTATGCCAGGCGGAAGCCAGGAGCCTGGAGCTCCATCCACATTTCCTACATGGGTGGCAGGGACCCAGTGCTTGGGCCATCATCCACAGCTTTCCTGGGCGTATGAACAGGAGCTGGATCAGAAGCAGAGCAGCAGGGACTTGAACAGGTGCTCCGGTAGGAGACGCTGGGACCTCAAGAGGTGGTCTAACCACTGCACCACAAGGGCAGCCCCCAGGCAGCTTCTAAACTGTAGCCTGTGGGCTCTGAAGATGCGGAAACTCTGCTGCCTGCATCATTGCTTCCCGGGCGCCTCACGCTGTGCCGACACCAGGCACACGAACTCAGTCAACACGAGGCCAACAAGAAATCTCCACTCAAGCTTTTTCTCAAAGACGAATTCAGGGCTTGAATAGCTTGAATCCCTGGGCTCCCGCCAGGGCAGGTCGGCATCAGGGAATGGTACCGACTCCTCTTGCAGGGGAGGAGCCTGGTCTTTGCTGCCTGTTTCGAAGGCAACTGGAGTCACATTTCTTTCCACAAAGAGTGTGCTTCGGGCAAGCCGAAGCCATCCCATCCACCTTGGACTGTGTACCAGACAGCTCTCCGGCCAGTGTTACAAAGTATCTCCAAACTCATTACTCAGTGAGACTTGAAGGGGCTGAAAGTAAAAGGAGAATGACCACCTGGCCAGATGGCAGGTGGATCTGCAGGCTCACCTCGGGGCCCCCTGGACTGGAATCGAAAGGAAAAGCGAGTTTACTTATGTCACGGCAGCTTCTTTGAAGCCTATTGGCACCACGTTATAATTAGCACCAGCGATCCAAAGCGCGTTCAGATGGGCAAGGGTGGGGGTGCGCGTGGAGATGAATGCCCTGATGAAGTCTCACGCAGAACTTGGCTTAAGAAAAAGCCCCGGCGGTGATTTTTAAACTCGCTTTCTTCTGACTTCACAGCATGGCCCATGCTGCAGGATACCAAAGAGCCAAAATGCAAAAGCCATTGCCGTCCACATGAAAGAAGTTGGGAACAACTCTCACGGCATATTTTAACAGTATTTATACGTCATGCGCTATTTTCCCCACAATAACGTAATGGTTAGCTGTCTCATTCTATCCAGAAAAAAGACTGGAGGAAAAACATTTGCATTTCCAATTGCAAATAGCATAGTAGTAATAATGATGTGAAGATCGGTAGTGACGTTCATAGCGTCACTGTTAATGTGTAGTTGACAATAAGGCAGGTAAGAGGTCACCACATGTGAGAGTGGAGCAGAAAAAGCCAAATCTCCTGAAAGTACTCGGATAGCCACACAGGTAGCGAGACAGACTTAGAAATCAGCCTGCCTGCATCCAACGAGCAGGTGCACGGGCCGCTCGGAGCGAGCCCTAGCAGGAGACTCACCTCGCTGGGTCTCACTCTCTCCTCCACAGTGACTCCTGTCTAGCAGGTTCCACGAGAAGGGAGTGGATTCAGGAACACTCAGATGCAGAGAGGCGCCCACCAGGGCTGGGTCCTTAGCGGTCAGGACTCAGGGTCTGTGGCTGACAGCATGACCTGGGACCCTGAGTTCTCGTCCGAGCACACACTGGGGGGTCATTGCTCCCTTACTGTGGACATCAGTGGCTGCCCCTGGAAAAGGAGCACCCCCAATTTCCTTTCCCATTGGTATCTTCTGTGCTTTCCTTTGGACGTGAAGGGTTCTAATTTTAAAAGTAAACAGAATTCGTGTACAACTGCACCCTGTCACCAGCAGCTAACTAAGTGACTCAAGCCCGAGCCAGGCAGGTGCTGTGATGAGTGGTTTCTTTCTAATCCTCTTCGTGGTATCCTCCAGCTGATGCCAAGCGAGATGCTCACCGGTCTGCGGAGGTAAGAGGATGGGTCCACTGTGGCCACGTTACAGTGCAGCCTCAGCAGGGGTGGACATGGGGTGACTTCCACAAGAGGGAGAAGCAAGAGAAGAAGGAGAATCCCAGGTGGCCACAGAGCCAGAGACCACTGCCTCTGTAGACCTCTGTAGACCAGGCTACGCTAGTTACTGAGTTGGTACTGCAGAGCACGCTGCCCCAAGACACCGCACGTTTGCTCTCTCACACACCTGCTGAGGAGAAAACTCCAGGAGCGTGAGCTGGCTGGCTGTGGCTCAAGGTCCCCTGTGAGGTGACAGTCAACCTACTGATGGCGTCTCCACCACAGTCTTCATTGCCCATGGGCTCTACCACAGCCTATGGGCTCCAGCCTTATGACCTGGTCACCTCCCCAAAGCCTTACCTCCTAGGATTAATACATGGGTCAGTGTTTCAATCTGTACGTTTTGGAGGGACACAAACATTGAGACCATAGCTCTCGGGCCTCTGAAGAGACAGGGAATCTCCAAAACGAAGTCTACCAGGTATTCCAGGAGCTGATCATTATTATGCTATGCAAAATATTCCATGGCACCAGCAATAGTGAGGTGATTCCAAACTCATTCTATGAAGCTAGAGTAATTTTGACACTAAGAGAGAAAAAAGATAGTATGAGAGAAAAGAATGAAGAACAGAGGTAAGAAAGGAAAGGAAAGAACAAGGAAAATCAAAAAGCAAGTCGCTGTCACTTAGAAGTCTGAATACAAAATCCACTCCAAAGATTAGCAAATGACATTGTTAGTATATTTAAAGAATAAAGCATCATAGAAAGAAAACCAAGATAGAGACCAAGATTTCAAAGAAATGTCAGTACTAAGTAATCTGAATAAGTAGAGAAAGAAACAGACGAATCCTGGAGTTAGCAGGAAAGCACGCAGATTAAAGTTAACATCGCTTCCTGGGAATCAGCATTCGCTGGAGACAGAAGGGAGTTTTCTTAACCCGCTGAACAGAACCTGCCAGTCAATCACTACCTACACCATGTGACAGTTGAATCATGAGAGACCTTCCTGCTAAGGGCAGAGACAAGAGAACTGCACTCACCATCAGCAAAGCTGGTCAGCTCTGTTCTCGAAGTTCTCACCCACAAATGAGAATTGTAAAGATCACGGAAAAGCATAGTCAGGTGTTAGGAGTGCAGCAGCAGCAGCTGGTTGGAAACGCATCACCAAGACCCCCGCAGAACTCCCACAGCAGGAACTCTTGGTGTGGGAAAAGCAAGTGGGTATTGACAGCCCCTCAGGCCTCTGGCACCTGGGGTACTGTGGCAGCCTCACTGTCTTCGATGGAGTGGCCTCTGCCATCCACCCCAGTCTACTATCAGGACCAAAGAAGCGGTTTTCCTTACTCCCTGAACTCGCCATCTGAGCTCTCACTGTTCAAAGTGAGAAAGAGAATTACATGTGGAGGAAAACTTGCACACACATTCCATCCCATCCTCCATGTCTCCTTCCATCAGACAAGGCCCTCGCACTACTCTTGGCCCATACGAGGGGAGCAAAAGGGGCCCAGGGGAGCCACGGCCAGGCTGAGCACAGAGGAGCCCTGCAGAGCCTTCAGTCCCAGGGAGACACCTTGCCCAGGAAGGGTCCCTGTGGCCTTTTGTGCACATGCAAGATGATCGTGCTTTCTCTACCGACACATGGAGCAGAGCCCCTGGCACCTTCCCAGGCCACGGACAGGAGTGGCAGGGAGGCGCCCAGCTGTGTGGTCCCTGGGGTGGTGCAGTGAAACTGGTGCCACCGTGCTGAAGGTGCAACACATGCTATGTCTTCACCAACTGGGAAGCAGTAACCTGGGCAGAGTGCTGAAAAACAGTCTTCACAGTTAGCCACAGATAAAGCCAGCCTGAATCAGAGCAGAAAAATGGAAGATGCCATAGAAGTATAAGAAAAAACCTCAAAAGGAAATATGAGACTATTTGTGCATGTAATGTTTTTGGTAAGAAAAGCATTTTACGCTAGTTGCCAAATACAGGCATTAAAGGAAAAGAATGGCAGTCATAGCTATGCAAAAATGCAGAATTTTCAGATGAAGAAAGACGTAGTGGAAATTTTTAAATAATTTTTCATTAGCAGAAATACTTTTCATATACCTGTAAACACACATGCACACACCAAATATGAAGTTTTTCCAAAGTATCTCACATAACAAATTCTATATATCAATTAGGAACAAAGTAACACTTAGTCAATTTAAAATAATGATGAATGAAGGATATAAATACTGCTGGAGGAAAACACAGGGGAAACACTCCAAGACATTGGCATAGGCAATGACTTTTTGGCTAAGACCCCAAAAGCACAGGCAACAAACGCAAAAATAGACAAATGGGATCCCATCAGACTAGGAAGCTCCTGCATAGCAAAGGAAACAATTAACAAAGTGAAGAGAAAACTGACAGAGTGTGAGAAGATGTTTGCAAACTGTGCATCTCACAAAGGATTAATATCCAGAATATATAAGGAGCTCAAGAAATTCAACAACAACAGCAAATCCGGTTGAGAAATGGACAAGGGATATAAATGGACAGTTTCTCAAAAGAAGAAGTGCAGATGGCCAACAAACACGTGAAAGCGCTCAGGATCACTGGCCATCAGGGAAACACACATGGATGAGTGAATGTATAGATAAGTAAGTAGACAATGAGGCGTCACTCCAGTTAGAATGGCTGCTGTCAAACAGCTGAAAAACAAAGCTGATAGGGTGTGGAGAAAAGGCTACCGCATTACACTGCTGGTGAGAATACAAACTGGTACAACCATTATGGAAATCAGAATTGAAATCCTTCAAGAAAGTACAAAGACCCTACCATCTGACCCAGCTACCCAGTCCTGGGAACGCATCCACAGGAAATGAAGCCAGCACTTAAAAGACATACCTCCTCTCTCAGGTCAATTGGAGCCCTGGTCACAGCAGCAAAGATAAGGAACCAGCCTAGATGCCGATCCAGAGAAAGGAGATGAGGTATATACACACTTCAGTGTCACTCAGCCTTCAGAAGAAAGAAATCCTCACCTTGCCGACAAGACAATGGAGCTGAAGATTATCGTGCCATGAGAAATAAGAGAGACACAGACAGACAACGTCCACACACATTGTCCATTTTCTTTTTTCTTTTTTTTTTTTTTTTTGACAGGAGGAGTGGATAGTGAGAGAGAGAGACAGAGAGAAAGGTCTTCCTTTGCCGTTGGTTCACCCTCCAATGGCCGCTGTGGCCGGCGCATCTCGCTGATCCGAAGTCAGGAGCCAGGTGCTTCTCCTGGTCTCCCATGCGGGTGCAGGGCCCAAGCACTTGGGCCATCCTCCACTGCCTTCCTGGGCCATAGCAGAGAGCTGGCCTGGAAGAGGGGCAACCGGGATAGAATCCGGCGCCCCAACCGGGACTAGAACCCGGTGTGCCGGCGCTGCAAGGTGGAGGATTAGCCTGTTAAGCCACGGCGCCGGCCACATTGTCCATTTTCTGTCTTTTGTGGCTGCTCATATATAGAGAGCACAAAAAATCTGTGGATGCCCCTTATTTGGTATGTACACATTTATCATTTTGTGTTCTCTGAATTGTATCTTTTACATAATAACACCCACTTCTTTTTATTTTTTTGACAGGCAGAGTTAGACAGTGAGAGAGAGAGAGAGAGAGAGAGAGAAAGAGAGAGAAAGGTCTTCCTTTCGTTGGTTCACTCCCCCAAATGGTGCTGTGCCTATCCGAAGCCAGGAGCCAGGTGCTTCCTCCTGGTCTCCCATGCAATAACACCCACTTCTTTCTTCACTTTATGATCCCTGTCACAAATCCTATGTTACATGATTCTTATGTCTCCACTTCAAGATAGATAGTTGGTATGTTATGTAGGTAATATCTACATACAAAATGAATATGACACAGTTTTAAAATTCATGTAACCTTAAAAATATTTGATTAAAAAATAAACTTTCCTCAAGTGAAAGAAAAAAATAGAAAAAATAAAAGTAATTTAAAAAAAAAAACAGAGAAGTAGTCAATTAGCATGACAAAATCCCAATGGGCAGCAGGCATATTTAGAAAACCTTATATTTTCTTATGATTGGGAAAATTTAAAATAACAAGGTGTTGTTTTCATTCTTGAATTTCATAAAGTTTTTTTTTTTTGATGGTGATATGTAAAGTTAGAAGGTGAGAAATCAGACAATGACAGGAAGCACTGAGAGCCATAAACAGACAAGAATGGTTCAGAACGTGCTAACTGTAGCCATCAACTGGCCAGTCCCACTTCTAGGAATAGAACATTTCCCTTTGATTACCGTTTGTAATGTTTTACGGAGGAGTGCCCCACTGGAAATACAACGCTTATCACCAGCAGTGGTGAAACAAACGATCGTACATTCGTGCTCGCTCGTACGGCGCGTGGGTTTGCAGAATCCATGGACAGGACGTCTGCCGACCTGGACGAAGGTCTCACAAACAGCCGACGTGGAAGCCCAAGCCGCAGGCAGTGAGCACAGGGCCACCCGGTCCACCGAACAGGAAGAACTTGAGTTGGATCATTTGATACAAAGATGCCACTTAAATTTCCCAGGACCTTTATTCTGGAGTTCATTTATGAGAATGTATTAATGAAGACTCCAAGTGAGCAGAAAGCGAGCAAAAAGTCTCAAAATGGGTCCACTTCCTGTGCGAATGCCCTTGACTGCCACGCCTGAGCTCGGATTCATACCAGATTTCTCGGCCTTGCATAGTGTTCACACTGCCGTGGACATAACCTTTGCTTTAAATTAAGACTTTCATTTTCAAACAAATTTATTCATAAAAGTTGATGCCATCACACACATGAAGGATAATTACAGAGCTAAAAGCAAAAAAGACATCCAATTTAAGAAAAACTGTGCCACTAAATATATTACACAAAGAAAATACAATGACGCTAAGTGGTTTTAAGTGAGTGCCTGAAAATACATGCTTACATGAGAACGAAGGAGATGTTTCAGATGATCCGGAAAGGGTAGAGGCGGCCGGGGGCCTGTGACAACGAGAGCGTCCCCTTTCTCCAGTCTTAGCTGCTCAGCCCGGGTCGCCTTACTCACAGGTGGCTGGAAACCGTGAAAGACCAGCTCTGACATTATTAGAGATTGAGAGGCAAACGTCTTCGCAATACATTTACCTTAATTTTCCTTGAAAGACAGAGAGACCGACAGACACAGTGAGCTTCCATCACTGCTCCCCAACCCCTAGATGCCCAGAGTGGGCAGGGCTGGGCCAGGCCAACCCTGGGATCCAGGCACCCCTGTTGGGTTCTGGCTACTGGAACTGTCACCTGCTGCCTTCCAGAGCGTGCGGTAGCAGGAGGCTGGAACTGGAAGCAGAGCTGACACTCAAACGCGGACGCTCGGGTCTGGGATGAAGTGTAGTGGAGGTGCGGACGGCTCGCCCAGGGGGCTCCCTGGGACTTGGACCGCACTGGCTTTGTCTGCTAAGCATCACTGAATGACCTCCAGGGCACTCTGCAGAACCGCGGCTGCTCCTGGACACGGATGTTCACACGTCTGCCCCCCTTCTTCCTTGCAGCCCCAACCCAAACAAACTCTGCACCACAGTTCAACCTAAAATTGCTGCGCCGTGGCCATGGGGGCCGCGTTATACTCCTTACCAACTACAGTGAACCCGGAAGTAGCTGAGCGCCCAGGTGTCCTGCAGAGGCGCCCACAGGAGCTGACTTCTGACCACTCGCACCGAGGTAGCCTCCCCGCAGCCCCTCACAGGACCAGCTGCATCAGCACCGCCTGTGAGTGTTTCAATCAGGCACCTCCGGAACCAGACTAGGAAGGGACTAGAGTTGCCTGCTGTCCATCACCCGTCCCCGGCGTGTCCCAGCCCCAACCCAGGCTCTAAATTCAGAAGCAGCTCGCTGCTCTGGTCGCAGCTTAATTGTGCAGAGCGATCTTTCAAAGCTTTTTCTTTACTTTTTTTTTTGAACAGTCAGGATGAAATTGGCTTCTGGTCAGCCAAGCACTTTCTTTCTTTCTTTTTTTTTCCCTCCCTCCTCTGAGATAGAGTAGCCAAAAAGGATTTTGTTTTGTTCCATTTTGCCTGCAAAGCTATGGGCAGCCAAATATGACTACAAATTATCTACATTGTTTTTGTAAAGGAAAATATATTTATTTTTCTAGCACTTTGAAATGTCGCTTGCGAGGGCCAGGGAACTCATGTGGTCCCCTGATTTCTGTTCCACTCTTACCCTAATTGGAGAGCTCTGAGCACACCAGAGGGTGTTTGTGGCTAAATTGGGGTATTATGAAAATAGTTCACAAAGCATGTGGAAAGCTATATATAAAAATGATATTTACTTCTCATTTTAAATGACGCCTAAGACAAAAGGCATATAGGTAAACACAGCTGCAACAGTTTTAGGCATATAATCAAATGCAAAAATAATATTGGAAAACTATGTTAATTATTGTAATTAAATTGTGAACAGTATTGATAGAAAAATATCTTTAAAACATATAAAATCAAAGTGGAGCTTATCCGTCGAGGAGAGTTTGCACTGTTACCCAGAGTGGGGCTGGATGGACGCACCAGGCAGCCCAGCAACCAAGCCGAAGGGAGGGGCTCACGCTGCCACAGGAGACCCTGTGCACATCTTGGTCCCAATTTCAAATTTCGGGGAACCAATTTTGCTTATCTCACTTTCCCAACTCCTGGAAGCGGGTAGAGGACAGAGGGAGAAACACGGGCCGGGAGTCCCATCTGTCTGTGCCGGGCAAGCATGGCTCAGGCACGTCTCAGCGGTGTTGAGCTGGGTCTCCCGGTCCCCGTCTCTAACAGGAGACGAGACTCTGGAGATCTTTAGAAAGCCGAGTTCTGCTGGGACAGACGACTGTCCTGGGCACAGAGAGATGCACCATGATGCTGCACAGCCACCTTTCCTGCCTTGTGAGGGTGACACATGAAGTACCCACCCTTGCCCCTGCACACAGTGATTCTAGAAAGGTCTGTGCAAACTTGGCTACACCTTGAAGCCCACCGTGTCCCCAGGTCTACAAGACTGTCCTTGGCTGCTTCCAACTTGGCTTTCACTCTCCTCCTTGGCCCCCAGGCTCCCAAGACACTCAGTGCCGTGAACGATTTTCAACCTGCCTTTGTGACTTGTTCTCACCTAATTCACTTTCCTCTTAGGAACCTGCTGGGGGAGCAGAAAACCGGCCACCAACCCAGGGGTTTGCTGGAGCTGTTTCTCCTCGTTACTCCACATCACCCAGGGGGGGAAACGCCCTTGAAGTCTTCCAATCAACGTGACTCTCAGCAAAGGTGGGCGCAGGAGCCGTCGGGGCTTCGCCATCTGCTTCTGGGTGGGAGTGTTTGCACGGGGTCTGGGCTTGCTGCCGAGCCCTGCTGCAGCCCAAGTCGCGTGTTTCCTGTGCATGTTCTCGCTCTGCACGTTCACCTCCCTTTCAGTTTTCGCTTCAGTCTTATCTCTCACTTGATGAGCAATGTTTTTCACTGGCTGGAGCCTTTACAGCAGTTTCACAAATGTCTTTTTCTCATTTCTGTAGGGAGAGATTGGTGAACTTGTTCATTCCTCAGATCGGAGCCACTGCTGAATTCATTTCGCTCTTTAATTTACTCACTTTCACATTCTGGTGCCGAAGTCTTAAGTGCCTTAGCTTGTCTCGCTGTTTCATTTGTATCGTCTGCTCTAGCAGTTGGATTTATTTCTCAGGGGAGAGGCAGATGAACAATTACTTCACAAAGAAACGAATACAAACCACTGGGTGTGTGGCAAGAAGGGGACTCAGGCCAGGCAGACATGCACCTGCTCGCCTCTCGGGAGTGCTCAACTCTGGATGCCAGCCGCAGAGCACATGGAGATGCTGCCCTTGGCAACACCGTGTCACCAAGGACAACTCCGAGCAACACAGCCAGGTGGATCTGCTCAGCCTCAAATCTCCCCCAGGACATGGCGCAAGTCACTCAGGTCGGTTTTCCCCAGACAGTTCACCTGCAAAATCAGATGTCTGCGTCATGGCGTTGGGGGAATAGCGACCAAGTGACATTTGTGAGAAACACTTGGAAAACTGTTGTCATTCCCATATACCCAGACCTCCTACCACCTGCCAAGGTAAATCGATGGTTTAAGGGCTAGAAACCAATCTGTGGAGGGAAAATGTAATGAGGGGAGAACATGCAAGGTAGTGGGAGCTCTTAGGACCCTGGAGCTGGCGCTGTGGCAAAGTATGTGAAGCTGAGACACAGGTATCCCATATGGGCATTGGTCCATGTCCCCGCTGCCCCACTTTGGATCCAGCTCCCTGCTGATGGACCTGGGAATGCAGAAGAAGATGGTCCAGCTGTTTTGGATGAAGGTCTTGGCTCCTGGCTTCTTAGAGGCCATTTGGGGAGTGAACCAACTGATGGAAGATCTCTCTCTGCCTCTCCTTCTCTCTCTGTAACTCTGACTTTCAAAATAAATGAGTAAATATTTCAAAAAGAAAACTCGTAGGACACAAATGTTTTTGCACTCAATAAATAGAATAAAATACTAAACCTGGTGTAGTGTGGAGGGGAACATAAAATGGTTCAGCTTCCATACAAAGGAATATGATGGTGCCTCAAACGTTGAAACACAGAACGTTGTATAAGCAGCAATTCCTCTTCTGGGTAAACACTCCAAGGAATTCCAAGGGGTAACTTGAGAGGCATTTATACCCCAGTGCTCGCAGCAGCACAGTTCTCACTAGCTGAAAAGTGGAGGCAACCTAATGGCCACTGCCGACTGAACCCCACGGGTGAACAGACATGGCACGGACACACCACACACTGTGGCTCAGCCTTGACAACGCCGGGAATGCTGATGCGTGCTGCAATGCGGATGAGCCTCAAAGACAGGACGCTGAGTCAGACAAGCCACGTATGAAAGGGTCAGCGCTGCATACGTCCACGCGTGTGCGATACCTAGGGCAGTCCAGTCCACAGAGAGCAGGGGCAGTGAGGCCAGCAGGGGACAGGCGGGGCATGGGGAGTTACTGTTGCATGGGCACAGAACATCAGTGTGGGGGGAGGGAGCCGGTGCTGCTGGTGGTCGCACAAGAAAGCCAATGGACTCTGCACGTCACAGTGGTTAAGACAGGGAGTTCTGCGTTATGGCTGCTTCATTATAACACTCAATAAAATGGGTATTAAAGGTACCTCTGCACACACAATGTCATGCCAAGCATCTGCGGTGAATAATAACGCGTTTGATAAATAAACTGATTTTCATCATGCCTTCCCCTCCTTGTAGTCTACCAAGATGCTCATTCATTTGGCTGGGCTGTGGATGAGAGACACACTAGAGATCTTTTATTTTGCTTTTATCTGTTTGTCCGTACAAATCCTCAATAAATTTCAGGGTTATGTCTGTCGATTTGTCACATTTGCCTGCTGGCTGATCCGATAGTTTCCAATAAGCAAGGCTCAGGGATCTGTGATACAGGAGAAGGTCTGGGAGCAGGTGGCAGCCTCCTTCTCCCAGCCTTCTCTGACTCCTCCCCATGTACGGCCATGCCCACCAACCACCAGCAGCTCCCTGGGGGCTGCTCCTCCCAGGACCCGCTGCCCAGGGCTGGGTGCAGGCAGCCTGCACCCTCTTCCCTGCCTTTCCTTCTCTTTCTTCTTTGTCAGTCACTCTATTTCTCCTTCCTGTTGAGGACTCTCACTCACCCCCTTCCCCAACAGACACAATCTGCAACTCCAATAAATGGAAACCAAAGTGCTCTGTCTTTGCAAACAGCCGTCTGATGCGTTTGCTTATTGAGGAGCTGGATGGTAAGGGATGGTGGTGGGTGAGCTGCACTCAGTGGACACTTGTCACCTGGAGCCAAACCATCCTAAGGAATAATGACAAGTCGGCATCCTCGGGTTTAATTGATGTGGTCCCCACCCAGCTTCCACGCAAACACAAAGGGGACATGAGTCGGTCGGAGCATTCACTTTGGAATCAGCCAGAGCCAGGATGGAATTCTGCCCCGACCTCCACGAGCTGCCTGGTCCTGGGAAAGTTATCCAGCGGCACTAAATCGTACAGCCTTATTCTGAGGATAAAGCTTGTGAAGACTACATGAAGCCAGGCTCACAGATCACAAGGATACACCAGTATGCACTCACCTTATGTGTGGAAACTACCCTGCCAACGATAACACAGCGGGAAATCACTTTCCTCACTCATATTATTATCAGAGAGGCTTCCACCTGCCTTGTGCAGAGGACGCTGGTGAATCATTCTAACAGATAGACGACTACTAGCCCAGGTCTGTCGTGTGCAACTGGTGTCCCCTGACCGTCACCCCAGGGTGTGCAGAGCTGAGTGAGGGCACACGCAGGTGTAGACACAGAGGCCTTGCCAGTCTGCTCCCAGGTTGCTGCCCGCTCTGGGGCTCGTCTTTCCCCTGCACTGATGAGTGGACAGCAGTGGGTAGATGTCCAAGGCCACCGTGCTGCAGGCAATGGGTCTCTCGGACGACAAACAGGAGCAAGCAGCCCCCAGAGACTCCAGTGGGCATCAGATCCCCATGACCAGGGGAATTCGGGAAGCTGAGAGACGTGAGTGGGTTTTCTCCCCCCGCCCCCCAATAATACGTGAATCACCTGAATAACAGCCAAGTAGACGCCTACTACTGGAGTCTTGAGAGGTCGTCTGGCTGATGTGAAGGACGAGGGAGATAAGCAAGCTCTCGTGTTTCTTTCCAAAGAGCGGCGAGCTTTGCACTGGGATCACTGTCTGGGGGGACTTGTGCACGAAGTCACAGGTAGTGAACGCGGGAGCCGAGTTTGGAGCGTGGCTTTCCTTCCTCCGGTCAGCCCATTTTCCTAACTCCAGGAGTGCACAGAGACCCGGCCCACGCGGGAAAACATCAGAGTGCAGCAAAGGTCTAAACAGGGCGTCGAGGGGCTCGAATGCGGTTGGGAGCAAAGAGAGAAAAAGTTTTTTCTGCCTGTGTTGCCTGCATTCGCGCGTCCAAGTCTCAGCCTTCCGTTCCTTGTGCTGTGATCTCTGGCTGCTTCCGCATCGGTAACTGTGAGTGATGCGCGGGCGACATCCGTTCCATCTGATTCGATCCTTCTCCCCGGTCTCACTGCTCCCCAGGCTCGGCTCGGGCTCTGGGGCCCCCTGTGCAGGAGAGGACGTGCTCTGCTTTGGCCCTGCTCTGTCACCGCCCTCTACTCCACGAGGGTCAGCGGGCGGGCTAGGCCCCCTGTGACCACATCAAAGTCCTGCACGCCCCTCTGGGCCGTGGGTGTTCAAATGCTGGGGTTGTCTTGGTGCCCGCTGAGCGCTGCATGCTTCCCAGGT